>NC_133930.1:20764028-21075319 GCF_964199755.1 Larus michahellis
GTGAGAATATGATATATGCAGGATTTCTTTGTTCTTGATTTTATTTTTCTCTGAAAAAAATAAATATACAGGGTAAGAATGTATGCATTTCTATTTAAGAGAAGCACAAAACTGTCTGGCCAGTGTGAATGAAGGTATCAGAGTAGTTTTGCCTGTCTGGGTAGTGAGCCATTTTATGATTTTTGACATAGATTAGGTGTACATTGGGACCTATATCAGGGTAGTTCATTTGAATCTACTTGTGGGCTGTGGTGCTGCCGGCAGCCCAGGGCCTTTGCTGCCGGCAGCACTTTGCTTAATAGGGGACAGCCCCTTCCTCAGTTGTTCCCTGAAGGACATCTTCACAGCTGTCTCATGGTCACCATGCCCTTTCCCGAGCTGACAAGGAGCTAAAACTTATGTGAGCAGCGCATTGCCCATCCCTGCAGAGAGCAGTGCCTGGCAGTGTGCTCAGCAGCTCCTCCCCTGTCCTGGGTTTTGCCCATTGTTTTTTTTGCCCACTGTGTTTGATGGACTCTGCGCTGTGTTTCTCACTCCCAAAAGCAAGTGCAGGTGTTGCCAGTGCCACAGACAAAGTGGTGTTTCTGTGGCTTGTTCTCTCTCTGGACAAATGGCTCTTTCCCCAGGAAGGGTGGGCAGGAGCTGCTGCTGCAGCGGTGGCAGCGTGTCCTGGCCGTGGGCTGAGACAGCACCCGGCGAGGCCTGAGCCTCTAGAGGTCACTGACACACCAGGGCTGGCGGCGAGAAGGACAGGGCTGCTGTGGGCAGGGTGTACGCAGCAAGCTGTGCCCAAATAACAAGGAAGAGCAGGGCAGATTCTGCGTTCGGGATCTGCTGCGAAGACATGAGTGGAACGAGAGGCAATGGCTTGTCCGGAGGAGACACCCGAGGCCCTAGAGGCACTGTACCGCTCCCTGTACGATAGCTTAGGCTGCAGACAGGCATAGCGCTATGGGACAGAGGTTTAATTCATCTGGCAGCACGGAACTGCCATGGAAAATGCTGCAGTTGTAGGGCCTGGGCATGGGGCTGACGTCCTGAGGAGCAGACAGGGGCAGGGGGAGCCTCCTAACCACAGTGACCTGTGGGTACCATCACAAAAGCTTCCAGGTTTGCCGTGTGGCCGTTTCCCCAACCTCACCTGCCACGCGGTGATGCAGAGTGCTGTTGCTACACGTAAGCAATGCTTGGATTCCCAAGATCACAAACGCCTCCGAAGAGGGAACAATTAATTCATTTGTAGCGCGCCTTCTTGCACCTCCCTATATAAGAAACCCCAAAGGGCTGGGAGAAACCAATAACCGGCTGACGCCAGCCCAGATTCGCCCCGTGTGTATGAAACCATCCCATATTGGTATTAGCAGTGACAAGCAAAGAAGAGAGTAGTCAGTCAGGAAGCTCTGCCAGGGGTGGAGGAAGGAGCTGTGGTAAAGGAGTATTTGGGCTGGGTCAGACCTGGAGTCCCTAAGACCTGCTGTGGTGTGACCATGTGCCTAGTTTGGGCATCTGAAATGTGCTGCAGTAACTAGAGGTCTCCTTGGAAAAGCGAAGTTCTCCGGGTTAAAGGGATGTCAGCCAAGGCATGCCTAGTAGTAATGCATAACAACTGTTCCCTTTGTAGTTTATCATTGCAAGGTTTAAGCAAATTTTATCTTCTAATGCGTTTCCCCTTGAAGTCACCAAGTCGCACAAGAAAATAAAGCTCTGCAGTTCACAACTGCGGACGTGTAAATGTTATTGAAAAGCCAGGACGTGGTGGGGGACAACAGCGGTGGGGGACTGTCCGTCTCCACCGACCTGGGCGTAGCCGCCCGCCTTTCTCACCATTGTTCCTCCGGCACTTGGAGCTGGGGGGAGAGGAATTCCCACCGCCCGCAGCCCCCCGCCCGCCCTCCTTCCTCACCCACCCCCCGCACTAGCCTGGCCGCCTTCACTCAGAAAATCTGCTGGGCTTTGCACAAACCTCCCCTAATGTAAATATCAGAGCACTATAGAAACCCTCTCTGTTGGTGCCGGTTCTTCTGAGCCATGCTTTCAAAGTGCTGACTGCGTTGGTTCTTATCATAAGTCGGTCTCAGCAATTAACTTTCTTTGATCGTTTGGGTGTGTGCTTTTTTTTTTCTTTTTAAGTACACTTTTAATAGTAGATGAATGTAGTCGGCAAATATACAATCAGAAGAATTTTAATTTAAAGGAAATGATAGTTAATTTCTTTGTAAGCTGGCCAGACATTATCATGCTTCTCCATATAAAAGGATAGTTTTAAATTATAGTTTTATAGAGGAGAATAGTAATGAGGAATATTACTTTAAATTAGAAAATTTCTCTGCATGTAGGGATGTGTGAAAATTGGCATACAGATTTGGAGTACAATATATTAAAGTCTGATGAATGTTACTATGTTGAAGGTTTTTTGTCCCTGTAGGTATGGTACCTGGGTGCTGGTGTCCCTGAATGTGCATCTAATTTGATATGGGACAGCCCTGCACCTTTTTCCAAGGACTTGAGCTTTTGATAGCCCCATGCCACCATCAATCTCTGCTATTCAGTCCCAATTAACATAGAAAAGTTTTCACTGAATGTTGTGGTACCACCCCAGAAGCATTTTGCTCCATGTGGCATTAGACCCAACCTGAGTGAAATATAAAGGAACTGGGGCAGTAAACAGGATCTGAGCTTTTGTTTTAGTGCAAAGTTTGATGCTTGCTATTAATGATTTGCATTTTACAGACTCTCAGCAGACTAGAGATGTCCCATCACTCGCAGTTGTCAGGAATGTCTGTGGTCTGTTTTGTTGAGCGACATTACATTTCTCGGGTTAGGCCTTGTGAGTCACAAGACATGATTTTTTACTTTTCTTTGCTGCAATCATAAATATTCGAAACAAACCCTTCTCATTTTAGGGAGTTAGATCACAATCTTCTTGCAGCATACGTGCAGGCTGCATTTTTAACATAGTGTGTGACAGAAGTGTTGCTGTAAACTTTTTGATGAAGATGTGACCAGAATGCTCAGCTTTTCATGCTGTCAGTGGCAGTGCAAGGACAGCACTCCATTTGCTGGTACCTACCCCAGCTGGAGCTCCTGGATGTATTTGCTTGGTGATATTTTTGATACGTAGATTACTATTTTTGTTATTTGATGAAGACTAGACATAGTTCAGACTTATATAATTAAAAATTAGAGGTTATTTATATGTAGTACCTCCAGTGCTCCTCCTTGGAGAACTTTTGGGTGAAGCTCAGCAAGTACAGCTAGGTCTGTTCCATAATTGCTGGGTTCAATCCAGGCATAGGGTTCCACTCGGGTGCTGCTCACTGCAAAAGGAAGTTTCTATCATGCAAAACTCAGTTTCCTTTCCATAGTGTCTCCCTCACAAGCAAGTAATTTGTAACTACTAAAAGATTTCTTATTCCATCCTCAGAATATTGCCTTGCTTGCTTTGGGTAGCTATACAAACTGTAAAGTACCATTTTGTAGCACACTTGGTGGTGGCAGCTCGCAAGTGTTTTCTTACACCATGGTAAATGCAATGTAATTTAAGACCAGAAGAACTTATGTATTGAAGGTCCAGCCAGCCCAGTGTCCTGTTGCAAGCAATGGCCTGCAATAAGTGCTTAAAGAGGAGGACGAGGAACAGGGGATGTAGCAAGTGATTATCCTCACCTCCAGTAATTGACGGTTTAAGAATTTCCTGTGCTAAAGTTTGCATCCGGACCATTGTGTCTAATAGCCACCAGGGGGTTTATCCTCCACAAATCCCCTTTTTTTTTCAACTCCTTTCATGCTGTGGCCTCCACAGCTTCCTGTGGTAATGAATTCCACACTTCAATTAAGAAGTTATGTGGAAAAAGCATTTCCTTTTGTTTAAGCCTTATGGTTTCTTTGGGTGCCTCCTTACATTTGTATTGTGAGAAGACACGAAAAATCATTCTCTACAAACTTTTTCATGGCATTTATCATTTTATAGTCTTCTAGCATATTCTCTTCATGGCTTGTTTTTATAGTATTTGATTTTCATTTACCTCTTTTCTTTAACTTTGCCAAGTAGTCCTCTTGAAGAAATTTAAGACTAATTTAATTTAATCAGAATGACAAACTAGAAGGGTCAAAGTAAAAAAACTAATTAATTTAGTGTCTCCTTTTACAGAAGCTCTTCCAAAATGTGCCATCATCCTGGATTCCTCCATCTGCACCTTTTAAGTTCTACATATACCATAAGGTGGGTTGGTAGGACCTATCTACAGTCCAGAAAATACATCAGTGTTATTCCTCTGTACAAAACTGTAATTACATTATCTGCTTTGACCTATATTGCTTTCATAAAAGTTCTTTTATTTGTTTTGTTTGACAATCATTGAGCTCTGATGCTTTTTGTGTACTAGCTTTCCTACGTGCTTTTGGCTAACATAGTCTATCATTATGCATATCTACTTAAGCTTATTTCTTCACCCACATACATTATTTTGCACTCACTAGAATTTCATCTGCTACTTTCTTCAGGTCACTCTGCTGTTCTTTGCTTTGATGTTCTTCAGCACATCTCCACAGGCAGTTTTAGGCTGGATAACCCTATTTCAAATCACTTTGACTATTTTGAACAATTCAGGTCAAAAAGGCTGTGAACCAGCTTCTTTACTGGTCTGCTGAGTGTATGTGAGCAGTGGTAACCAATATGATTTAAAGCATCACTCTTTACCTTTTTCATACAGAATTTATTTAAATTTAACATTTACATGAAGACTGTAATGTCTGTACTTGAACAGAGCAATCATCTGAAACTTGTCTGCACTGTTCAACCAGGCCTTAATACCAGTTGTTGCGTGAGTGAGGCAGAGAAGCGATCTGAATGCAACCTTTCCCATTTCCAGGCAATCTGAGTGCAAATAGGGAATTCCTCTCTTGAAACATCAAAAATCTTGCAATCCTGAACTTTTCATTGGAGAGGACAGGCATTCAGCTCCGTCCAGCTCTGGCTATGAGAAGCCAAAGGTTTGATGGGAAGCAGGATGTTCCTGCTTGCCCTTCTTCTGAATTCTGTTGACCTTCCTAGTGTTTTTCACGTCCTATTACCACATTTTGTTTCTGAGTAATTATATTAAAGGCCACTGTACCTGACTTCAGTTTATCATGCTGTGCTGCACTTTTGGGTCGCTTTCCACAGCACAACCTGTTTGTTTCTGCAGACAGTGCATCCAGACAAGCTACTGCCTGAACAGAGCAGAGAAGCAAAGCCTGCCTTTGAAGGAAGAACTCCAAAGAAAAAAGCAAAGGTAGAAATGTGGTCTTTTAATGCTCACCTTGGCCACCAAATACCTTCATTTTTTATTGCTATACAAATACATGCATATGCTGTACAAAAGCATATAGTCTCTTAAAATGACTGTTGTCTTATGATGCGTGTAGTAGTTCCCTCAGCATAGAGGGCACACACTTCTGCTGTTCCTAAAACTCTTGTTGTAGCCACCCTTAATGTGAAAAGGGTTGTTTTCCATAGCTGGGTTAGACTGTGCATCATGAGTTGGTGCATGTGCATCTGGCCAGCCAAATAGGAGTAGCTGCAATATAGCACGATGACTCTGGCTTTTTTATTTGCTTGTTTACAAGTAGCTTTTATAACCCATCATTATGTTTGTGGTTGACTTTTGGGAGTATGGGTTTTAATTTACTTCCCTTTATACATGTGGATGAGAGAGTATGTCAGGCATGTCCTTTTCTGTAAAATATTACTATATCCTGGAATGGGAAAAAGAAGTAATTCTGTCAATATTAATGCACCTACCTTTCCTCTCTAGAGGCTTGCGTGCCCAATATATCATTAAATCCAGTAACAGAGAAGCACTGGCTTCTTTTTTTTTGAGACTAGCATATGAGAGAAGTGATTCTGAACTGTCTGTTGTGCTGAGACAGCATGTGCTGTTAGAAGTGACTATATTTCAGAATTAAAAACAATACAGAAAGTACACCAGCCTGACTGAGGATGTGTTTCAAGATCTTTTCCCCTTCAGGTGAATAATATTACTTTGCTTTAGTTAAGCAGATTTTTAGAGATTATTATATTTGAAGTTATATATTAAATTTAAATTACCTCCGCTTTAACCCTTGTTCTAACATTGCTTTCAGATTAAAAAAAACCCAAAAATGTATCTTTTTTAGCATGACAGATGATAAGAAAGCTCAGTTATGTATAAAAATGGAGGATCAAAATCCTTCAGATAATTTTTCTGTTCCCATGCATATGTTCAATACTGAGAATATAAAGGTCTACAAGCTAAAGATAACAAAATCAGACAAGCGATGTACTGAAAAATTCATGGCACGGCTCTCTTTTTCAGAGAATGATTAAAATTATTTAGTGAGAGCATGACACCATTATTGTGACTAATATAGATTGGACGTATTGGTGGACATCACCGAAAAAAGAGAATTTTGCAAAAGAGATGTTAATGAAGACAGAGTGGTAGACACTGCGTGACTTCCAGCTAGGCAGGTTTTCTAGCTGGCCTGTCCAGTACGTGCATGATTTGCTTCCAGTTACTACCCGCTAGAGAAACCTGTTGTTCACTCCTCCTATGGTGCTAAGTGTATCAGCACTCCTGGAAATACCAGTTGCTAAGAATAACAAGAGAAAATAGAGCCAAAGGGCTTAATGCGTTAATCATTTGAAAAGGTTCCGGGTGCCAGTTTTCTTACTTTCTCTGTGAGTTGGGGTTTTTTGTTAAATCCATGGAAATTATCCTTGCTGTTTCCACAAAATCTAGGTACTTTATCTGAACTGAAACTCCTCTGCGGTTGCAGGGTGTGGGTGGCAGAACACTGAAATGCCTTTCAACTAATCTCCCCAGAATCGTGTTTACAGGATAATGAAATAGACAATTTTGGAATTACACTTCCAACACAGCTGTCATGTGGGAAATCTCTGTCTAGAAATATATTTATTGGAACAGCCTAGAGATAACCCACCGGTGCTGCTACTGTCTGAGGTCTCCTTTTTGCTACTATGGGTCCGCTGAAGAAAAAGATGATGTGTGAAGGAAAGAGACGTGGGAAGAAAAATCCTTTGTAGCAATGGTAACAGGGGCCCTGCCAGCTCCAGAGGGAGGCTTGCTTATTTCGTGTAATGAGAAGAGGCTGTAAAAAGATGGTGGCAAGTGAAACGATTTTAATGGGAGGAACAAAACAACTGCTTTTATATCTGAAAAGCTGTATCTGTGTGACACTGATGAGATGTCTTGTCGCCTTTATAGCTTCTCTCAAACCTGAAAATTTCTGCCTTCTAACACTTTATGTATGCTTCTTGGGCTCTCTGAATGTGACAATGTAATAGAGTTATCGATGAGAACTCTGCAGAGTCCCAATTTTAAACATTCAATTTTGCTTAACATAAAAACCCAGATACTGCTGCTTGGGCTTATTCATGTGGTTCATTGAATCCATTCCAGGCTCTCAGTGGCAGTGGTCGGTGTAAGAGGCTCTGAAATCATAAAGTAAACTGGTCCCATTGAAAGACTTGAGATAACTTGTCTTCTTTCTGCCAACAGTTAAACTTAAATGTGGAATCGTAATGTTTTACATAAGGTATAAAATTTACTGCATTTTTAAAAACTGTGGGTTTAGGTTTTTAGTGTTTAGGTTGCTCAATAAAACCTTCAGAAGTTAGGAGCTAGTGCTTGCCTGCGAAGTTGTACTTCCACCCCTCACTTTTCAGCACATAGAAGAGATATAGGACATGTAGCAGATCAGCCACCAGAGTTTCAGCCAGGTGATGTAAAACTAATGGCACAGGGAATTAAACCTCTAGTCCAAGGCCATGACCTGTAATGGGTGTGCTTGAAACATGGCTCGTTTTAAGGCAATCTCATGTTGTATACATGAGATGAGCAAAGTGACTTCAGGCTCTTGGAAGTCATCAACTTCAACACCAGGTCATTCAAGGTTTTGTTATTATTACTGTTACTTGAACATGGCCTCACTTTTTGCTACTTGCTTTTAAACCTTGTTATTTTAAAGAAACCTTTTAAGCCTTACTTATTTTCTAAATCAACTCGAACTTCAGGTGCCAGTATTAAACACTTATCAGAAAGGCAAATCTTGACAAACCCTGTTGGCTGCCTCTGCCAGGCTGTGGGCTCTTTGCCAGCGCTGCCTCAGTTGAGGACAGCTATTGGAACAGATCTCTTGTGCTAAACTATCTGGAGTCTGATGGCCTGGTTGTTGTCTGTGTGTCCCACACGCATGCTCATCCTGATTACGTTTCCAGTGAAGTTGTAGTTCTTGTCTTGTGTGCATCAAAGTCTTTGCCTTGCACCTTCCCAGGGATGAAGCCATTGCCATTATCTCATTTTTCCAGGCAAATGAAGTTGAGGTGCAAGAGGGCAGTGGTCATATCCACTGGCAGGCCTGACAAGAAAACATAATGGGGGTTTAATGTAAAGAGGGAATGAAATGCGTCTGTTACCATTCCTGAGAATATGTATGCATTGCGAAAACAGGGCTCAGAGGCTAAGTAAATAAGAAACAGGTCCTTTTTTGGTGGAAAACAAAAGGATTAAGTTGGCTATGCTATATCTTGTCACTCAGAGAGTATGAAAAGGGGGGTTCTTTTTTTTTAAATTGTTTTTATTTTTTTTTTGTCTGCAGCTGGGTTATATTTCTTTCTTGCTTCCATATCTCCCTCCCCAGAAAGCTGCTGGTGATATGGCTTCAAGGCTGTTACTGTGCCCAAGGCTGCTCTGTAGACATAGGGCTGCCAAACAAATGATGTCCTCATTCTTCCATAGAGCACTTACAATTCTGTGTAATCACAGTAGGTGCTGGAGGGAGGAAGGTGTGGGAGTGAGACAGTACATGTGTATTGGGGTGTTAAGACTAAGGCACAGCATTACTTCAAGGTAGTTCAGTAGGAATTCCCGTTTTAGCTAGAAAAGGTGCAGTTTTGGTTCTTGTATGGTCCTGCATTGAGGTAGGTTTACTGGAACAAGAGGAAGGAGAATTTAAACATACATATCATCCTGATATGTATCCGGTCTTAGTAAAGATTTTTTGAATGTGGCTATCTCCATCTCTCCCTCCTACAAGATCAATACTTTTTTTTTCAATCACCTCTGCATTATGTGTGTTGATAAGGAGCAACATTTACTGTGTCGCTCGGCTCTGAACAAGCTGTATTGGTATTGCAGGTCAGTCAGTGCCCATCCTGGAATTAAAGTCTTGCAGTCCCTCTTAAGAATTAGCATTTCTGCTTTGGGGGTGAGAGACAAAGATCATAAAGTAAAAGGGACTGGCCTATATACTTATTTTTCTCAGTTACCTTTGTGTGTATGTTTGATACTGTTTATTTTGCAGATGTGTCACACTGAAAAGTGAAAATATTTGAGTAATGTGTTAGCTGACTTGCATTGGTGTTTTTTATTTTGTGATCTTCCGTTACCTTGGCACGTTGGTAGATCCTCTGAGGTCCCAAAAATTCTTAGGAAATCTTTCAAGTTCTGTTCTTTACTCATGTTTAATATGCAAGGAATATTTAGGACTCTTCGAACGTCAGTGTTGTCTTGCTGTTCTACTGGAAACACTGCTCATTTGGTTGCTTGTCAGCTGCCTTGATCCATTTTTTAAATCTTTATGCCAATATGCTCTGTCAGCTATAAATTGTTGGCATTGACTTAGTTAATGCTTGTGAGGTTTTTTTTCTGGTTGGCTCATTATTCTGTTTCCATTAAAGGTGACCTACTTGGGTGGTAGTTGCCATGTGAGAGAACTTATGCAGTAAGGACAGTAACTTATGCAGAGGCTTGTGGTGCACAGTACTGACGAGGCATGGCCTAAAATAACCCTGAGCTGGACTTCTCAGCAAGGACTTGTCACTTTAATGCTCCAATGAGTCCTCCAGAGAGAGCTGGGAACACAAAGAATTTCCAAGGCCTGACAAAACCTGTCGACGGAGGCAACATTTGAGATATTCAGCTTCATGTGTGCGCTTGCCGTTTTGGCCTTTCAACTTCATTTACAGCCCTGCAATTCAGTACTTTTGAATTCTCAGTTTAGTATGTATTTTGCTGTCTGGCAAAAATTACAGTGGTTCTCAGCTGGTACATTTGAGGAAAAAGCTGGGGAGGAAGGGGGAAAATTAATATTTTCATGCATCACATGTTTCTTTTGAAATCACAGCTATAAATTAAATTCATAGTTAAATCTCAAACATAGGATTGATAACAAACTATCTAGGCCTATCAATAAAAAAACTTCTGTGAAGTTTTTTTTCCCTTTGAAATTGTTTTACAATTAGTGTAGTCTCATCTCATGTGATAAAGGGAAGATAATGTTTATGCCAAAAACTTCACAAGGCCTCCTCCCCGAGTACAAATGAATAGATAGATGAGCTGAACAACCTTTAGAAAATAGATTTTACATAAAATGTGAGACACCTTACCATCACTGCCTCATATTTGGAAACTGGAATCCTGGTTTATTTTTCAGGGTGAAATACATGTTTTGTATTTTACATCAACCCTATTACATTGAGTTTATTGGTCTAACAATCAAGGACATATTTGCAAGAGAGCTGTACAGCTCTAGTGAAAAGTCATGAGATTTTTAATCCTTAAATTACTGGGCCAAAGAATACTCTTTCTTTTACACTTCTGTGAGAGGATAAACATCTATAATCTGGACAATGCAGAAATTCAATGTGATCAGAAAAAACTCTGAAAACTGTGATGGGGTAAGTTAGTAGAGAATACTCTCTGAAACAAGGAACAAATTACAGTTTTACCTGAAAAGATGTCCCCAGACACCTGAAGAGGTCCCTAAACTACCTAAATAGCTCAATCAGGAAACAGATGTGTATCTTATGTAAGGTAGCCCCTGGTCTATATGATATAATTGTACCAATTGTACCAGGTTGTACACACGTGTTGATCTGCTTGAGGGCAGGAAGGCTCTACAGAGGGATCTGGACAGACTGAATTGATGGGACAAGGCAGATAGTATGAGGTTGAACAAGGCCAAGTGCTAGGTCCTGCACTTGGGTCACAACAGCCCCATGCAGCGCTACAGGCCTGGGGAAGAGTGATGGAAAAAGACCCAGGGGCGTTGGTTGACATCTGGCTGAATATGAGCCAGCAGTGTGCCCATGTCGCCTAGAAGGCAAATCGCGTCCTGGCTTGTATCAGAAATAGTGCGGCCAGCAGGACTGGGGGAGTGATTGTCCCCCTGTACTGGGCACTGGTGGGGCCCCACCTTGAACGTTGTGTTCAGTTTTGGGCCTCTTACTACAAGAAAGCCATTGAGGTGCTGGAGTGTGTCCAGAGAAGGGCAAAGAAGCTGGTGAGGGGTCTAGAGTACAAGTTTTATGAGAAGCGGCTGAGGGAACTGGCGTTGTTCAGCCTGGAGAAGAGGAGGCTGCGGGAGACCTTATCACTCTCTACAACCACCTGAAAGAAGATTGTAGCAGGGTGGGGGTCGGTCTCTTCTCCCACGTAACAGGCGAGAGGACAAGAGGAAATGTCCTCAAGTTGTGTAAGGGGACGTTTAGGATGGATTTTAGGAAAAACATCTTCACTGCAAGGGTTGTTAAGCATTGAAACAGGCTGCCCAGGGAAGTAGTTGTCATCATCCATGAAGGTATTTAAAGGAGATGTAGAAGTGGTGCTTTGGGACATAGTCTAGCGGTAACTTTGCAGTGCTAGGTTAATGGTTGGACTTGATGATCTTAAAGGTCTATTCCAACAAAAATGATTCTATAATTCTAAATTAAATGAGGTTTTCAATGTAAAAATCTTTTACCTTGGGCACAACAACATCCAAAAAGATATTTTCTTCTTTCAGGGAGGAAAGCTGAACCCAAAAGAGATGGGGCTTTGCATACATCTGTCTGCTCTGAGAACCATACCACAAAGAACTGGCTCTATTTTTTTGCTGTAGGTGTTTCATGCGAAGACTGATTTCTTAATTCCAAATCTGTTTCCTCTAAAAGAGAAAAAGGCAGAACAAAAATCTAGTTCTGCCTCTTAGGGTCAAAGCTGTGCAGCTGATTAAAATCATTATGCCATGTCTGAGACCTAAAGTAAAAAAAAATCCCTTGTATAAAACCTAAAATTGTCTGTTTAGGTCTTTAATGTGGTATAATTACCTCTTTAAAGGGAAGGACTTAATTTTTTGGCTGTTTCATGGCCTCTTGTAGGAAAATGCAGAGAAAACTACTGAAACCCAAATTCTGTCAAAACACAGCTGGCAGTATAACTACCATGTATTCTTCTTAGGGAAATAGCTGCAGGGTTATTTCTTAGCCTGGCAACATAAAACATCCTGCAAACTCTAGAGAACTCTGAGTATCTGCTTACAGACAGAATCCAAAAGTTGAGTTTATCTGCAGAAACATCCCCTAGGATGTCCTGAAGATCCCTTTGCTGTGTCCTGTTTGCCCCACAAGTCCTCAAGCTTTAAAGAAAGCAAGGCATGTGAGGGATAGAAAACAGGTAGGTAGAGATGGTTCTATATTATTTTCTGTTCTGAGATTTTTTAAGTGAATGAGCTTCATGTAACAGGTGAAGCTGAATAGTTGCTCTGTACTCTGTATCATTGTCCACTGGTAGTTTATTGTTCTGTAGGTGTTGTTCAGCTTCTCATTTTGAAATATTTTAAAAGTGTGGCCTTTGAAATAGCAACCATTTAAAACTGTCCTTCAAGGCTACCTTCCTACCTCTTGAAGTTCCTGAAAGGTTTGTTTTTATAGAGGAACCAATCTTGATCCTTTCACAACTGTCACAGTCTGGTCATTTTAGAGGTTTTTAAGGTTTGTAGGAATCATCAAGTTATCTAAATTTTTTTTTTTTTTGCAATGCTCAGTATCAAACTCATTAGTATATAGGACCAAAACATCCTTTTCTTCAGAAAATTGAAACTTGCTGTCCTCAGCCTCAGAAGAAAAGGGAAGTTGCCAGCGATACTTGTTGCCTCTCCCAGTGTAGTGAAGTATGACTGGGTAACACTTGTCTAGATGATCCAAATGAACATCATATCCCTACTTTTAAAGAGGTGCATGATGGACATGTTGGAACGGATCCAGAGGAGGGATAAGAAGATGATCAGAGGGCTGGAGCACCTCTCCTGTGAGGACAGGCTGAGGGAGTTCGGGTTGTTTGGCCTGGAGAAGAGAAGGCTCCAGAGGACCTTATAGTGACCTTCCAGTACCTGAAGGAGGCCTACAGGAGAGATGAGGAGGGATTCTTTATCAGGGAGTATAGCAATAGGACAAGGGGTAACAATTTTAAACTAAAAGAGGAGAGATTTAGATTAGATATTAGGAAGAAATTCTTTACTATGAGAGTGGTGAGACACTGGAACAAGTTGCCCAGGGAAGTTGTGGATGCCCCTTCCCTGGAGGTGTTCAAGGCCAGGTTGGGATGGGGCTTTGAGCAACCTGGTCAGGTAGGAGGTGTCCCTGCCCATGGCAGGGGTGTTGGAACTAGGTGATCTTTTAGATCTTTAAGGTCCCTTCCAACCTGAACCATTCTATTATCCTCCCCCACTACACTTCCTCCCAAAGTGATTTGAAGGAGAAATTACGGCTCTCGGTCAACTTCCAAGGTTAATGTAAGTTGTGGTCAAACAATTCTGTCTTGTCTCAGAGTTCTTGTTTGTGTCTCCAGCTAATTCCAAATGTTTTTAATAGATCCTAAGAACCGAATTAGAGCTAACCAAACAGAAAAAGGATCTCTCCATCCATTTCTGTCTGAGGTGACTTGTAACGGTCTGTAGAAGAGTCTTCACAGTATTTTCCACCATTACTCTCAGTAAAATTTGTATGCAGTCACCAATGGGTCTTGTTATAGGCTGTGCTTAAAGGCTTGATCCAAATCTTCTCTTGCATTGTAGGGTAAGGTTTGGGATAAGATGCTAAGTAGCATCCCTTTGAGAGTTAATGCTGATGAAAAATAACTAGACTCAATTATGAGCTATCTTTCCAAGAGAAATTATTTCTCACATACTCGATTTTATAGCCTGTCCTCTTTGCTGAAGTACAGAAGTATGAAGCTCAGCAATCATTAGACTTCTAGTGCAGTATATAGGCTCTTGTCATCTGGGATCTGTAATGCACCACCTAGCTTTCTGGAGCGAAAACTGAGATCACTGTGACTTATATCAGAGAAAGGTGCAGACAGTCTCCCTTCCCTCAGGGAATAAGAGTATGTGTGTGTGTGTGTGTGTGTGTTTATGTTGGGGGGAAAGGGAAGGACGGCAGGGAGAGAGCACTGAACTTCTGGAGCTGTACTTGTTCCTGAGTTACTTGCTGAAGCTGCCTCTTGCCAGTATTGGTCTTTGCAGTGCAGATTACAGCAAATGTTTGACTGACAGATAGTTTGTCTTCATTTCTTGATCCTACTGACTGTTTTAGATTTGCCCTTGGAGCATGTGCCCTTGTGACTATCGGTAAAGTAGTTCACATCCCATGCCTTTGTGAACAGCAATGGCCACTGCTTCCTGAATAGGGCACTACTCTGTTGTGGTGAGAGTTCAATATTTCAGACCTGCATGATTGGAGAGTGGCCACTTAGGCTTTGACACTACTTTGAAACTACACGCAGTAGTTTCACAATGAAACTACTAACTTGGCAGATCCCAGGGGAGAAAAGGCGTGGGTGGTTTTGGCATTGGTGAAGCTAGGGTAGGTACACTCAGAGCTCAGTACTTGGGGATTTCCTTGAGTACATTGAAACATTCTGCAACCTCATGTGCACTTGGGATTTAACAACTGCGAACTCCATGTGAGAAACCAGTTTTCTATTTGGCAAAGAAATAGCTCTTGGAGAGAGCGGAATCTGTTACCTATGCGAATGTGATTTTGTTTCTTTTAGTGTTGTGTTTCAGCTCTTTCCTGTGTTGCATAAGGGGTGGTAGTCAACCAGGTTGTGTTAAGTAGCATCATTGTTTCAAAATAGGTTGGAGATGCTCTGCTGCAGAAGGAAGAACCAACATAGTTCTGAGATCAGTGCTTGACTCTACATCCTTTCATTGGTGCAAAAGTAATTTGTTTCCAGTTTTAGTATTGAAATAGAGGACCCTCACAGATGGGAAACTTTCTGGTGAACTTAGTGCTCTTCTGTGGTTAGAATGGCAGGAAAGGATATTTCAGGCAAAGCTTCAGAATCAGGGAAGCCTCACAGCCACTCTTGGATTTGGGGACGAAGAAAGTCAGGTGTGAATGAAGAGAGGATACTTAAATGTGTAGAACCCTGTGTTGTTTTGTTCCTTCCTATAAAGAATAGTTACTATGGTGTTGAAATGCTTCATTTGTGAGCTGAGGGCTGTGGAATATGAACAGTAACCTGAAATGTTTTAGGTATTTTAAATCTTGCTAAAGTCTCAAATTCAGTACTCACCATGTTAGAAAGATTTGGTAAATGATCTGTGCCCTGGATATAGATCCTATGTTTTGGAGCAGATTACCTCCCAGATACAGTAGGTAGAAAAAAAAAGGACACAGTAACAAAGAAAGACAACCAGCTACAACCCTAAACTTTTGAAGTAAGAAAGTTTGTTTTGGTCCATAGTAATATTAAGATCAGGAACTGTCTGAGGCCATAAACAAATTTTAATCAGTGTGTTCTCCTGCAGGTCTTGAACTTGAGTTTCTAATTTTAGTAAACATGAGCTCTATCACTAACTATTGGGTTTTTCCCCCCTTACTGAAAACCTGGAGAACGATTTGAATATCTGCGTTATATGCAAGGCTGTAGTAGGGTCTACGCATATTTGGTAGGCATAAATGGAAGCCAAAGTTATGAAATTATGTATTTAAGTTTGCTGAATGTATTTGTCAAATGTCTTCCTCTAGATCATGTAATTCTGGTATTAAGAAAACCATATTCAGTAGTCATATTTATTTTGTAGGCAACACAGCAAGCCTTGCAGTAATGTCCATAAGACTTGTGTATTATGCAGTGATTAAGTAGTGTGCCAGTTTTCTTTCTCATGCAAAAGCATCCTTTTTATTATTATCTCCACTCTTGTTTACAATTCACCCAGCATAATTGTTATGTTTCTAGCTGAAAGAAAAGGGGGAGCTAGAACCACACAATTGTCTTCCCATTTCCAGTCTTCCTTTTTGCCCCTGTTTGCTGGATGCTGTTTTTGAAGAGATGTAGAAATGTTGACAAAAATATCTATAGGCCAAAAAAGTCACTGGAAAGACCACATTTTCTAATGATTTAGATCTTGCAGGGTCTAATTTAAATAATAAGTAGATCAGAACTGTTTGTGATAATGACTACGTTTATGATTCAAAGCATCTAGGGAAAGATAGGTGATCAGAAAAGTGGAATAACTTGTTGAGTTTTCCTTAAGTTGGTGGGAGAGTGAGTTTCTCTACTAACCACTAAAGAAACTGGAGGGAGTATTGGCCTTCTTGTATTCAATAGGACTATGGTTTAAATGGGGCCAGAGTTTCACAAGTTTGCACTGCCTGTGTGATGCCAAGTACTCATTCCCATTAAGGCCAGTCTACCTCATTCTGAGGGTGAAATAGCTCTAATGTGGGAGTAAGTCGTATTTACTCCCATTTCTAAGACCTTAATTTTTTTAAGTAGAGCACCATAAGCCATTCTTTAAGTAAACAGGCATCAGGCCCTGGGAATTGAAGCATATCAAAACAAAAACAATAACAATGGTCCTGGTGGTTTGGCCTGTGCTCAAGAGCAAGTGTGTGGGAAAATGAAATAATATTCAGGCTGACTGAAGATGATCTGATGAAGAATAATGGGTCGGTAACTCAGTGATTGCATTCTTATAAATCATATATGTTCCAACGAATGAGTTGCTGGAAGTCCGTGACATTGGCACATCCATCAGTTCTCATGGAATGGTTGTGACATGGTGTCTGAACTTGGCACTTTCTTGGTGTGGCATTTTGTCTGTCTTTTGAAGGGTACATTCAGGTTTCCAAATTCATGGGCATGGTCCTGTCATTGGAGACTGGCACCATAAAATAGAAGCAGGCAAGGCAGAGACGCATGTTCTGCTTTGATCATTGCACAGCTTTTGTGGCTGCAGCGTTAGAACTCATTCTAGCCCCTCTGAGATGGCTGGTCACCGTCAATTTTCTTCTCGTGTCATGAACGTTAAGCAGCAAAAAAAGAAAAGCCTACAGGGCTGGAAATGTTCAAACATTGCATAAAAGTTTAAGAAGCACCTTATTGTCCAAGAATGAGAGATGCTTAACATAATTTACTTTCCATTATCAAAATGGTCCTGATGGACCATTGGACATCATGGTCCCTAATTCAGCAAATAACAAATAACAAAAAGAAAATGATGTTTTGAGATAAATGTTTGTTTGACTCTGGTTAAGCAGATTTATTTTATCATGACTAAAATACTATAAATGCTTTATTTATGTTGAATTATTAGGTTGTAATGTAGTTTCATAGGCATACTACAAAAGATTTTCAATGCATTCCTTTATAAGGTGAATGAGTTTTAAGAAATTTTTAATGAGTCACAGAAATATGTGCATGTTTTACATATGAGTCACTACAAAATAGGATCAAAAATTATTTTAAAATTAAGAAAAAAATCTTAAGCAGGAATATTGCAAATATATGACCATGATTATGCATTTCATGTCTTTCTGCCTTCTGGATCTTTACTACTGCTATTATGGCTACTGCTGAAGAATAGGAAAGGTGTAGATAAAAAAAATTATAATCTATATTTCTGAAATTTATTAATATGAAAACAATGGAGTTCCTTATGTCAGCTTCTTTGGAATGGGCTGCTATTGTAAGACACTGAGCAAGTTACTTTGCCTGTCCTGATACATTGTCTATTTTAATCACCTCATCTCTCTCTGAAATGCCAACCAAAACAAGCTCCATTATTTCACTTGCAATAGACTCTAATACTCTTTCATTCTTAGGAATTTATTACTGCTGTTAAGTTTAAGAATTCAGCATCCCTTTTAGATATAAGCCAAAAACATTAAATAACGCCAGAGAATACTGTATTATCTTTTGAGCCCTCACTCCGTAAGACGATGTCATTGAAATGATTATAGCAACCAGGCCTGGGACTGACAAAAGGAAGGGCTGATTTCTGTAGCAATTACATCCTGACATCCTAATTAAGACCTTCCTTTCTGATATCCAGTGGTATGTGGGGCAGCTTCCTTTCTCCCCGTTCCTTGACACAACTTGTTGAAGAGGAATGCGAAGGCTGGGTGTGATCTTCCCAACATCAGAGTGAAAGGAAGTAACATACCAAACAGATGATGGCATAAGTGCTGCTGAATCTAATTCCACCTCCACCCCTCTGGGTCACCACTCAGCAATATTTCAAAAGCGTAAAGTCAATAGTAATAACAAAAAGCGCATTCAGGATCTGTCAGTATTAGAAGGGGAGATAGAGGGACAGCTAATTAAAAACTGAATTTATTGATATGCCGCGTGTTTTATTTTACTGGGTAAGCTGTGCTCAGGCACTTTGCAAGTTCAAAAGGTAAGCAGACTTCTGCAACAAGAAAGCACTGGGAAGTGCTGACTGCAACCCATCTTTACAGAGCTAGGTAAACCTGTTCAGCGTGAATAACAGTGCTTATTCTCCAGACAGGCTTTATTCTGAACTCAGTAGCGTGAGCATCCCCATTCCTGATGGTACTTTGTTTGAGGGAGATGATGGAAGTTGAGAAGTTTACATCTTTTATTAGTCTTTTCCCTGCAACTCTCTCACATTTCTCCTATAGGATGCTGCTTTGTTTATGTGTGAAAAACTTACAGCTATCCAGCAGATATTACTTTTTGACACCACCTTCCGGGAGAGGAGAGATTAGTCAAACAGCACGCCTGATGCATTCATTGAGGTAGGCGTGTGGAGGGAGAGGTAATACTAGCTGCCTTTCCGGTCAGAGCTACCTCTGCGTAGTTTCATTGCTTTCTGGCTGCACTTCATGCTAAACACTTCAGCCTGCCTTCAAGTTCCCTTAGTATAAGGAACGGCAAGGGGACTAAACTGAGGCTTAAATGCATTGCACGGGCATCATCTAAATGAGCATCTCTGTACTTGTGGAGGAAGGCATGCAGGGCTGCCCACCTAGTGGACCCTCTCCATGTAGCAGTGGTAACCACTGAGCCAAGAAGCCTATTTAAATAACTGTCCATGTGGCATGGCCTGTCTTTAATGGAATTACTGTTGCATCACAGACAGATTCCAAACCCATGCCTGGCTGTGAATACACAGGCCAGAAGGCCTCTGACTCAAGCATCTCACAGTTGAAGTTTGGTCCTTCTGTGCAAAGGCACGGGAGATGTAAGCTGTAGTGAAACTAAAACACAAAGAAGTTGTTAGGTCTTCCTTAACTGCCTTCTGAGGGGAAGAGGCCTATCTAGATTCAGGCCAATTGCTCAAAATGATGAGCCAGCCATGCTGTACAAAGAACATGCAGGTAACCACCCCATGACTGTGCACACGTGTTAGCACTGAGTGCCCATTCACATCTGCTACCTCGTCTGTGTGCTTTGGTACAGTCTTTAATTTCATGGTAATTTTGTTTCTCTGTTTGTTTCTAAATATTTTTTTTGGGATACTATATACCAAACTTCAGGAAAAAAAAATTGTTTTTCACAATGTTACCCAATAAAATCACAACAGCAGCCATGCATTTTATGAATGCTCAATTGTTTTTTGAAGAAGAAATTTGGCCCTGAACTCTTGCACAACCTGACTATAATGATGATGTGCATGAATGATGAAAGAAAGCGATTTGGCAAGGAATAAAAAAAAATGTAAAGATGAAAAGTACATTAAAAGTTTCCTTTCTAATCTTGAGAAGATATATAAACCTAGCAATATTAAGATGATTGCTTTGGGTTACTAAAATTTGAATATCATTTAATCTCCATTTAAGATAGCTGCATATTTTTGTATGACAAGCTTCGATAGCAAAGTCAGTGATAATGAGAGTTTGATGCGTTACTTATGGACACTTTTGCTCATAGCTCAGTGATGCTGCTGTGAGATATCTTGAGATAATTTGTCTGAGAAGGAATTACTCTATAACATTTAATCATTAGTTCTTTGATGTGTGGTGTGGTTAACACGCTTAACGTACCTGATTCAAATAACTTAGCCTTGATACAGAACTATCTCATCCTTTAAGTCATATTGATTCTTCCACAGCAAAAAGAACTTGCACTCCATAATGCAAATATATATAACATGCAGATTTATTCCTCTCCTGATATTCTATATAGATCTGGGACAAATACCAATATATCAACCCAAGAAATATGAATTAGAATAAGCATGTAATAAGTCCTTCCTTGCTGGAAGGACTATAAAGAAAATGTACCATAAGCGTACAATACATGGTGCAAGGCCAGCTGTAAGAAATGCACTGTGTAATTCTGGTGGACTGAAATTCCATATCTAAATAAGATGATTTTAGAATCTGGTTTACAGCATCATTCAACAGCTAAGAAGATAACAACAATCATAAAAAGGAAGGGAGGCAGTCGAGGTCACAGGAATGCAGGAAACACAACGACATTTGAAAATCTCAAGTATTGCTATGGAAGAGAAGAACGAATTACCGAGCTACTCCCAAGCAGCACACACAACCCATTTCAAGATACAAGTAAGGCAGCATTAAGGCTTTCAAATTTTTTTTAATTAAAGAGAGAACAAAGTCAGAATTTCTTTAGCCATAGATAAACCAGGGTCAAAAGGAACACTCAGGAGAAACAGAGTCATTAGAGAAAAGGCATATTAATAGTTTCAACTAGTAATGACCATGGAGAAAGGCTTTTGCCCCACAGTCCATCCCTAAGGGAAGAGAAAATCTAAACTGTCAATTTAAAAGTAAATTTAAAAAAATGTTTTAGACGACATCAATAGAGTGAATAGTAAAAAAATTACCAGGATCAAATGGTATTCATGCAAGAAATATAAAATGACTTTGAAGTAAATATTTGTGTCACTTAAACATAGTTCAGTAGGTGTAGAAGATGAATAGCATGGTGCTAGTCTTTAAAAAAAAAGGTGTAGAGAAATATCATTGAAGCCACAGACCAAAAAGCCTGGCTTCTGTAACAAAATACATATAACAGCTATAACAACTGTAACAAAATAGTAGAACTGAACATTAATGATAACAAAATAGTAGAACCAAACATTTATCATAGATATGTATAACTTCCTTTTGGAGTAGGAGGGGTGGTTTTTACAGGTCGTGACTCAGAAAGCTGCTAGAGTTATTTGAGGGAGCTGAAATTCTATCCACATGTAGACCCAAAAATATGAATCTGAATATCAAAAAAGCTTTAACAAGTTTCTTTATTGAAGAATAATGAACTCAAATTCTCAGAGGAAAGGAGCACTTATTTTTCTGTGGAAAACCAACCGATTAACAGATAAGAAATTAATAGTAACAGCAACTAGTCATCTTTCACAGTAAAGAAGATTTCCAGCAGGAATGAAGGTCCACCTCAAACTTCCCTAGAACTGACATGTGTTGACCAGCTTGCACTTAAATGATGTGGTATGAGGATAAGCTGTGAGTTGGCAAAGTCTGCAGATTACACACACTTATTGGGACAGTCCAATCAAAAGCTGATGGCACAGGGTTGCAGAAAGATCTTAAGAGCATTGAACTACAAGATGATGAAAGGGCAGATTAAATTTAATGCCGGTAAGTATGAAGTAATGCACATGGGAAAAAACAGCAATTGTTGCAAGTAGACAACAGTCTCTAAATTAGCACTCAAGAAAGATTTTTAGAAAACACTGTTTCACTGGGAGTTAAAACCGTAGTAATACTGTTAGAAATTATTACTGTCTTATAGTTATATCGTGTAAGAGTATAAGCAAGGAATGGTTTCCAGGCAGAGGTATTATATATTTGTTAGTAACCTAACTGTGAGAGTTCTCAAATATTAACAAAGAAACAGAGAAGAGAAGAAAAAACAAAGAAAAAGAAAAAAAAAAGGCTGCACTGTGATGGTGCAAAGCTATGGTTTATCTGTGCCTTGAATATTGCATTGAAACTTGGTCATCCAATTTCAGAAAAGTAGCAATAAAACTAGAAGATAGATTGAGAAGGTCGTCAAAGATGAACAGAGGGAGGCATGGAATTACTTCTGTCTGAGGAGAAATAAAGTGGGACTCTTCATCTCAGATAATAACAAGCAACACATGACTAGGGGGAATCTGACAGAAATGTCAAAATCATAAATGGCACACAGAAGGTGAGTAGAGCATAATTTCTCACAGTGCAAGAGATTGGTGGGGTCAGGTAAAAAGTTATAACCAAATGAAAAGGAAACTACCTTTCCAAAAAGTATATAATCAAATTAAGGTGTCTGTTGTAATGGATTTGTTAAAAGTATAAATGGATTTAAAAAAAGCCTGGGCAGCTTTGCAGATCATAGTCCATCATTGGCACAACTTCTAGCCTGACAAGTCCCTAAATCACTGAGAGAAACTTAGAAGATCTATCAGCAGAAAGGTCACACTCTCCTTGCTTGATTTGTCACGTTCCTAAGCACCCACGGCTGGCTACTGTCAGCCACTGTGGTTGGGTAGGTGGATTGGTGTCTTAAGCCCAAGTAAGTGAATAACTTTAAAATCCAGACCTTGTAGTGAAAAAACAATCAAAGAGGCCTTATTCTACCAGTATTCCAGGACTATGACTAATTTTTTATCTAATGCAATCTTCATGCCAATTAATCATAAGGGTTTCTCAACAAATATTTGCATTTTAATAAGAATGATAGAAATTTGTATGTTGAATATGATCTTGATTTTTCCTGTGCTCAGAGGAGCTGACTCACCAGCTGATGCTAATATCCAGTTTGTACTTAATATGTTCAAAATATAAGGGTGTAAAATTACTCATGTTGCCACCTCATTAATTTGCATATTAAATGTTCCTCATCCTACTGGTGTGAGTGAATAAATACAGAAAATGACAAATAACAGAGAAGAGATGGTGAAACTTTTCTCCTTTATTACTCTGTCTAAAAGCATGCAGATGTAGGGACAAAAAGGTATTGCTTTCACAGCAGATATTTTAAGAGAAAAGTATAGGTATTAAGCCAATAGCAAAGATTTTTGTCATTGGTAAATTTTAAACATTTGTATTTGAAATCACTGAAAAGGTAATTTGGAGTTGGGAAGGAGGTGCAGCTTTCCTCAAAGCAGTATTTGTTTGCATTTGCCTGTTAAATCCAGTCCTTATAGAACTAGATGTCGTGGAATCAAAAGTTTGGTAATGCCATGTCACAATGCCATGCTAGAAACTCACTTGCTTAGTCATTGTCCTCTGGAGACACAGTGTACGAGCTGTCTCCTGGGAAAGTTACAAACCTAGAAAAGCCTGTCTTTTCACAACCTATCTCTAAATGGAAGGAACCTCTATCTAAAGATTTAGCTCTATAGTATAAGGGACCAAGAAAAGCACCAGACACGTCCAGAATTAGACATGCTTTGCAGTTAGTGAAAGGTGTCTCCATAAGGAGGCAACTTCATTGGATTTGCCGTTGCTGTGTACTCTGCACCTCCATTTACAGTAGCATAAAGGAGCTGTGAGTTTGCTGAGAGTTCCTCCTTTTAATGCGGGGACCTTCAAACTTTGCACTGGGCTAAATAACTTTGCAAGGTTCAGTAGCTGTTCAGAATTAGACCCAAAGTATACAGAGGAGGAATACTCTATAAGTACATATATACTTATGCACTCTCTCTGGACAGCAGAAATCCATAGGCAAAGGGAACCGTTGATGCCACCAAGTTGTCTTCAGAGTGACGGGGAACCCCGATGGCTCTCAGTCTAAAGAGTGGCCAGGGCTTTGCTGTTGCTGGGAATGGTCTTGCTCAGTAGAGAAAAATCTGAAAAATACAGTTCTTCTGAGAGAGGTGAGGTGGTGATTCCTAGGATTAAGTCCCTGTGGTAGGGGTAGATTGCTGACTTGTGTCTACCTGCTTGAGCAGAGGTAAGTGCGGTCCTTTCAGATTCACTGTCTTTCTGTGATTACAGTTTTCTGCTGTGCTGGGTCACTGAGTGCAGGGTAGCATCTAAGGACAGTTGCACATGAGGGAGTTGTGGGTATTTCATCTTCTCTCCAGGTGCTCACTGTGGTTTATCAGGCTAAAGAAGCGAAGAGAAACCAGACCCTTGTGCTAGGATTGCACCAGATACCAACACCCCTGGAGGAGTAAGAGGGCTAGAAGAGAAGCAGATAAAATTATTATTTGTTTGCTATGAGAAGCCTAAGAAAAGACCTTCAATACCGGGAAATGCCTAAGTTTTCATTGTGACCTGAAGAAAGAGGCTTATGTCTTGATCTCCAAACCACAGCTTCGTGCTCTCATGAGATGGCTTTCATGTTAATTGTCTCCTTAAGGTTATTTCTCAGTCTCTTGGCACTTCTGTTGGCTTCCTTGGCTTGTTACTCAAGCCTGGCATTGTCTTTTGGTTATTCCTGCTGTTTATCTTCCTACTGCTTATCTTGGCCTCTCCACTCTGTTCTTCATCCTCCCTCAGTAGAGTTGGCATTACTACCTTCCCAAGCTTTTCTCTTAGAAGCTCTGACAAATTTTTTTCATCTCCCAAGGCACATCTATTAATTGCCCTAGCTTATTCCTTATCTCTACCAAGTTTCTCACCTCTTCATTTCCCCAGAGCTTAGCAGCATTACAGCACACCTCTTAGTTATTCCAGGACATTTCTTACCCCCCACCATACCTCCTCTTCATTTACTTTGTCATATGTTACATCTGCCTGTGGATTTAATCTCTCATGATCCACTTCTTTCCTCTCACAGATAGTATAGTTATAGGGGAGCTGCTATAAGAAATCCTGCTTTGCCAATTCCACTCAATCAAAGCTACTAGTGTTGCAACTGGGGATGGATGACACAGGTACTTGTAAGGTTTGCCATGTTCAGATTGTCCAGTCTCCCAAACCTCAGGGACCATTGATGCGCAAGCCTCAAATATTGGCCTGTGAATGTCAGTAGGACATGAAATAGGACAGAGTTTCTGGCTATAGTTGCCCACAGAGGCTTAAAAATGAAAGAAAATTGTACGTATGAAGGTAGATGCACCGCTAACTGTACTGACTCTTCCAGACAGCCTATCCTAAAATACACAAAGAAACAAAGAGATGTGTCTGCCTGTGTCCAGGCATGCACTTTCATTGGTGATTTTACTGGTGTCCTTTGACAGTTCGGAGAGTGAGGTCACTCTGCTGGCCCGAGTTCCTCTGGGAGCTGCAGGTTCATGTGTCCTTTGCACCTTCTCCAGATCCGCTGGTGATGTTGCCTGTTCCATCTCCAGAGATGTTACCCTTTCACCAGCCACACCAGCACCAGGTTC
This sequence comes from Larus michahellis, assembly GCF_964199755.1. Classification (NCBI taxonomy): domain Eukaryota; kingdom Metazoa; phylum Chordata; class Aves; order Charadriiformes; family Laridae; genus Larus; species Larus michahellis. The sequence continues at coordinate 20,789,391 of NC_133930.1, forward strand.
ATTTGCTCTGCAGAAAACCAGCTGGTGAGCTATAAGCCTGAGCAGCTCAAGGGCCTCCCTAGGCTGGTAGGCATCACTGCAAGTCAACAATATGCAAGTGTGAAGAGTCTGACTTCAGTCTGACTGCGGCCTGCATGAACCTTGTTCTTTCTCTCATTGTTGCGCTGGGCGCTTATGTTGTTCAGGAGAGGGTATGTACTGATCTACTTCTGCTTGCTGCACCATGAGACCAGAAGTCTCCTTACTTGCATCCTTTTCCATTCTGCATTGCAATTCTGTGTTCAGCAATTGTTTCTTATTACCTAATATTCTATATTGAAGATAAAAGGTATATGCCATGAACGAAGGCCGTTAGTTTTAGCTAGCTTCTTTTCAGACAAGTTAAAGGATTTTCTGCATCATATATTTTCGCTGTAGCATGCACTGTGTCCTAATCATTGGAGTTTACCATGTTCAGATAACCTGCTCTTGGAATTTGCATGCATTGTAAGTTTAATTTTCTTATTAATGAAAAAGCAGCAGCACATCAATGGCATTTGTGCAGATGAATCCCTCTGCCACAATGAAAGAATTCATCTTCATATTCAAAGAATGCAATTGTCCTGAGTCAAGTTCTGCTAATCAGAAACTATAAACAACCCAGCTCTGATGAGCAATACTAAGTGGGGGGAATGCAGGTAATCAAAAGAATGCGGCTTTGCAAGTGAAGCGCCTGAAAGTACGTAAATGCTTCTGTGCAGCATACTCCTGGTCTGCATAAAAATAAATAAAAATGAGAGCATTTTATTTTTAACATGTAGGAGTTGCAAAGCACAGTGACTCAGTGGTATGATCTTATTCTTAGAGACAAAAATAACATGCAATCATCAAGCAATAAGAAAAACATTTTAAATCAACCTTTCCATGGTAATCTCCTATACATTGTCATTTCTTGCTTTGGGCCATATCAGAAACCTCTTACTAAATGAACCTTTTCTGGAAGAGCAAGCTTTTTATCTGAATAGGAGATCTCAGACTCCTAAATTAGAGGCAGAGCAACAAACCTCCACTTGGAGGCTTTGCTCCACCTTCTCTCTGAAAGGAAGAGACTAAGCAAAGCCATCTCTGAGAAAGAAGCAGAAATGAAAGCAGTTGGCAGGATACATCTCCCATTTGTCGTGGTAAAGTTACCACTGCTTTTACTGATTGGTGTTAGATGCAACTTGATGCTGTGAGTTGTAATTCTGTTTCTTTGTCGATGTTAATTGGACCAGCAATGAAACGACAAGATCAGAGCAAAGCCTCTCAGCATTTGATTCTAGAAGGTTTTGGAGGATTTTTCAAGGGTCCTCCAAAATATTTTTAAAGACCTTGTTCTTTCAGTGAATATCCAAATTACAGAAGTTGTGCAGGTGTGATAGTGCACTAACTTCCTTCATAAAAAGTGTGGGGTTTTCTTTGTCCTTTAACACCATTTGCAGTTGGGATAGGAGGGTGAGATTGTGGGGAAAAAAATAAAGTCAAATTTCCAAATATATTATTCAGATCATTTACAAAGATCTCAAAATTATGAGTAAAACAGCAAAAGAAAATGAATGATCTACCTTTTGGATCTGAAGTGCTTCTACTTGTGATACCTATACATCTTCTTAGGCAGTCACAAAGGATGGGTTAAAATTTTAAGTGATCAGTAATAAATCTTTGTCTTAGGCCATTGCTCAGCAATTCAGAAAAATTAAACCTTTTGGTGCCTCAGGGGCTAATTTTCCTCACTCACAAACATGAATTAGTTGTCTTAACCGATAATATTAAGTAGACAAAAAGGGCAACATACTTAATTCAGAATGACATGCAAAACAAATTCCTCAAATCTATCCATTTCACAGCCCTCGGATTTTCAGAGGCAGCGGCTGAGCCAGTGCCTCTCTTGCCCTTCTCCAGCCATCCCTGGTCCGGGGGTCTCCAGGTGGGGAGCTTCTCCTGCCCCTGTCCTCTCAGCAGCTCCCTGCTCGCCTGGTTTGCAGGGACACGTGGCTGGCCTCTTCTTCTGGGAGGTGGATGATTTTAGGCATCAATGCCCAGATCATATGCAGGAAAGTGGTTTTAATGCTGAACAATACTGCCAAAGTATCACAAGGCAGAGGTTTCATCCACAGTTCTCTTCTGAAACCCCTGCTGTAACAGCAAATTGAGGTCTTTCCTGCAGTAGCCTCCTGGGAGTGCCTGGACTCCAGAGAAAGGAGCAGCCAGCCACAGCACCATACCTCTGAGCTCTGCACACACACCAAAAAGGTGTATTAGCTCTCGGAAGCAAACTCTGCTTTAGGTTTCACAGAGGAGTAATTTTGAAGGACTTCCAAGACAGCAGGGTTGGTGGTTCTTTGGTGGGTTTTTTTTGAACTCTTGACTGGAATGTCTATACCAGGTTTCTAAACTTCCCAACGATCATAAAATTATCTCAACAAAGCGCGGAACAAACACAAGACTCCCTTTCATCTGGAAAGAGGAGTCTGGACTGCTGAACTTTTGGCAGCCAGTTCAGAATCTTCACGTGCAGTGAACACCATGATTTCAGTGGTGGGCACTGCACTTGGCAGAAGGCAATAAAGGAAACTTGTATCCCTCAACCTGTATTTGATCCAAATGTCTTCCAGCAGTTTACAATGAACCACAAGCCTAAGCTATAGCAGTGCTTTGGGGAATGGTAGTGAGCTTTGTGTAGGACTGACACAGGGAGCATCCTATGCTGTACATAAATTCTGGTGGGGGACCAGTAAGAGGTATAGAAGACTCATTTGTTTGTGCCTGTAAGTTACAGGTAGTTGTTAGGGATGTGATGGGATAACAACAACATGGTCTGCATACAGAAAAAAACTAGACTTATAGTTTGGACAGCTGAAACTATAGCTTTATGAGAAAACTGCTTTTGCCTTGTCTTACTCCTTGTCCCTGTTTTGGAGTTGCTAATATTATTGCAACTTTTTCTTGATGAGTAGCTCAGCATCTCCTGGAGTCTTAGGAAGAGCCCTCTGAGCACATGAAATATTTGGTGCACTGATTCCCATGCAGAGTATGCTTTTGCTTTTCTTCTGTGTTGAAGGGCTGCCAGAATTGCTCAGCTATTGTTGCTGCGTTGTGCAGGCAGACTCGCATAAGCTGCAAGTTAACTGCCTTGAGCAGGCGTTGGAGATTGGCTGCAGTGGTGCGAGACTAATTTCAGGCTGAAAGACCTCCCTGGGAGCCCAGCTGAAGAGGTGGTTTGTGCCCAATATTAAAACTAACCGTAATGTGGGTTTGTTGTATAGAGACATCAGTGTTGACACATAACCTGAGGTGGGGAGGATGGGCTGGTAAATGCACTTTGACAATGCAATGTGCTCTTGTGTAGGTGGTAAGGAATATGCTCAGTCCTCAAAAATAGCCATGTAGCCCTTGAAAAGACAATGGGAATTTACAAATATAAGTGAGAGAGCGGCTGAGCCGAGATACTGGAGTTGCAACATCCACTTTGAGTTTTTCCTTTGCTTGGTTACTCATGATCTTCCACTAAAATTTGTCAGGAGTGTGTACAGTGAGGATGTGAAAGGGGAGATGAGCAAATCCTACCTTCTTGATGAAGGTGTCAGCCCGTGTTGGGCTACGCAGCGGGAAAGCGTTCAGCTGAGGAATTCTGCCGTTATTGCCCAGTGTCACTCTTTCTTTGTATATTTTCTACACCTGTTTTAACTATGTAGACAACAGGTATGGCATTATCTTGCAAATGCACAAGTTCCCAGCACAGGGCAACAGGAATGGGGGCTGAAGTAAAGCACACTGTTCTCTATAAACCATTGTTTGAGAAGTGGAAATGGGTTGCCCACCTGCAGAAAAATCCCAAGGACCCCTAGGAGGCTCCTCCAGCAATGTGCAAAGACTCGGGCTCTGAGCTTATGTGTCCTTGCTGTGTGCAACAGCAGCAGCCTCCTGACCATTATTTATTTTTGCTGCATATGTGTGAGGAAGAACTAAATACCTTTTGGATATTGTGGTTTACACCAGCATTATTCATGTCTTTTCCCAGGCCTTTACAAGCTGGGAAAGTCACCTTGTGTTCAACCAATACTGGGTGTATCCCACTTCAGCTATTGTCAGGGAGCCAGCATTTCATCACTCGGCAGGCACATTGCAGTCTCATAATGGAGGCAGGAACTCAGCTGAGCTAAAGCAATGCTGAGAGCTTGTCAGAAATGTAAATGATATTGCACCTATTGTCAGCGACGTATCCGCTATTGTTCTCACAGTTGTTTCCCAGCTGAAAAAATGCTGGGGAGCCTGCATGATGAAACCAATGCCTACCTAGTGTAACATGCTCCGTCAGGAACAGCTAACTGACCTCATGCTGTAAGTAGCATACGTCTGTGGCAAGGGAAACTGAGTACTGAAAGCTGGTGCTCATAGCGCTGCAAAGCTGCAGCTACACACTTTCCACTGGCTGTGCCAGCATTGCGGGGAAGGCTGGAAATGCACAGTTTACTGCAGTCTGGTGGGAAAGGTGGTTCCTCCTGACCTGTGCTGGAAGTAAAGATAGAAGGGTCTCATCGGCTTTGGTCCAGAAGAGGAAGTATTGCTCTTCATAGGAAAGCAAATGAACAGGAATTTAGATGAGAACCAAGCAAAGAAAAACTCTAGACCCAGTAAGTTTACAAAGGATTTCTGGGTACAGTTTGTTTAGCTGGCCTTAAAGAAAGGAAACCTGAAAAGATGGTGGTTTTTAGAAACTGAGAATAAATATGCAGGCATGTTGACAGATGAGTTATTGAGAGAGAGGTGAGATGCCATTTTCTGCAAGCGTGTTACCTTCAGGCACCTTGCTGTGAGTATTTTGCTCCACTTCGATAGTGTTATACAAGCATTTCCCATGATACTTATAACCCAAGCCTTCAGGGCTTGCTCATGAGAACAGGGATTGCTTGTGTGTGTGAATTGGGCTGAGCCTGACTGCAGAAGATGGCCTAACCCAGAATTTTCCTTATGTGAACTTTGAGATGTTGGAAATGCTTCTTATGGTAAATGCAGAGGAAAGTACTTTGATTAACTTACTGAATACATTTTTGCAATAGTTCTTGTTGAAGTGATAGGTGTTTTGACCTTTTGTGTTTTTAAACCACTTCAAACAACTCAAATTTCAAATGGGAAATTGCTTTGGAAAGGAAGGTGAAGATTTCATCTTGCAAATGTCAGAACGGTTGGTTTAATAAACGTAAATCTCTTAATGACGGCTTTGTTTTAAAAATTGAGAGATCCTTAAATGCCGGTCCCTTCCCACAAGCAGTTTCTGCTTTGATGGATCCTTGCTTTCTGCCAGCTAAAATATTTTGTCAGAAGATATCCAGTCTGTTGTACCTGCAAGCACTTCTGTTGTTCCCAAGTACCTCAGGTGCTCAAGTCAGTAGGTCACAGGAAAGAGGATGAGTTAGTGGGTCATTGCCCCTTGGACAATTATTTTTGGCCAGTGACTCCCAATGCAAAAGAATTAAGGAAATTTGTCAAAGACTGACAAGGAAGAATAGTTTCACAGCTTCTCTTTTTCCTCTTATGCTCACACAAGATAAAAAAGAATGCCACTTTTTGGGATTACTTTCCCTAGAACTTTTTAAAATTTCTTTTTCTGAAGTTCTCCTCTTCATTCTCTCCCAAGTTTCTTTCATGCCTTCTCTCTGCTGGTTGGTATTTCTGTATATTTCAGGAAATTTAGTTCTAGCTATTTCATTAGGACAACTGCAGTGCTAAAGTCAGATGCAAGTAATGACATTGTGTATGTACATTGCAGAAGTACTGCTCATCAGTTTAAGAGGAGTTTCCCATGAGGTAATGTCATGAGTCAGCGTGGAAGCTCTGCAACACAGACACAATGAAACGGGGGCAATTTACACAGAGATAAGTGTGATTTGTTTTGTGTCTGTTTTCTTGACCAGTTCTCTGATCCTACCAACACCTCTCTCTTTTTCAACAGTGACACTTGCAGGACGAATAAAAATCTAGGCATACTTTTCGGTGGCTGTACAGCCCTGGAAGAGACTGCAAGGACAGCTAAGGAAATTGGTTACTTGTTACCTGCCAGACACAGAGTGTGCAAGGTCAAATTTGGTCTGTGGAAATATGCAGGCAACTTTTAGCAACCTTGGTGGAGGTGATGTGTTTATTCGTGGTTTGGTAGGAGCTGTCCTGGACATATAAAAATTGTGTGTTGTAAGAAGAATCCTTTTTTTGTCAGAAATACCTCTTCAGTCTAAGAATACAACACATGGAAAAATGCCCTGTGTATCCATCAGGTCTTTTTTCCTTTCCTTTTAACTCCCCTTCGCCTTGCTAGGTGTGAGTGGAGCTGCTCTCCTCTGAGTCTCCCTCCGCTTTGGGCTCATTGGAGGCAGGGGGACCTCTTGCATTCATATCAGGTTGGTATTGATCTTCTTGATTCCTTACCTTTCCCCTTCCTATAGCACCATGATAAAAATGTTGCAACTATTTATTTCATGGTAGATCCTCCACGCCACTCATCTTAAGTCTGAATAGCGGGGACACAGTACAGACATGTACTTTCCTTATTCACAAAACCTCACTGCAGTGATACCACAACATTAATTTCTTTTTTTATTTAAAGCACATTCTTCTACTTATTTCTAGAACCCTGTGCTGTAATGGGTCACTTGTCTGTAATTTGCATTTTAAACCTGTCATCAGAGAACTGCTTAGCAATACCTGTTGCAGGTATCTTTCTGCCTCCATCTCATCTGCCTTTAATCCAGAGAGTGGGTGGTTGCCTTTGATTGTAAGAAACTTCCCAGATGTATCACCTTTCATTTCCAAATACCTGGAAGGTATCTTCCAGTCATTTGACCATTTTGTCCATCCTGCCCAAACTTAGGACCGGGTCTAGAAAAGGAGGTTCTAGGATTCATCCTATCCTGATGATAGGATTTTTGAGGTATTTCTTGCCCTGGTGAGACTGCATAAGAAAATTTACAAAGGGGTTTCCCTTTTTTTTGTGTGGATGAAATTGCCAGATCAGGAATCTATAATCTCAAGAAAACAGGAGAGTTTATTTCAGCGTTTGAGCTAAGAAATAAATCCCCAGTCCCTTGAGAAACAGGTTATTAAGTCAAATTGCTTAAGGCTTTGCAAAGCCCAACGTTTTCCACGCTAAAAAAAATAAATCACAATTTTCTTGGTTTGGCAAACATTATTTATGTGATTAGAACTTTTGTTATATGAGGGATGGAAGAAAGGAGGAAAATGACCACAGCAAACACAGAAGCATGTGAGTACACGGTAACACTAAACACTTTTGTTTAAACATGTCTGGGTTTGGATTCACATCCTTGGACAACCCCAACACACAGTCCTCTTAATTCTGGTCAAAAGAACCGTATCTATCTGAAGTGAATGGAAATGAATGCTATTGATTGGACACAGATGGAGTTTTGTTAAATGATCTAGAGTAAAAACAGAAAGACAAAAAGGGCTATTTAATTACTTTGAAAATGGCTTTAAAGATTTTTCTCATTTTTCACACAAACCACAAACATCACTACTGTATTCTTTCATGAAATTAAAAAAAAACCAAGATGATTGTGGGTGCTGTGGATCTGCAGATTAGGTGGTGCTGAGATCTCCTGTTCAGCTCTCAGCTGACTTTTCGCAGTGTTGAAGATCTCACTTTGTGTCACAGTCAGACCAACGTGAGAGAAAAGTTGCCTTGTGCCAACTGCATCTGCCAACTGGTAGGTTCATGATTCAGCTACTGAACATGCTTGTATTTAAAAACAAACAGCTTAAGAAGAGAAGCAGGGAAGAGTACATTAAAAATGTATTTACGGCGAACATGCCTTTCAGCCTCCCGTTGAAGCGTGCGTGTTGGGATTTGTTCATGTCCAGTTGCTGTGCCATGTTTTCCTCAGACTGGCAGACAAGGGCTTTCTTTTTGTGCTGTTGGGTCTGGATCCCATGCAGGAACATGATTATGTTAAAAATCTGATCAGTAAAGCAAAACTCCACTTGAATCTGAATGAACAAAACTGCTGGCATCTGATTGCAGCTCGAGGCACAGAGTTGTCAGGGGGCTGTTTGAACCCTGGCACGATGTGAGATACGTAAGAAATTGCACAAACTCATGAATTTTGGACTTCTGTGCTTCATTCGTTGACATTAGAATAATTTACAAGCCAGAATTAGAGTTCATCCCCCAGCTGGAGTGAGCACCCCTGTGCCCTGCATGGCACCCACCTGGCAAGGGGCACCTTGCTACTCCCTCCTGGCTCAAGGGTCTGCATACCCTCACTGCTGTCCTGGGGGAGTGTCCCCTCTCCTTCCTTGCCCCACAAACAGCCCACCCCTCCCCGTACCCTCACTGGAGGAGCGGGGCTCGTGCTGCCACGCGCGTTAAAAAGGAGAAACTACTCATGAAACTACTCAAGGACGGCATGAGGGACAGCAGGCAGAGAGGAGCAACCCACCGTGCTTGCACCGGAGAGCGGGGAGCAGGATGTGTGCAGCGTGTCTCGGGTTCCTCTCGGCCGAGCAGATTACAGCGCTCCTTCCACAAAGAGGCGCTGGCTGGTGAGAGCAACTGTGAGAAGAATTATGCAAAGGCTTGCAGCAGAGTTTTCACAAATAAGATTGCGGGCAAGATGTTGTGATTTGCACCAGCCCTGAACTGCAATGTACGTCTGCCTCACATTTTCCCTTGAAAGTAATCAACCTAATGAATTCTGCAGTGGTGCTTACCTTCTTATGAAAAAAACAGAGATAAACCCAAATGAATGCCATTCTCTGTTCCACTTTTTCTATACCTGTGATGCAAAGAACATCAAAAGGTAGTCCACAGAGTGCTTTCCAAAAGTTTAAGTAAAGCACCATACTCTGGCTTTGAATTTTAATTTATTGCACATATTTTAATGCTTTTATTTCATTAGTTTGCTCATATATGAGGAACAGAGAGAGAGAGCAAAAACTCTGAGTGTGATATTGGAATATATCTTTTTTTTTTCTTTCCTTTTTCAATGAAGTCATGAAATTAATAAAATGACCTCAAATAAAGTTAATAAAATTCAAAGTTAACCCTAATTTCCACTAGCAGCAACATATGGAGCTCTCCCTTTATGCCCACGGGTTTCTTTCCTCAGAAAAATTAGGCTATCTTAAGAGTTAAGTAAAGCTGATAAACACTGTTTAAATCATTGCAAGGGGTGGGTAAAGAGGTTTCCTCTGGGATACTGGCAGAAACTATTTAAAAGTTCACAGGAAGAAGCTTCCACAGCTTTCCTGGTGAGACAGTCCTGTGTCTCATTAGCACTCATTGCGTCTTTCCTGCTTTTTAGACCCACCCTTCCTTTATTTTCTTACAGTGAGATATTAATTTGTGATAATAAAGTATAACAGGAACCAGTCAAGTTTGCAGCAAGTTAAAACCCTATGCAATTCTGCATACTGCTACTTATGTCTGCTGCTACAACATCCAATAATTCTTGCTGACTAAATTACATTTTTGTCCTGCTCCATATGGAAGCAATTTCTTTGGGAAATGTACTTGCTTTACTTGGCTTGAAATAAGAATAAAACCTAACAGAAACCTTTCCCTGAACCTTTCTTCTCTGTCTAAGCCTACTTGCATGTATAGTAATTCTGTATAAAGGTCACTTCCAATTTTCTTCACCCTGAAGGCTTCCCAGTAAAACCTCAGAAGATGTCCTGACAAGCTCTGCCTGAAATCTTTGCCTCCAGTTTCAAAGCGATGATGACACTGCCGTGTTTGCCTCCCTGGGAACTTGGCAAAAGCACGAGTGTGCACAAAGAGACTCTTCATTCATTAAAGCATATAGAGACGTCGTACAAAGGAGTCTTTTCCCCTTGTCTCTAGATAAGATTTTAAAGAACAGAAAAAGGGGAAGAGCGCAGAAGACCTTTCATACATTTTCTTTTATATGAATGATTTCCATAGGACTTTCATCATAGCAGATCTCAAGTTTCTTAAGATCTTGTGGACTGTGTAATCACACATTCAATATATGCCATCACCTGTTAACTGTGTAGAAGTTGGAGACCAAGATAATGCAGGCATACAAAGTTTATGAGCTGCAATGCTGTGAAGTGCAGTCCTGCAGTAGCCTGGATGACACAGGTCACAAAACGCTGGCACTGGGAGTCAGGGAGTGAAAGTCATCTGACTTCGGTGGAAAGAGGCTGACCTGTTTCCCAAGCCAGTTTGGCCTGAAGCTGGGTTTCTCTGCAGACTGCACAAACCTGTTTACGCTGTATGAACGCTCCCGCGGGAGCAGACAGGTGCTCGCCATGCTGCCCTCTCCAGACCCCTGTGCCCATGTCCCTGCCACCACTTTCGCTTGCCGCTTCTGGAGAGTGAAATACCCATCCCACAATTGGGTTTTCTGTTTGACTCCTTTTTTTTTCAACAAAGCAACCTCGTTACATCAGATTAGTGAAAGGAAACAATTTGCCAGTTGGCCAGTTTTTAGCATACAGTGAACGCAGTCATGAATTGTTCCCATAATATTAATGTAGGGTGTCTTTGTCCTCAGGGCATTTGCTATTGCCAGATGTTTCTCCCTCATTCTGCTGTGTGAAGCTCAAAATTGCAACATAAGCTGCAAAACACATTCCTTTGTTTCTTAACTCCTGCACCCACATTTTCACCTGATGTTAATCAGCATAGCTAAAATCAGTCTAGGGCAGATATTCAGCTCTTCTGGAGATACTCCGCCAGGAACCTGGGTCTGCCTGACTGGTTGCTCCTAAAGCCCTTGCAACAGGATAGATTTCTGTGCAACCCTTCCTTCTGCCTCTCCACAAGTATGCAAAGCAGTGCTTTTGTCTTCAGAGTCAGGGATTTAGCAGATGGGGCAAAATCTGCTTAACAACAAAGAAAAATAGCAGATAATGTAACACAGGCAAGGGTGGAAATAATGCATATATTTTATTGTTGTAAAAGGACAAAATTAAAGCTGTATGTGTCCATATTCGGTTCCTGAGCCTGCTACTGACAAAGTGAAGTGGATTTCATGCACTGAAGATAGCAGAGCAGCAGGCAGTGAACATCTGAAGTGGTGAGCACGCATGGTCTTTGGGACCCCAGATGCTCTTTGGGGAGCCGTGCCCATGGAAGGGATCACCACTGCCGGTGGCTCATCACTGTTCTTCTGCCCCATGCTGCCACACATCACCAGTGGCCCCCAGCGCAGTTCATGTGCTGCTCCCTTACCTCCCACAGTGACCAGGAAAATCAGGTGGGGCAGTTTGAGCAGCAGACGTTACTGCAGACCCGTTTTCCCTCGTACGAACCCCTCCACCAGCAGAAGATTGTAGGTAGCAACACTAGGCTGGGTGCTAGTGAGCCTCTGGAGGCAATCACCTCTCCCACCAGTATGTCAGGACCTGGCAGCATGAGTGATGGCCCTAAAAATCTTCTTAATTGGCTTTTCTTCAAGACCAGTGTTCTGCAGAGATTACAGCACTGAGAAAGGAAAGTCAGCAGGGGTCTGTGCTCGAGTTACGGTTGGTGGGTTGCTTCATGCGTGTCCTGTGTCTGAGGGCAGATATATTTCAGCATTTTATTTTTTTAAACATCAGATGGACACTGAATTCTGATACTTTCTGATGTTTCTATCTTTGAGAAACCAAAGCCTGTTAAAGATATGCTTTCTCCTGCTCTGCAAGTGGCCACTAGCTATTTCAGTCCAGGAGAAAAAAAATAATTCCTTTGAGAAAAGTGATGATAACTCCTCAGTGTCTGTTTTTCTTATAAGTTGGGGTCTAAAGGCAAGTCCTAACTGTGGTTCCCTTATTATCTGAAAAAGTTCTTGTTTTCTTAACCCAGGTGCTTGGTAAAAGCAAACAATAGTTTTGCTATTTCTTTTTTCCCTTTTGAAGGGTATTGACAGTTTTCTGTTGCTAAATAAAAAGAGGGTTTTCAGTTCAGCAGACTGACAAATGAGGCATTGTACCAATCTATACTCATAATCAAAATGAACGGTGCAAAACAGATCTTAGCAGCTCTTATAATTGCTATAAGTGCATTTTGCAAAGGGGTGATTTTGTTGGTACAATAACACTTCATCATATCTCGAACAAAGACTGTAAGGTGATATGAGGACAGGTAAAATATTACTTTTTCTCTGCAAAGAGGGTATCCAGGGCCCACAGGACATCTATACAACTGAAGTTCCTTAAGACTCAAGGAAATTTTACCCAAATCTCCTTCCTGAAGGGAATCTTGGAGTAAAATATTAATTTGCAAGTTGTATTGTAAATACATAGGTAGCTGAAGGTGTTAAATTATTTTATGGAGTCTTGATGTTTTTTACAATGACCTTTTATTTGAAGTAATGGGAATATTGGAAAAAACACTGCTACAAAGTCTAGCCAGAATTTTAATGAATTTGTCTGAGCTGTGTTTGCATCTCTTTCAGGAACGTCAGGACCCCTGACCGTATTGCATAAGTCTTCATTGAAGCAGTAGGAAGTCATATCCTTCCAAGTCCAGGAGGGCTGACATCTAACCCATGGCTGGTTGTAAGCAGTTCCTGCTGGGGCTGATGTTGCTGAGCATCCTCCTCCCTGGAGGATGCAAATGGGTGAGGTGATGGGACGTGGCTCATCCTCAGCACGTTTGGGGATGACACCCAGCTGGGGAGGGCTGTGGGACACTGGAGAACAGGGCTCCACAGGGGTGCCTGGACACACAGAAGAAGAGGGAAGCATTGTATTTATTAAATAAATAAATACAACTCCTCCACTTTGAATTTTTTTTCTTACCCCTCTGAGTGGAAAATGAAACCCCAAAACATGATTTAAGATACCAGTCACCATGTAGCAACAATACACAACTCGAGTTCCAGTTACTTCTTGAAAGCTGACGTAATATAATTAAAAATAATTTAGCCTTGTGTTTGAAAAACAATGAGGAAAGTATGTCCTCTTGGAAGATTTTTAGGGAGGGAGAAATTGTTCATTGTGAATTATTTTCTTGATTCAATTTAATATTTTACACCCATGTGAAATTTAGGATCCCAGGGAGCATGGAAACTAATAGTTTCATCCAAGACCAATTTCTGTTACTGGCAAGAGCCTTTGTGACTGAAAGAAACTCGGCATGAGGAAGGCACTTGAAAAAAATGTTGATAGCAGAGTGATGAAGACTCTCTTGTCCACTCTTGTTGCACTGTGCAATCCCGTTAATTCCAGTGACATAGCACGTGTAAAACACCCAGTGCTGGATTACTTTAACTTGCATAAGAACCGTAATAAACACTAGGGAATGAAGAGGTCAAGAAAAGGAATATTCCACTCCCCGAAGTCCATTCTTTGCTGCATAATTGGCTATAGGTGTAATAGGGAATTATTTCTTACTTTCCTCATTCTATTTTATGAAACACTTTCATTATATTGGTATGTGTTTGTGTATTCTTTTTTTTTAATTATAAAAGCAGATTTATGTGAATTTCAGTAATGCTAGGTCCTTTTTTTTTCCCCATCCGTAATTAAATCATCATTAACCTCTGGACAAGAGTGAATATTTAGTGAACTAAAAATATTTTGATTTTCAGTTTGAAGATGTGTGAAATCTGGCACAGGATCAGAGAGGGCGTGCATTATGCTGTGGTCCTCATGGTAAGTGGCACATTCTTCTGGCACATCCCCAGAGGTGGTGAGTTGTCCTGATTCTGGTTGAGGAGTCCTCTAGACCTACCAGATGCTTTGAAACACCCTCTTCTTTGTACAGTTCAAATTTTTGTCCATGTTGAGATGAAGCATGCTATGTTAATTGAATTATCTTCAGCAAGCAGTTACTTCCATTTGAACATGTATGACTGATAGTTGTAAATCAGAGTGTAATTGTTTCTTATTAATCAGTAAGTTTTAGTAAATAACCTGACTTGCCAAAAAGAAAATCAAATTCGGAGCCATTTGTGGTTCGGGGTTTGCTTTCTTTCCTCCTGATGTGCCCAAATTGGCCTGCCCAGCATGCAGCAACATGGGATAGCTTTCTGTTGCTGTGATGTCTACGTGGACCTGCAGGCAGGGCATCCACCTGCAGATGCTGCCAAAGAGACTCCCAAATAGGACCATTATTCTTAGCCACAGTCTGTTGGTGAGTTTGTCTACACTGGTTATGCTTTTGTTTGTGTTACTTCTAAGCAATTTAGCCATTAAGAAAATTACTAGCAAGTTCATGATAATTTATAGAGTTGCATAATATTTCTCATGTCCATAATGTAATTCACTGATTTTTAAAATATTTTTACCTTTTACAACTAGGGAAATTATTTTATATCAGCTGAGATAAGCAATATAGAGCCACTGATCACCAGTTCCTGCATTTTGATCGAGCCCAGAAATTCTTGGCTTTGTTTCGAAGAAATATTTCTTTGACCATTTCTTGCCAAAAGTAAGATGACAATGGGTGTTTCTTCTTCCTAACCACACCTCAGCTCTGATGTCCACAAAGGCTTCACCCTTCCCAGGAAGACGGTTCTCCAAAAGATTTTTTTTTATTTGCAGAGCAAATTGTTTAGCAAAATGTTTCTGCTGTCTGTCCTCATTTGCTGGGTGAGGGGGAAGTGCCTTCTTCTGTCAGACAGATCTTATCTTGAAGATCAGAGATGAACTTGTGTTTCTGCTGATTTTCCACTAGAGACCTCCATCAGCCCAAATAACTAGTTGTTTGGAGTTATGATTACTGGGCGTTACTCGAACAGCTGAGGAGGATATGGCCTTGCCAGTTGGCCTCAGGGAAAAGGCGGAGTCCCAGGTCAAAGGAAAATGTTTCTGTGAACTTCTTTTTTTTTTTATCAGAGAAATTGAGGTTTATCCAAGCAGGTGTGTTGTGAGAACCTGAAGAGGAAGGAATTTTTATGCCTTGAGGCAATGGCACAGAGATGGCAAGAATGATATAATCTAAAGTATGTCTACCCTTTTCATAATGCACCCATGCAGAACTTGAAAGAAAGCTTCCTCCTTCTGAAAAGACCAGCCTGTGTACATCTAGCCGTCTTGCATTGATGAGCACAAGTGCAAACATGTTCAATTCCTGTAAACTGAAGGATCTGGAAATAAGATTCCCGGTTTACAAGAATCACAGTAGTATCTGGGGGGGAGGGTGGCTTCCAGTGGCCAAGGTCAGAACAGGAGAAGCCTGGACTTCTTGGACCATTTCGCTGGACTTCTTGTTTGACTTGAGGGCCAAAGCACTGCTTCCTCTGATGAAAAAAAAACAGCTAAACCTGCAAGAGCTGCCAGGACTTAGTAAGAATTCTGTTTTAGGTTTTTGCAAGTGATTTATCCCTTGAGTTTAAATTCTTGGTTTCTTGGGTACACACTCTGAACAGTTAGAATAGCTTTGTGACTTTGTTTTGGCATGAATCTCATCTGCTATATTATCAACACCAACACTTCCTGTGATTGAAATTATGTTTGCGACATTCTCAACAACACTAGCATTACCTTTAAAACACATTCTGCAGTGTGATAATGAAATAAAACAGCAGTTACTTTTTTGAGTGAAAGTAGCTAGGAAGTTGAAAATACCTGAAATGTACTACAATAACCCCATAATTGTTGTTAATGCATCATTGCTGTAATAGTTTGAGTCTCATCTCCTATTCTTGCAACTGCGGTGCTGCTTACTTGGAACCATTATTTGTGTATTCTCTTAGGAGGCTAAAATGCAGCTAAATCAGGAAAATATAACTAAACCAACTGATTTTGTTCAGTATCTTTCTGGAAATTATATACTCCACTTGCTGCAGGTAGGCCTCATTGCGAAATGAATATTTGGACTATTTTACTTGGATTTCAGTTCCATACAGCTCTTTCTGATAATGCGCAGCACTCTTCTGGGGGAAAAAAAAAGACAACTGTATTTTCTTTTTTTTTTAAACTGCTGTGGTACAGTGTTAACTATATGCTTTGTGCTGGGTAGGGTGTAAGGATGAAGACAGTCTTTGTATTTACATTTATGCATGGCTGTTGTTCAACTGTGCTGTCTGGGACTGACTCCATGCTTACACTTAACTATGTGTTCAGTGCAGAAAAGGCATGATATAGCGGGAACTTGGGACAGGGACTTGTTTAGCCTCATAAGCTCATAATATTATGTCTGCTATTTAGGCAGCTGTTTGTGTTTTCCATATCATTTAAAAATCTTTTGTTACTTACCAATCAATGATTTGCTTAATGGGTTACTGATCCTACCAGGTAAAGATTACTCTTAGAAGGTAGGGAATTGGAAGAATCCTTGTTGCCTATTGCAACAAGCGGAATTATGATGATGTATTTGAAAGCACAGCACTGAGTATACAGGAAGGTTCTTTCAAGCAACTTTAAACATCTGGATGATGATGACGTACTTTAGCTAGACGTGCTAGGTTTTTATGTAAGGAAAGTTTTACCACTTATCTGGTAAAAACCCCTCAAAAAATACCTTTGTTTTTTCATGGAATACTAGAATTCTTGTGGTGGGTTGACCCTGGATGGATGCCAGGTGTCCACCAAAGCCCCTCTGTTACTTCCCTCCTCAGCTGGACAGGGGAGAGAAAATATAATGAAAGTCTTGTGGGTTCAGTTAAGGACAGGGAGAGATCGTTCACCAGTTACTCTCATGGGCAAAACAGACTTGACTTGGGGAAATTACTTTAATTTATTGCCAAATAAATCAGAGTAGGGTAATAAGAAATAAAACCAAATCTTAGAATACCTTCCCCCCACCCTTCCTTTCTTTGCAGGGTCAGCTTCACTCCTGATTTTCTCTATCTCCTCCCCCCAGGTGGAGCAGTGAGACAGGCAATGGGTCCTTTAATCACACGTTGTCTCTGCCGCTCCTTCCTCCTCAAGGGAGCACTCCTCACACTCTTCTGCTGCTCCAGCGTGGGGTCCCTCCCAAAGGAGACAGTCTTCCATGAACTTCCCCAACATGAGTCCTTCCCACAGACCACAGCTCTTCACGAACTGGTCCAGCGTGGGTCCCTTCCACAGGGTCCAGTTCTTCATGAACAGACTGCTCCAGGGCTGGTTCCTCCACAGGGCCACAGGTCCTGCCAGAAACCTGCTCCAGTGCAGGCTCTCCATGGGGTCACAGCCTCCTTTGGACATCCGCCTGCTCTGGTGTGGGGTCCTCTACGGGCTACAGTTGGATATCTGCTCCACCATTAACCTCCTTGGGCTGCAGGGGTACAGCCTGCCTCACCATGGTCTTCACCATTGGCTGCGGGGGAATCTCTGCTCTGGCACCTGCAGCAGCTCCTCCCCCTCCTTCTTCACTGACCTGGGTGTCTGTATGGTGGTTTCTCTCATATATTCTCACTCCTCTCTCCACTTGCAATTGCCCTTCTACAGTTTTTTCCCCCTTCTTAAATATGTTATCCCAGAGACACGACCACCATCGCTGATGGGCTCAGCCTTGGCCAGCAGTGGGTCTGTCTTGGAGCCGGCTGGCATTGGCTCTGTCAGACATAGATGAAGCTTCTGGTGGCTTCTTGCAGAAGCCACCTCTGTAGCCCTCCTTCTACCAAAACCTGGCCATGCAAACCCAATGTAAGACCATATGACTTATTCTCAGAAACATTCATGATCTTAGATTGCGAATGATCAGAAAATGTGAGAAACCACGGTGTTTTGGTTGAAATTCAAGTCTTTCACCATGTTTTGCTTAATGGAGAGGGTGGGCTTTTGACCGCTACAATGTCTTTTTTGAGGGAATTTGTATGTGCATTTCAATATCATTTATTAACTTCGGTCTCTCTCAAAAGCGATTTCAAAAGCAATCTTGCTTAAAAGACGTATAGTAGCCTTAGGACCAGGAAAAAATTTGGTGGGCTCCTTGTCAACAGTTTTTTGGTTGCTCTTGGCAGTAATTAAAACTTCTCTTGAGGCTATTTTAAACAAGGGGTTTAAATACAGGGAATCTAGAAAGTCTGTGTGCATTTTACGTAATAAGCAGGTACTTCCAATGGTGAGGGCTGAGACACACGGTCTAGCAGTCCCCTGCTATCACTTATCAACTGCATGAGTGCCATATTTCCTGAGTCTCTGAGGCCTCTGACATTCAAATTGTCTTTCAGGAGTGTCTGCAAGGGCCAGCACATGCATCAGTTTGCCATACACTGATTTTTGTGGGAGCTGGAGGTAATCAGTGTGTGCCAGGGAGAGCTTTATCACTTCTGTGAGGCTGTTGATTGCAAACGGTGCAACATTCCTCTGTCTTGGGAACCATTACTGGCTTTGGGAGAGACTGAGACATCAGCAGAACAACAACAAAGACAAGCAGTCAGTGTAAACTTTAAATTGCAAATGAAATTAATCTGGCAGTCTACATCTAGTCCTTGAGAGAGATGAATATTAAAATCCATGAATCATGACAGAAGTCCTGCTGTACTAAAAGAAAGTCCTACTAACAGTCAAACAGGAGGGATGTCAAGAACATGGCTGACAAAAGCGCTCAAAGGTATCAGCTCTTCCTAAAATGTTAGCACTTTGGGGACCTATCAAATAAGTATGCATGCACAGGATGTGAGTAGACCTCGTGGAGATATATCTTTTATGAAATAAACACCACTGGTAAGTAGGCAAAGGAGACTCCCACACACCTGAAGTTCTTTCTTACCCTTATTTTTATGCTGTTTTGCATGGGAGTGTCAGAATAGCCCTGACCAAACCCTGTTTTATTTGGTCACTTAAGATGCACGCTTAATTTTGTTTGCCATTTTCCTCTCTTACGCGCTCATAGCAGTGACAGAAAGCACTACAAGTTATTTTGAAACCTGCAGCTGAGATTGTGCTCAGTGATACAGCCCATGATAATAATAGGAAAAGGGATGTTTACTGTAGACTATCAACCCCCTTCATCTTGGCCCAAAAGTTGCATGGGGTGCCAGCGCTGCCACCAGTTCACAGAGCGGGGCAGGAATTCCTGCCTGCTCGGGCAGGTGGGCAGGCAGCCAGTGAGGTGGCCTTTGTCTTGGTGAGAGAGGCTGTGCTGGAAAAATTGCTTAAGCAGGCTGCACATAAAGTAGATTGTGTTTTTCCTAGAACTGGTGAATGCACTGAAGTAACCAAGTAATTTCAAAAGCGTATGTAAAGCTCCATGGACGGGTGGAACTGCCATCAGAGGGTGTATTGTACGGACTTTGATCCTGAAAAATGCGTCCAGATTTTCTGGCAGACCTGCTCTTGGTGGACAATGCAAATAAAACGTTGGTCAACACCATGGTTTTTGTTGTACCCATGACGTCTGGGACAGCAGCACTGACATTTTAACGTCTGAGATGTCAGTGGGCAATTGTGCATTATTAACACCTGAATGTGATTTTCAAACTTTTACCTTGTGACTGTTGTTTAAACAGCCTTGTGCTATCACAGCTGGGGCTCCTGGCTGCTTTTGGAGCTCCTTACAGAGTAGGCATAAAGCAGACACACTGCTACAGTGTATAATGCTGATATAGCAGCTGGTATAGTGCTGTGGTTTGGGTTTGGGATGGGAATACTGTTGACAGTGGACAATGTTTTTGGCTGTTGCGAAGCAGTAAAGACCTTCTCTGCTCCTCACACCGCCCTGCCAGTGAGTAGGCTGGGGGTGCACAAGAAGTTGGGAGGTCACACAGCTGGGACAGCTGACCCCAAGTGATCACAGGGGTATTCCATACCATGTGGTGTCATGCTCAGAATATAAAGCTGGGGAAAGAAGAAGGAAGACGGGGGACATTTGGAGTTATGGCATTTGTCTTCCTCAGTAACTGTTACGGGTGATGGACCCCTGCTTTCCTGGAGAAGGCTGAGCACCTGCCTGCCGGTTGGACATGATGAATAAATTCCTTGTTTTGCTTTGCTTGCCTGTGTGGGTTTTGTTTTACTTATTAAACTATCTTTATCTCAACACATGAGTTTTCTCACTTTTACTCTTCTGATTCTTTTCCCCATTCCACCAGGGGGGGAGTGAATGAGTGGCAGTGTGGCCATAGCTGATGTCTGAGGTTAAACCATGACACCCACACATTTTCTTTAGTTTCCTTTTTACCTTCCTTCTGCTCTGTGAAAACAAATTTTAAAGACCTTGGATTTTTAAAATAAGGTCCCTGTAGCCCTCTCTCAGAAAAGTTTACAGCTTTTTCTCTATATATACAGATATTTTTTTGGCTTCACTTGAACATAACTTTTGTATTTCAGTCTTTGCATGTTTGTATGTTTGCATGTTATATGCTATAACTTGATGGCACAAAAAAGACATGCAATGTAGTATTCTGTTTAACTACAGAAACATTTTCTGAAATTTACAACCCTAGGCTACTCCAAACTATCACAATATTGCAATCCTCCTAATAAATCTTACATTTGTTCCAAATGTGGGATCTAAATTTCACTGTGATACAGATGTTTCCACACGGAGCCATGAATCCTATTCAGTAATAAATGTTTTCTAACACAAAAATTAGCTCACCTCTTTGCACAAGTAGAAGGTAATACACCATTTAAAATGAAAATGGAAATGATCAGAAGGAGAAATATGGATTATTTCTTCACAGCTTAAGGGTATGTTATAAAAAAACTATTAAATTACATCAATCTTTCTATAGTTTTTCAATATGTTATTAAAGGGTAGGTTTTAGTAATCTGGATTTTTTTTCAGCAATAAGGAAAGTTTATTTAATATGTTAGTGTGGACATCCATTACTTTCAAAAAGTGAGGTGACTGCTGACTGAACCTGCCAAATATATTCTTGCTTATGTATTTGATTTTAGATTTTGATGAGTTTTTAAAAATGTGAATCCAAACAGGTATGTTTCTAACCAGAAGTAAAATATACCCTTTACAGAAGAAATTGCATAGTCCTTCACTTTCACTGAAGTCCATCAACTGTTTCAGCAGCACAAGGAAGAAAAACTTCAAATGATGGAGCTGTCATGTCTAAGTAGATTTTCTTCCAGAAATAGAGGCCATCTCTATTTTCAGCAGATCGCTAGAGTGCTGTGAAATGAAAGGATTCAAGCACTTTTTGAAAACCTATCATTGTCACAAAATTTGGTTTCTGATACTACCTTTTTACTGTACTATGGTGTTTTCCCTCCCATGCTAAAACTCTGAGAAATAACTTTGTAAAAGTTTTATTATGAAAAAAATGCCATTTTTATATGCAGGAACCTCTGAAAGAAACACGCTGCCTGTTTATTTGGTATATGGCAGGTCCTTGCCGGCTGCTGAGAGCTATTCCATAATTCGTACTCTCCTTCGGAGAAGTGGGAAGCCAGAAAGGTCTGTAAAACACTTTTGCTTAAATGTCATCCATTTGAATGCTTATTTTCACCAGAATAAATGAATACTTAGAATAAAATGAAGAATGTTACTGTCTGACTAATTTATTTAGTATTTTAAAGTGTACAAGTTAAAAGAATCAGTTCAGACTTACTCAGAAATATTGAGTTATTTCCAATTCTCCTAATGAAACAAATACTGAAAAAACATTGTAGACAAAATGTTCAATTTTTTCCTGCTAAGTCTGAACTTTGTATTTTGGGATTTTTGTCTGCAGTTTTCCCCATATTGATACCTGAAGAGGTTCTGACAGCTCAAATATGCATTTATTATTAATTAAAAAAAAAAGTCCATTCTCATGAGGAAATTTGCTGAAGTTGTTCCAATAGACTCACCCAAAGCATCAATTTTGTGCACAGTGGCACATTTATGGTCCGTGATATTGTTACCTGAGAAGTAGATTAACACAGGAGTAACAGCTGCAATCAATGTTGACTCTTAATTGAGGCTTGTATCTTGCCAATCTCTGTCAGGGTAAACTTGTGCGGATTTTGTGCGTTTGCCTTACCCCAGTGCTACCCCTGTGTGCCTGGAGCCTTTCAGAGCCATACACAGGATTACTTCCCTGGGAGAACCTCCTTGCCGTTACCTAAAGCGAAGAGCATCTTGCATTGTTTCATGGCTAAGTGCCTGCAGGAGCTTATTGTGGGAAGGGTTTTGGAAAACCAAGTACATTATAAAATCAATGATTTTTGGTTTTCATCTTTTCTTTCATAAAAACTACCATGGAGCACAAAAATGTTACTACTTTTAGAAACTGTGAAGCAAGCATAAGAGCTATTGATCAGTCTTGCTCTTTCTCTGTCTCTCATCTCAGCTATCACTGGATCTATCTCTGGCTCAAGATCTTTCTTGGTGTTGTTTCTGATTAAATATTTAAGAATAAGAATCCAAGGCTCACTGAGTTGAATGGGAGTTTGCTCTTTTACTTCACTTAGGCATTTACAGTGATTTATAAATCTCCAGAGAGGAGTTCAGACAGAAAGCACCTGTCTGTCCAAGAGCACTGTGTGAGTTCAGCCATGAAAGTGTCTCTTCTTCAACTCCTGTGCCTTCATGAACTGGGTCTGTACCCTGTAGTCTGCATCTGTGATGGCTTTGGAT
Source organism: Larus michahellis (assembly GCF_964199755.1). Lineage (NCBI taxonomy): Eukaryota > Metazoa > Chordata > Aves > Charadriiformes > Laridae > Larus > Larus michahellis. Next base: position 20,811,826 of record NC_133930.1, read on the forward strand.
GTGGGGACTCCTTCTGCCCTTCCTACGGCTGTGCAAAGTGGAACTCTCTTCCCCAAGAGCAGACCTAATCACAGCCTCATGTCTTAGACGACCGGTGTATCTCAGCACACTGCTCACCTCTGTGTGTTCGTGGCAGCAAGAACATAATGGTTGCTCATGACTGTGTGACCCAAGTGACTGTATCCACAGAGCCTGTGGAATATTTTTTTGCTTGTATAATATGTGCAAAAGACAAAAAGGAAGAAATTTTGGTATATTTGTATGATGTAACGTATGTTCCTACAGGCATGCACGCAGCAGAATAGGTAGTGCAGGAGAAACAGCAGAGTCTGCATTATTTTGTAGGTATGGTGTGACCAGTAATGGTTCTGTAGCATTCATATGAACAACCAGCCCATCTAGGGCCAGGCAGGATGCCCGGCTGGTGTCTGAACCCCAGAAAATATATAAGGGAACTAACAGGACTCACAGAAATAAGTTGCCAAATTGCTCCACATTGGTCTATAGTGTGTTTTGACTCTAAAAGATCAGCTGTCAAGATAACGATGGAGGAGGCATGTAATAAAAACTGCCATAGCTAGTAACTTGAATATCAGTCTGTGCTGAGAATAAAAGCTGGCTTTCAGGCTTTGCTGTTCTCAGAGCATCTAGGGTACCAAGGACGTTGATGGTGCACATATACTTGCAGTCGCCTTGAAATAGCCTGCCAAAATGTTTCCATGCAGGAGGTGGTCAGTGCCAAATGCAGATTGCTGGAGCATGGCCAGAGAAGGGCAATGAAGCTGGTGAGAGGTCTGGAGAACAAGCCTTGTGAGGAGCGGCTGAGGGAGCTGAGGTGATTTAGTCTGGAAAAGAGGCTGAGGGGAGACCTTATCACTCTCTACAACTGCCTGAAAGGAGGTTGTAGAGAGGTGGGGGTCGGTGTTCTCTCCCAAGTAACAGGTGATAGGACAAGAGGAAATGTCCTCAAGTTGCTCAGGGGAGGATTAGATCGGGTATTAGGAAAAAAATTTACGGTGAAAGGGTTATTAAGCTTGGAACAGGCTGCACAGGGAAGTGGTTGAGTCGCCATCTCTGGAGGTTTTTAAAAGATGGGTAGATGTGGTGCTTAGCGATATGGTTTGGTGATGGGTTTTGTCAGTGTTAGGTTGATGGCTGAACTAGATGATCCTAAAGGTCCCTTCCAACCTAGGCAATGCTATGATTCTATGATTGACATGGGTCAGCACCTCACGGGGTCCCGAGTGAATGAGGCACTGATCTGCCTGGACAAGACAGAAGTTTATTCTCCCCTGATAATTTGGTTGCCAAAGGATATACAGGCCTTTTGTCATTTGGGGACTCTGTCCTCTCTTTCTGCTACTTCTGAAGCCAAAGCCAGGCAGGCAGCTACACTCACAGCCATTGCAGCATGGCTGATGGCAGGGTGCATCTTGCAGATCAAAGGCTGTGGTCCTGCACAGTGTGACCTGGACACAGAAGACCTTACCTGACTCTTAAAAATGGGGATCACCTCCAAAGCAATCTGACTGCTGTTTAAGGGAGGGCAGGGTAATTACTGTTCTGTATGCGTTCCCATTTATTCCACCTGTGACAATTCCCATGAAGTTTGCCTGCCAGTTCCTGTGGTGAGCTGTGGATTGGGAGAAACCATATAACATGTTGCCTCAACTTGTAACAGGTCTTGAAATTGCCTGTTGCTAGTGCTGTCTAATGTATTTTGCTCCTGATGAGTTTTATAGATTGTGCTGCATGAAGTTTTGATGTTTCTTCTAAATTAAGTATTGATTTACATATAGCTTTCTCAACTTCCTAGCTTGAGTTGGTAGATCGGCTTGATGATTTCTTTTACAAATACTTCCATAAAATCTTTCTATGTGGTGGCATTTCCACTTCATTCCAGCTGGGTTGGCTGACATAAGGTTTTTATCCAGCACAGAACATTATAAAATTGCAAATCTCTACAATGTAAAGCTTAACAAGATCCTGGTCAGAGCTGCCAAGTGCTAATAATGAGTGGGGGTTTTGATCTGTTTTAAAATTCAGAACAATGTGGGAACAAATATCAAGTTGCACATGAAAACTAGTTTTTTTTTTTCTAAAAGGGTCTTTGGATTTTAGTTGCAATTTGAAAGACAGGAGAAGTTATCAGGCAGTACCGGTGACAGAGACCTGCAGCTTGCGTTCTCCTCCTGATCTCTTTTTTCCTGCCTCTGCCTGTGCAGGCAGCAGCATGTGGGAGGAGAAGAATTTGCCTGGAAAATTCCACCTCTGGAGCTCTTCACAGCCCATCACTTCCACTTCTTGCTCTGTCTGCAGGTTGCACTCGCTACCAGGACAAACGGAAAATGAATAATGTGGAGGTCCTGGACCTTTGACTAAATATTTGGAGAGAGAACTGCAAGAGGAAAGCATGTACAATTTTATACTGAACACTGTGCAGTGGCATGAGTGTGCCGGAAGTCTGGAGCGGACCGTGAGGAAACTGTGGAATAAGTATAGAACAGCCACAAGGCAGGAAAGTGTACCACCTTGCCAGGAGATATGGGACCTTTACGGCATCTCTAATCCAAGTGGGAGTTACTGATGAGATCAAATGAACCTTGCATGCTCTTGATTCCCACAAGGCTGTCGTTTGGCTAATTCACAAATGGCTTTGAAAGGGACTAATTAGAAACTGAACTGAAACATTTCAGCAGTTAAAAATTTCAATTTATTTTTTTGCCTTCTATTCTAACAAAGAATTTTGACATTTTCTATCTCCCTGGGGAATATCACTTCCACCATGTCTCATCCCTTATAGTAAAAATTAGTTTCTGTACTTTTTCCTGTTCTTTTCACAGAAAAATGGACTTGGTTTTGCTAGAAATATATTTGGAATTAGAGACAAGTTTCCTTGACTCAAAAGGGAAATTTGAATCTTGGAAGAGAACACACATGAAAGTTTTATATTTCTCTGAATATTTTTTTTCCCCATCAGCTTAATTATTTGTACAAAAAGGTTTTATAGACCACATCATATCACACCAGCCTTTTTCAGCATGCCTTTTGCTCCAGTGCCTGAGTGGGCATACCTGGAAGTTTTTCTTCTCATGCTTTCTTTTGTTAAAAAGAAACTCTTTTGTTAAAGAGTTCTTAAAGCCATACAGCCTCCTCCCTCTATGTTTTGTGTTAAATGTGGAAAGTACTGCTCTGGCGGAAGGCCACAGCATGGTATTTTGGCATCTGGAGCAGAATGTGGAGATGAAACTTCCCCCTAAGTCTCCGCCTCCACTGCAGCCACCACTTCATCCATCCTCGGATGGACTCTGTTGTATACAAATCCACATGGGGAATCACACATGCCTGTCCTTCTAGTAGAAATGCTTATTAAAAATGATACTCTTGGTTTCATCAAACCACAGGTCACCTTTTGAAGATGCCCAAAGACATTCTTTGATAACCCTGGAAACGCTGCAGCACTCAAAATTCTGGTGCAATGCTGGCAACATGACTTATGCCATTGATTTCAGTAAGTGTGGATGGGTGCTTTAATATAAAAATTCTTGGGTCAATATTTAATCAACAGTAGCTTTGAGGATCTGATTTCAGTTAAGCTATATTTAGATGTTTCTTTACAGTCACAAAGGGGATTAGAAATACCTATTCATATGTTGATGTGGGAAAGTATAAGTAGCATAAAGCGGGTTTAAGCTGGCACAAAGACAGAAAATAGAACAAGAACAAAAAGTCTATCGCAGGCAGCAGAAGGAAGAGGCCTGAAGCAAAATCCAAGAGGATGTCATAAGCTTCTTTAAAAACAACTGAAAAACAGGCTATTAGGAAAAGTGGTACATGAAATGCCTGGCAATGCTGCAGCGAAGTTCATGTCTCTGCTCCTTGGTTTAACAGCAGTAGAGCAGGAGAGGACAGCAAAGTCTGACTGCTGATCTTATGGAGACCTGTCTTCCCTCTGGTCTTGTGCGGCAGTGACGATGGATGGTGCCAAGAGACTGGTGGATGGGAGGTCCTGCCCATACCAGCAGCACCCAGCACCCACGTTGGTTTTGGTACTTCCCAGAGGTGCCTGGCTTATGGGGATGTGTACAGGGCTATGGGTGATGCACTGAGCAGCCTTGCCGCAGGAGAGGGGACCTCTGCTGCCTCAGCAATTGCTGAAGCCCTCTCAACAGCTTCTCCTCCAGCTTTTGGCCTGTCAGACGGTTAGATGTGATTTGGTGGAAGAAGAGTCTATGAGACCTTTTAGGATGAAAAGGAGCTTTCAGATTCAGCTAAGTTCATCTGTCTCATCGGTTACCCACAGCACGTCTTACAGCAAGGAGACCGCTCATGTGATGTGGCCCCATAAGCTGTGTTTCTTGTGCTACAGCTTGTAACATAACATAAGTTTATAAAATCTTTATCTTTTATCATCTGGAAAATGCCCTCAAAATAGTGTCATTTTTTATCAGTCTTCTTATTGTTTCATAGCACAATTTCCCTAGCGTTGTGACCCTGCCATACGTGCTTGGTGTGATTTATTATTGTGCACTAACAGTCCAGTACTTTTAAAAAGACATCTAGGAAAGTCTGAAATTCTAAAAAAGTCTCATTTTCAACTTGCTAGGTGCAATTGCACTTGCGGTGGAGAAATTGGTTGAGCTGCTGTTATCTGAATATATTCTATACATGTGGCTCTGCACACTGGGTCTTTGCTGGTGCCATAGGATTGAATATTTAGAAGGAAACCAGGTGTGTATTTCAGCCTTCGGCACTCTGTGTGCAGAAAGAGCTCGCTGTCATGTTCACACTGACTGTTCATTGTGGAGCCCCTTAAGCAACGCAGTGTACTCTATTAGGGGCACGTCTGAAGGAAAAAACTTTGATAACCACATTCAGCCCCTATTTTCACTTTCTACAAGTCCTATGAAGTATTCATATAGTATATGAGTATGAAACATAATTTAAACTTCAGTTTGATAAAGTAATGAGCAGACTTCAAAGTTTGAAGAGTTCACTTCAGTTCAGGCAAGCACTGAAAAATCCAAAGGTTTGCTCAGATCTTCCCTGAGCAGGCCTGGAGTTGAACGGGAAATGTAAAAGTACCTACTTTCTTTTCCTCCTGAGATTTTATACATGCTTTCTTCTCAGCTGCTCTGGGAACAGGAAGTGCTGAAGCACTCAGAAAAGAAAATCAACTTTAAAGTATTGAATCTTGACTTTTTCAAACCTCAGAAGAGGTTATTGGCTTTCAAGTGGTCATTTGAATCTCTTCATCTGACCCTAATAAATATGCTGCACAACTGTGATATTTCTGGAAGATCTTTTCCTCTTTTCAAGAAGAAGACATCAAAGAGGAAAAATGAGAGCTTATATGGGTGCTAAGGAGGGTTTGCTTTTGCTTGTATTTTTTGTTATTCTTTCTCTTTTGGTGGTATCACTGTAGCAGAGAGTCAGGGCTTTCAGCTTTTCAAGTGAAACATCTTGCATTATGTTTTAGCAAATCAGCCTCAGTGGAGTCCCTGATTTGATTGCATATGGGTCTTTGTATTTTAAATCTGTAGCTGCTTTTTTGTTGTTTGTTTTTTTTTTTTTTTTAATTTATTTCTTCTTTTTTTTTTTTTTGACTGTGGGAACTGGCTGTATCCTAGAACAGAGAGTAAAATGGAAAAAGTAAAATCACTACCTTCATTTTCTCACAAAATGCAAAGTTAGCTGGGAATCTGCTTAGTTCGGTATAAGGTAATTCCCTGAAAAGAGAAAAGAATCTGTTCCCCGGAAGTAGCAATGCAGTGTAACATTAACAGTTTTATGTAGATAAATTATTACCTCTTTGGGAATCATCAGTCATCATCATGTTTTTAGGAAGGCTTTTTCTTGTAGTTGGTGTGTATTCAGTCTCATAACTTCATCTTCTTACATGGTTGCATGAAAGTCTCCTGTTAGGGGATTGATTAGTAAGGCCCAGGTCTTCTGTGAATGCCATTTCACAGAATCACAGAATGATAGGGTTGGAAGGGACCTCTAGAGATCATCCACTCCAACCCCCCTGCCAGAACAGGGTCACCTAGAGCAGGTTGCACAGGAACGCGTCCAGGTGGGTTTTGAATGTCTCCAGAGATGGAGACTCCACCACCTCTCTGGGCAGCCTGTTCCCATGCTCTGCCACCCTCAAAGTAACAAAGTTCCTCCTCATGTTGAGATGGAACTTCCTATGCTTAAGTTTGTGCCCATTACCTCTTCTCCTGTCGCCGGGCACCAGTGAGAAGAGCCTGGCCCCATCCTCCTGACACCCATCCTTTAGGTTTTATAAGTGTTGATAAGATCCCCCCTCAGCCGTCTTTTTTCCAGACTGAAGAGACCCAAATCCCTCAGCCTTTCTTCATAAGAGAGGTGTTCCAGTCCTCTAATCATTTCCTCGTACACATTTATGTTTCTGCATGCACAATTCATATGTTCATAAACAACATAATTATAAAAGTATAATACATAGATATGTTACTATACAAACATTATAATTCATTTCTGCCCTGCTTTCTAGAGAGTTCATTAGTGCTAGATCATGAAGGCAAGCCATGAGGGAGACTGTGATTTTGTAAAACCTCTTTTCCTGTTTTAATGATGCCAAGAACTTGAGAAAATATGGCAATTTCAAACACAGGAAGCTCATATGGAGAACCATAGGCTATGAAGCCGTAAGTTGCACTGGCATCTTTTTGCCAAGGTCATGTGAAAAAAAGACAATTTATTAGCTTTCTAGCGTCATGCTATAGCTTCTTTGTGGGTTGCTGTTCTAAAAATAAACTGGATTTACTTCAGCTAGCCCCTGCTGAAATACTCTACCCCTTTTTTACTCAATATTTCATAGACCATGAGAAAATAAGAGTAGAAGGAGTCTGAGAATCCATCCTCTGCCCCTCACGTGATCAATCATGCCTCAGAGGCATTTTCCGAAATTGGTCTTCAAGGTGCCTCTTGATTTCTGCCAGAGAAAGGCTCTTTGCATTGCACCTATGCTCAGGTGCTTGACGCTCCTGCTGCCAAGTGTATCATTTGAAAGTCACTGATAGCTTTAGGCTCAATCCTTTCCATTCACTAATGAGCAGGTTGTAGGTGGGAATAGCAACAATCCCTGTGGGATTGGACAGATGCGGTGGTAAGATTCAACAGAAAAAGGCTCTGAATCATTTTTTTCTTACAGAATAATTTCTGGATCACAAAGACATCTTTTGTATCTTTTCTGTGTTTTTATCTATCAGTGTAATAATTGTTACCTCTTTGGAAGAGACCATAACCAAATACTAATTTCCTGGCATCTTCAGCAATATTTTACTCACCCCCCTGAATTTTAAGTCTGCATAAGATAACTGCATGACTTTGTGTTTCCCTTATTTTGTTAAATAATCTGATTTTTCTTCCATACTTTTCGTTCAGAGGTGGTGATTTGTTAGAATTATTTTAAAAGTCTGATCATGAGTGCTAGTGATAGATCTTCTCCTTTAGTTACTTTATGCATGTTCATAAAACAAGTGTTCCAGTGACAAGAGTTTTCCCACTGGCTTCCCATGATGTACAATGGACCATAAACACTGTCACTGAGCCTTTCTTCTTGCTTCTGTGAAGAGATAAAAAATTCTGTACCAAATTGTGCTGTCTGAATTCAGGGAATTTTAAAGTAGATAAATCCAGCTATTTGCAATGCAAATACAAGCAAATATTAAGATCTACAGCTTCATTAAGGTTGTAGCATCTTGTTTTTATAAGGAAGTTCAACTTGTGCATACACAAAAATTCAATAGATTAGCCCAGAGTAAAAAATGTAGTGTCTGTTTAAACAGTGGACATGTATACACATTTTCCAGTTCATGCTTTAAGAAAATAGAGCTCCCAACCTCCTCGGGCGCTCATGTTCCTTTGTAACACTCTCAGTTGCACTGAGTATTAACAGTGAGAGAGGATATATATGACATTTCTCTAGAGGCAGGAAATTTGAGTAACAGTATGACCTAGTTGAATCGTCAGCCTCTTACATATTTCTGTATTCTCCCTTTTATTCAAAGTTATTCTTTTCAACTTTATTCAACTGTGTTGTTTTCAAGAATTCTTATTGATGAAAATAGCGGCTCATCAGGTGAAGAAGGGAGCGTGGCTGTGATCTTTAAAAGTCAAATCAGATCCAAGTAATTTGAAATTTGAGGTTACAAGAGCTGTGATTGCTCTGTAGACTCATTGAGCATGACCCAGGAGGTTCAAAGATTTTTAAATGATGGGAACCTTGATAGAAAATTTTGTAGCAGATGTTTGTGTGAACATATGCATACATAGGAGGTTTAAAGTGAAAAATGTAATGCAAAACCAGGTCACTATTTATTATCATGATAATAATTTATTATGCATATTAATTATTCATCACCAGGACAATGTTGCAACATGAGAATACTTGGTTGTGATATTTTGTAAAATGGAAAAAATGAGCTACTCCTTTGTAAAATACCTTTACATGCCCGTGTAAATGAGCTTAAGACAGTGAAAGACATCCCTACTGTGGACTTCTGCTTGAGCACACAAAAGCACAAGTAACAAATTTAATAATCAGTTTTAAATAGAATCTGTGGGAACATGTTTTATTTGGAGTTTTCATTGATCATCCACACGCTTGCAGTGGTGGGTGTGTAGGAACACGACTGAGTGTAAGAAGGCCAAAGTCAGGAAAAGGTCCTTTACTACGTATGGTACTACTTTAATAGTATGGCTGTATTTTCCCCAGGGTGTAACAAATAAATAGCTTTATCTTATTAGTAGTACTTTGAAAATGAATAACCTATATTGTCCTTGTTTGGTTCTCTTAAGCCCCTGTTGTATTGTCCTGACACTTCTTGTCACTGTTAGGACAGAAACACAAAGAAAACTTTAAAGAAGTTGTAAAACTGTGGTGGAGGTACTGTGTACAGTACTGGAGTACTGTAAAACTGTGGTAGGAGCCTCTCACTTGACCCCAGGGTTAACTCCAAATTCTGGTCCTGTCTTGTTAAGTACCAATTCTGGTCACATTTCTAAAGTCTGAACTCAGATGTACTTTGCTGAAATCGATAGAAACACTTCAGCTTAAAATTAGTATAAATGCTCATGTTTAAAATTGATGCCTGTTATTTTTTATATTCCACTCACTTCACATTTTTCCTTTGAGGAAAAATGAATCCCTTTCCTTTTCTTCCTGTTAATGAATTTATTTTAATAATAAGAATAAGAAAGGTAATGAAGCTTTTCTATTTTCTGCAGAATAATTAAAGATTCATTGGGGAGTGGGAAGCATTGTGGAGCCCACTGGCTAGGAGATTCACAAAGAAAATTAAAAAGTGAAATTTGAACCTCTAGTTCAATTAATATTTATATATTTTATGACAAAAGGAACAATTCCCACTAGAGAAAGTCCTATTTTAGACTATTCATTAGTTTTGCAGAGCTGTTAAGTCCCTGCAGGTATCTAAGCTATTTGGACCTGAAGCCTCCTCCCCTCAGATGAGTAAATTCACTTTGGATTAAATAGTTTAGGTAAGTGGACTGCAGCAGGTACATCCTTTCGAACTGTTTTACCAGGCCAAGTCCTGAAAGGGTTTGTAACATAGGGGCAGCAGAGTCGTTTTGGCTGTGCTGGTGCTTTGAGCCCCCTCCTGCAGGGACCCACGTAGACACCCCTCTGTCCCTTACACCGCCTGGTTTTGCCGGCTGCTCAGTAATGCTGAGCAGTGCCCCGTGGAAAGCCCCTGGGCCACTCCTTGGGGTGCTTTGATGCCAGGATTAATGACGGTGAAGTCTGGAACCCCTGTGGTGAACTGGCTCCCAGGCAAAGGCCTCCCCACAGTTTTAGGACTGTCCATGCTTCCCACCCTGGTCTCTGCAGATATCCCTCATCCAAATACCCCACACAGCTGGGCAGGGAAAGCAGAAATGCCCATTCTGCTGCCTTCTTCCTCGTGCCTCAGAGGCTTTCAGGAATATATAGGGAAGCAAAGGGGTGATATGAATATCATTTATATGAACTCCTTGGTTTTCTGTCCTTGTGGTTGTGCTCATCTGTATGGAACCACAAAAGAGAATCTCTGAATTTAATTATAAACACCTTTTCAGCCTCCCTTCATTCATCTGGGTACCAAGATGCCAGCAGCCCCATCAGAGATGAGCTGTGAGCTTCAAAGTCTATAATAACTACTTTTAAATACAGGTATATAGTGCTACATGAATCTGAAAGGCTACATTGTGGATTACTTCATTAATTTCTGAGTAAATTTGCCTGCCTTGTGAGTAGAAGAAATTTTTCTCCCTATCTGCTAGTACTGAAAATCAAGGATCTGAAATTCAAATGGATGTATTTTCTGCCTTAGTAATAAAGGTCAGTACTTTGCTGTCAGTACGTGCATAGACAATTAACTCGGAGTAACACGATACATGAAATAGAAGATAATAGTCCATGCTCCTGGAAAGCTTTTGGCTTTTCTGGGGAAAATATTTCTTTTATTTGTAAGGCAGACAGATGAAATACATGTAAGAAATGTGTTGACAAAACCGTGGTGTTGCTATTTTTGCATAACCATTTTCACTGAATCAGAGTTTTAGATTGCAGAGAATGCACGGGTGTACGTACAGGTTAGAAAGACAAATAAATACATTTAAAACAGGCATTTAAATCTTACAAGTTCTCCTCTGTCTAAGATAATAAGGACTTAGGAGACCCAGGAATACAGCTTGAAACACCTTTGAAGCTCATGCTTTCACATCTGTATAGAACTTCATAGCTCTGAGTCAACTCAAAAGTTCCTATTCTCCACACAGTGAATATATGCAAGTGGGACTAACCTCTGCTACACCATCTGGGATGGCTAAATCTGATGTTGCTACACCAGTTTTACACCAGATCAAAATCTACCCCTTGGAATTTTCAAAAAAAACAATTGCCTATTTATACAGGCTCAAAAAAAATGTCTTTATAGCATGAGTCACAGTTTGCAGCTTGATAATGACAAAATATCTCATAATTTAGCCACACAGAAACATGTGCCATCTTGTGTGCCATTTATTGTGTGTTTTCTCATGGTTTAAAGAGCTTCTGTGATTAATATCTGAGCCTCACTCCCTATTATTTGAGGGCATTGTGTGCAAAATTGTCAAAATCTAATGTCCAAACTAATTTATAGATTAAAAGTAATCTTGGACATTTGCCACTGCAAAGGAACATTTTATTAATAATGTTAATTACCTTTAGACTTCAGGTAGTAACAAAACATTATAATTTTTAAATTCCACGTTGGCAGTGTGACTCTAGTGCACGGTGGGTGCTGGTAACAAGTCAACACTTGCCGTCTGTTGCCATGCGGCAGGATCTTAGATAACACAGATATTTCCTGTTCGGTCGGGGATGCCATTGTGTGGGAACTGCCCATGAGCACCGGCTTGCAATGCCAAACATTCCGACTGCTTTTCAATCTGGTATTTGAGATGCCACTTATAGGTTGGGTCCTGCTGAAGGTTCCCTCATGCTATTTCTGGCTTTCCAATGACTCAGGGATAAGGAAGTCGGTTAGTTTTTTCTGCCTCTTATTATCTCTAACTTCTAAGTTGATTTGGTAGTTAAAACCCATCAGTAACTTTTTACTAAAAATACCATTTGTCTGGAAATACTGATCTTGTGTGCAAAAGAATTCACAGGCGTGAACCATTTTTTGTTTGCCAAAGCTTTTACTGGAAAAATAAGCCACTCTTACCAAAACTTTTATTAGAAAGAAACCTGTTTCTCCTCCAAAACAGAATTTCTGATCAGAGAAATAAGTCTTGCAGTTCTGGTACTCCTTTGGGCTTTAATATTCAATTACTTATACAAACTGTAAATGCTCCAGCAGAAGAGACAGAGAGAGCATAAACATCCATGTAGGTTTAATGATATTCTGTGCAAGGTCGTCGGTTGTGGGTTTCTGTCTCTTTCTTCCTATATGAGTGTAAGAGAATTTGAAAGCCCTCAGTTGCACCAAAACCAAAAAGAGGAAATACCAAAAAAGTGAAGTTTCAGAGAGTGAATTTTTTTTCCATCTACCTTAAGTATTTATTTGGAGAATAAGTTAGTGAATGATTTTCTGATGGGATGTGTTCAAAATGTGATGGGTGTGATCACCACAGGCACTACTACAGTAATTGTACTACAGTAAACTGCAGGTTATGGTGTTAAAATAATCACGATTTCAGAAATAATAATAGCATCTTTTGCCACCTGCAGCCTGAAGCAGGAACTGTTCCCCCATGCATATAGTTGTGAAATAGGACTGGAGATTTAAAAGTCGGTGCCTAGTGGGAAGCCAAACACCTTGTAAGCCCAATGAGAATTAGATCCCTTGTCACCAAAAATCTACTTGGTTTCTTGTGTCGTTTGTGTCATCTATAATACTTTACCAAATTTCTCAGTCAGTGAAGCAAGCTGTTGGAAATAAATCTATCTGAAGGACTCATATCCACAAGCTAACCTGCAAAAGGACTTCAAATGTGTGATCCTAAGCCAGACAGTTTTTTTTAGTAGTGATTAAGTTTGGCGGTTCAGGAGCTGCCAGAAATTTTGCTGAAGCAAGAGTAGGATCTGAGGGTGAAGTGGAGATGCGTCTTTGCATTATTCTCAAGTATGACGTGACAGATGCCATGGGATTGACAGAGCCAGGACGGATGGGTTGCCAGGGTCTGAGGAATGTGTGGGACATTCCCACTCCTCCCAGACTGCAGAAGCTGGCTGGACGGGTGTTCACGCTTCTCGCCGTGCCACCGTCACCGCAGGGTGGGGTGCTGGCACAGGGACGTTTTCCCTCTGGGCGTGAACGGACACAGGTCATGCTGAAAATAGAGCTGAGCAGGAATTTTTGTTGTAATGTTTAATGTAGGTCAAAATGTTTTTCTTGTAAAATCAAAGATTTCTAAAGTGAAATACTGATTTCTCTGAAAGATTTTGCCTTCCATTACAAAAAAAAAGGAAACTATTCAATTTTCAATATTCTAAATTCTGAGAGGACCAAAGACGTTTTCTGTTATTCACTTTAAAAAACTGCTTCCATTGTTTTTTATTGCCATATATGGTTTAATGTTCTCTCCCATTCTCTCTTCCATAATGCAAACCTGTTTAAACTGTGTAGTGGTATGATGAGTGAAGAAAACTAAAGGAAAATTGGAGACAGCAGTACAAACAAATGATGTGTGATGATGTTGAATTAACTTGAGCAGTTCAGTAAGCTGAAAACGAAGAATGACAAATTATCTAATTGGATTAAAAATTATGTGATGTTCCCATACTTTGAAAAACCGCATTTTGCAGAATTTCTGTTTTGCCACATTTTTTAATGTTTTAAAAACTTTTTTCCTGGTACAAAGCCAAATGTTGAAATGTTCATGTGGATTCCTTGTTTTAAGAAAGAAATGGTTAACACATTGGAAGTACGACTATAATTAATAAGCTTGCATTGTATTATGCTGATGTGAGAGCTATTCCCACGGGTACTTTACAGCAGAATGTTCAAGTGTCTTCAATTACAGTTAATGGCCTAGGGCTCACTGGCTCCTCCTGGCAGCCCTGGTTCTTGAGCGCGGAGATGAGGCAGTGGGTGATGTCAGTCTGGTTTGGGAGCAATGTCATTCTGAGCAACGCCGGGGGGCAGAACTCTTTCCGAGACATTTTGGCACAATTCACCTTTTGGCAGGAAAGCTGAGTGTTGGTGCTGTGACCCACGGGACGGCATGCCTGGGTGACAAGCCGGTCCCTGTCTCAGAGTGCTTCCTATGCCCCGTGCGCAGCAGCGTGCCCACCACGTGCTGCTGCCCAACTGCTCTCTGCCAAGGAGCAATGTGGCGGCTATTGGCAGTGCTCATTTCTCCCAGCCTCCTGTTCTCGGTAGGGTCTTCTTTACTTGGCATTCAATGTCGTCTGTGTTTTCTGTTGCGCTGCACGAAGCATAGTTGCCAGCAGCCCGTGGTGTGAGCATTACACCGTGAGTATTTAAACAAGCGCTTATTTACACGCCATGAGCACAGCATCCCTATTAAACCCCATGGAGGAGGGGCAGAGCTTTTCTGTGTCATTTTAGATAATTGTAACAATTCATCAGTCCAAAATGGCTCAACAAATATTCTTGCTGTTCTATGGAAATCTTTATGTCCATTCTCACATCCACTTGTCTGAGTGGGAAGAAAACGATTTAGTTCTGATTCAGAATAATTTATCCACCACTATGACTACCTCACACTTGGATAATAAAACCAGGGCTCAGAGTGGAATGCAAGTAGGGGGTTGTTGCAAATGAAGCCATTCATTCAACAACAAAAAGTGCAACACGAGATTATTTTGCTAGAATCTTGCAGCACATAAAACCAGACAGAGTGAGAGAATAAATAGTTCTGTGTGCCTTTACCAATGGTGTTTTTTTGACATCATTGCTGTTTTTTCTTCCAAACAAAACCCATCAAAGAAGAAAAGCAATATTAAATGGAAGAGAATTAATTTCCGTCTACCAAATGTTTTATCAATTACAGGCTGTTCAGATAGTTATGAGAAAGTACAATACAATAACAACAAAATTAGGTTGCCTTTATATCAAGAAAACAAATTTTACTAGGAACAATGGGCTTGTGTTGCAGCAAACACAGAGAGAGGTTGATAGCAACACTCAAAGATGAGGAGACAAGGTGACAGCTAATTGCGATGTAGGAGGGAAGTGTCGGGCTGAGAGAAGTCTGTCTCTGCTCGCTAGGTGTGAGAGATTTGTGTTGGGTTAGGCCATCCCGGGGCTGTCTCAGCATACAGTAGTTCAGAGTGACATTTCCAAGGAGGCGTTGTGTTGGTGTCATTGTAGCAAAGACATTTTGCAAGTGTTTGACACTGGTCTAATTCAGCCTTCACTTGTGTATGATGAGAGTCATACACAGAGATTTTGCTATTAATTTCTGCCTGCTCTGAGTCTGACCATGAAGCTCAGAGAGGTTCAATTTCTACCATTATTAACGTTTTATGTGCTTTTTTCACAGTTCATAGTACCTGAAATAGTGAGAGACTTGTGTCACCACCAACCAAAACAGTGCTCAGTGGCTCATGGCCTTCAGAAACTGTACTGAAAGTGGTGTGCAGAGAGGCAGTCCTAGCACTGACTTATCCATCGTGTCCCTCTGGAGGAAAGTATTCCCAGCAGTACGTTTTGGATTTGCCTTGGAACACACTAGTGTGGAAGACTGGGGACGAGAAACTGAGAACAAAAAGAAAGGATCTAACCTGCTTGTCTTACTGGTGGTCCCCTCTGTTGGTTCACATCCTCCTGTGACTTGGTGTCTTGCATTGCGTGTACATGGAAAGCTCTTATTTTGGGTTCCAGCATTCACCTTTCATTTTTTTCCCCTTGCATGGCACTTGAGCAAAGACTTCTCTTTCCTATGGTGACGCTCTTTCAGAAATGCTATATCTCAGTTCTAATTAAAAAGATTGCAGTCAGCTCTGTGAGCAGCTTTTACCTCTGTGAAGATCAGACATCAAGACCTGATGCCACAGTGTATCGACAAGAAGTGGTATCTACGGGTTCAGCACAGCAGCATTGGTAGCCACAACAGCGGTTTATGCCAGCGAACTGACACTTCCATTATCAGGAGCTTGCAGCACAATTGTTATCCCAACTGCTTTTTGAGAACAAAGACTTTAAACTCACTCTGTTTTGGGGAGCACAGGGGAATGTTCTTAATTCGGAGCAGGCTTTTGTAATGCAACAGTTCAAGAGTGTGAGTGGCAGCAGGTAGATGAGTATGGCAGGGTCTCAAACGCGGATCGCAGCAGGGTCATTCAGGAAATTGCTCCAGACTTTCCTGCTTAAACCAGATAAGAACCTCTTGGCTGGAGGTGGTCCAGGATGCGCATAGGCTGCAAGGAGGTGTAAGAGTTGGTTGGAAAGTGGATGAGTGTGGTCTCCGTAGGCCCCCTGATGCAAGAGGCACAGGCTCAGCACAGGCAGTTAGGGTATGCAGTAGTAATGCATTAAAAAAAGAACAATTTGGTGGTTGCTTGGGACAGGGTTTTTAATCTCCTCCCCAGCTTTTATTACTGTAAGTAAAACAAAACATACAGATTTAACTTGCCATTTCGTAAAATGCCTAATAAAATTGTAGATCCTTACCCAAAAAACAATGCCAATGTTTTCTTCGGTGTATTCTCATAATAAGGGTGGACAGCCAATTATCTGAATGGGAGACGCCAACTTCAGCTTCGGGTACCACAGCAGAAAAGAAAACTGTAGGTAATTTGTTGACACAAACAAGGCAGTTCATCTGCTAATGACATTTAACCAAGCTCACTGGAGAAATACACCAGTATATTACCACTACTCTCTTTTGTAGTGCTGCTGTTATATCTGTATTTGTTCCAGTCACTGCTTCAGCTAGGTTATTTGCTAGAAATGGGCTCTCATTTTTCTCAGTACGTTGGAGCTGAACATCACCATAGCAGTTCCCACTCTGTTTTATATTAGTATTGTATAATGTCATCTTTATTGGTTTATACATGTTTATAACACGATGGCATTCAGAGAGGCTATAAAAGGGAGTCTAGCAAACACATCTTTTACATTTGCTGCTCTTTTCAAAAATGTAATGTCAGAAGAAATAGGAAAAGGACATCTTAATGCTGACAGCTTAATATCATTTATTATAAAATTGCTTGTATTTTTCTAAAAGTGTATTAATTGCCTACACTTTGTGTAGATCATGGGAACTCTACCTGACCCTTCAGCACCCTGCAAATGCAATACACTGTGGAATACTAAATCTCTCCAGCTCATTAGCACAGGTAGCTAGATGCCCATTCAGTGTTCAGTGTGACATTTTGTTAATGATGCCAGAAGCGTTTCATATTTTAAGTTGTATATTTTTCCCTAGTACATTTTAAAAAGTATCTTTTATTTTCTGACAAAGTACAGCAACTGAAACTGGAAATAATGGTTAGCAGCTCTGGAAAATAACTTGTTAAAATGCCCTTGATGCAATTCTTAGGAGTCTTAAAGTTATGATTACAAAGATATTTTCAAGAACACAGAGCTCATGCATATAAATGTGAAGTACAGCTGCGTTTGGTTTAGATATTCATTGGTTATTTATTCAAATCTTCAGTACTGACTTACTTGAAAAAGGTGTCTGTCCCTCTGTTTTCTAGCCCTAGGGTTAGACTGGCTCTTGGGAGACACATCGTAGAAATCACAAGTACAAGACAAGGGCACATTAACGACTTTAAAGAATATGCTGTTGTCAGCAAATATTTAGTAAATGCAATTGTTAGACCAGTTAGGTATATCAGGCAATTCTTTTCAGAGGTATTGACTATTGGAAATATGTATCCCACTTGTTAAGAGAATAGTATATCTGTGAAACCCAGGAGGTGAAAGCGTAAGAGAAATTTAAAATCCCTCTGAAAACATACAACTCACTAGCCTGCTGAATAGTTTTACTATTCGTGTAATGGCAGCTTCTATTATTTCAGAAATGTGCCAGTCTGCCAGTAAAAGCCTTTGTTAGTGCCTCTTATCAATTATTTACCAAATCTGCAGACTTCTAAACACCAGTTCCCTAAACTGGTGAGGATTTCTGGGCTGGTGTTCTAACTCTGAAGAAAGATATGAAGGGGTCAGGTGCTGACACTGACCCTAAGTTTTGTGTCGAAGGCAACTTTGAGGTAAAAAACACGCACAGAGGAGATTAATTTGTAGTACAGAAAGTTCAGATAAGTAGTTTTTGCACAGTAACACAAAGGTATGTCAATAAAGGAGAGCTTCCATGCGTAATGACCTTTGTATTTAAATGGAGATGTGCCCAATAATACACAAAATGCCTAAACGGCTCTCTGCCTTTACATTTACAGTGTGGGGGTTATGACAGGTTTTTAACAGTTTCTGTAAATTATAAAAAAACCCAAGCTATTTGTAGCAGAGACCTGCCCAGAACATTTCCAGAGAAATGCAGTATTGTTGAAAGCACTATTCTGTGAAAGCTGAAAAGCTTTTCTGAAGCAAGCTGATTTTGGTGTGGGTTTGGATTAGGGAACCTTGAGCTCTGCAGCTGGAAGGGAAAGAAGGGCTGTGCTTTATTATCCCAGTGTCTCTTGTAGAGATGCAGCAATGGACTCTGGGAGAGATTCTGGCTTCTTCTTGTACAGAGGCATGATCAGAGTCGGCGGAAGGTCTCGTGTTTGCAACACCACTTTAAAAACCACTGTTTCATGAAAACGCTCAGAGGCAGCAGTGAATACAAAATGGATGGATCTCAGCTGCTGACCAGGAGCAGGCTTCTCCAGTTGACCCCTAGGACCAAGAAAAGGTGGTACTCCTACAAAAGAGCTCTTACTGATCATAGAGCCCTAATGACCAGTCAGATTCACAAACTGATATTTGGTGATATAAAATTTCGCCATGAAGGAACCAGTTTGTGTGGGAAGGTACCAGTGCTTATTCATAAAAGAAGTGATATCCTGTGTTGAATGTTTGGTATCTTTAATGATGAACTTCTGGGTTTTTTTGATGGACACACTTTTAAACCAGGTCCTTTCCAGAATTTTGTCAAAAGTGAAGTTAACAAGCTCTTCATCTGCATTTCATCAAGCAAATTAATTGTTACCTATCACAGTCATTAGTATGAGCTGGTATAACTAAAATATATAAATTCATATGCTGCAAAGGCTCATTCCCCCTCTCTTTGGTGTTTTCCTGTAGGTTTATTTTTAAATCTTTCTGAATTTATTGCATAACCACACAATGTGGCAATAAAGTTTTGGTTTACTCTGTCCATCCCATTTTAATTTTTAATTGTGTTAGTTTCTAAAATGTTAAGGAAGTATTTAAATAGAGGTGGGACCCAGATGGAGGATTGAGATCTATATCTGAATTCTTAACAAGCTAGCATTAAGAGCGTCATGGCATCTTGGCATTTAAGTGAGGAAATTAAAAAAAACCCCAGCCTCTCACTGGCTGATATGAAACGAAAATGATAAATCTCCTCTCATGCATCCAACTGCACCAACAAGTAAAAAGGTGTTAATAAGGAAAAGTATTGAGCAGGGTGACTTTTCTAGCTGAGAAAAACAGGATGTATTTATGCATCATTTCCAAATGTAGATCTAGAGAAAGAGTAGGTAGCGAAAGGACCATATGTTCAAAAAAAGAGCTGTGAGATCCTGCATGGCATAATGACAAGTGTGGGAAGACATATTTATTAGAAAAAAAAATGTGAGTAAATATTCATGGAGAAGGGTGGATGTGAACTGTTTTAAAGGTTACAATACTCCCCAGGCAATTTGTCTTGTTTTCTTTCTGTAGCCATTTCCCTTTGAAACACAAGGTGTCATTTGTCTCATTGGACTTTCTGACTGTGTTGGACCTGAGTTGAAGAAAACCGTCATTGGTAGGTCACTGCCAACATAGGTAAACCTGCTGGAGAAGAAAGGCTTTTGGTTGGCAGTACATCTTCTGAGTAAGTAATTTGACTGATTCACTCCTTAGCGTTATCATTTTTATTCTCACTGCTGGAGAGAAGAGGAGGATTGGCTTGACAGTGTGCTGTGAATGCAGAGTGATGAATGCAACTTCAGACTGTGTCATAATGTACATTCCCATCCTGCATGAATTGTGGAAGTGAAATCCTCAGTTTTTAGTGACGCGAGTGAATATGGGCTTTAATCTGGTGTAGCATTATTAACCTTTGTGAAATTACTTTACTATCTTATTCCCATCCCTTGGAAAGAAGAGAAAGCACAAATGATAGCAGGCAATGGGCCATGCAGAGGGTTGGTTGGAGGGACTGTGAAGTGTTACTAGGCTAATCTGCACAAGTTTGCATTGCAGTTACTTGTGTTCTTCTCTCTTTCAATGTAAATGTAGATGTATCCCTTCTGTTTCTTTTCCACTCCCTATTTATCACCAACATTAAAATTCTAGGAGGGCAAATTCTGATGCCTTCCTCAAGACAGTAAAACAATTATATAGCAAACTGTGCAGTCCCCAGGATTTTAGTGCTTATTCACTGACAAAACACCAGAATCTAAACCCAGTTATTTAGCCAGCAAATTTGATTCAGGAGAGGATGCAAACCTATTTATACAGAATTATATTTATGACAACCTATTTTGGAGACAGAGATGATCATGGCAGTGCATGTTTTCAGTGCAGCAAAGTCCCAGTACTTAACCAGCCCTCCCGAATCCAAAACAAACAAAACATCACCATCATGTTTTCAAACTAGATTTCCCAGAATAGAAAGTCTGTTTGTTTACTTGAAGTTCACACCAAAAGTCTTTTATTGTACATAAATTAGAAGGTAAAACTATCAGAGAGCTCTTGATGGAATCCTGACCTAATTAAGATAAAATGAAATATTCCCTTGGGTACCTGGATTGTATGTAGTTTAGACTTTCGTTTACATTCCCTCATGTCTCTCTCCGTGGGGGAAGAATATGAAATTATACATGGACTTGTGTTTTGAAGCTGCTAAAATATGAGCTTACAGAAGACACAAACTCCTTTGACCCTTTACAGGTGAGGGGTCCTCACTGAGCTGCTGACAATTCATGAAACATCAAGCACTAAGAACCACATCTGTCTTTTTCATAGTAATACTGTTTCTGCCAGCTGTAAAACTGGATTTTGATTAGTCAGTTGAACAGAAAAGACTGAAAACGCAGCAAGAGATGAAGCTGGAATCTGCAAGGCTACGGAATAATAATTTCGGTTCTAATTATATATAATGGCTTTGTTAAAGTTCAGCATTTCCTTGCAAGTCTTCCTTCAGAAGACTTAGTTCTGAAAAAATTCCCAATAGTGTTTTCTTCCTGTTGTTGTTCCTTCGTTTCATAAAATGTTTATTGTGAAACATAAAAACGTTTTTGAAGATATGCTTCATGTTCAGCCTTACCCACCGGAGCAAAGGAGGGATGTAAAGTTCATATCATTTGCCTCATCAAACCTTTTTCAGTAAACTGGAACTTCTTCCAAATACTCAGATTTTCCTTGAGTTGATTCTATATATTATTTTATTATGGATGTGAGTCTGATGTTATGAAAAGTAAACTTTCTAGAGAAAACGTTCATAATATGTAGTAAAAAAGCTTCCTATCATATCCAGTGAGTTTTGATTCTGGCCTCCAGTTTCCTGCAGAGCAGATGCTGGCCTCTAGGGACAGTACAATAATGGGAGCGTGCTTGTCTCTTATCAGGCAATATTGAATACTACCAGCCTGTTCTCCACCTACTTAGCAAAACATATTTATGAAGTTTGTAGAGATTTTTCAGTAAAATAAGGTGCTGTTTCTCAAAAAATCATTGTAACAGACATTGGATAATTTGACACTTTTCAGCTGCGCTTGAACTTGACACATTAGCTTTTATTGGTAGTTTTTAATTTAAATTGTGGATTGAGGAACACATAGGGACCTTTAATATTTCAGCAGTGTTACTGGCTCTTCAATGGAAGTTCTGTGGGGATATGTTTTGTTGATGGCCTGGGAAGCAAAAGGCAATTGAGTTTAGTCTATTGCTTGTACTGAATGTTCTTCTAGGAATATCAGTACATTTTCTACTCTGCGGCAGCTCTTTCAGCTTCTGTACCCATGAAGGTACCAAAGCAAAAAAGAACACAATGGCAAGAGACAGTAAAAACTTTCTGATGCTCAGGTGGTAAATATATGATGATAGAATTTGGTTTTATGCCAACTTCCTACAACATTGACATGCTTAACCTTACCCTCTAAGATATGGGCAGGCTCTTCTAAAGTGCTAACAGAAGATAATCTTTAGGTGTGTTGCTTAATATGATGCATTTGGAACAATCAATCAGGATTATTTTTAATGGAGAACTAGGGACTTTCATGTATAATCTGTAATGAAGTGTCTTTCTTCTGGAATTTCAGTGTTTTTGTAAGTGACAAAAGAACATACCCACATTGAAATACTATGGTTGGATGTGCTTCAGCTCTGACTCACCAGAGCTACTGTTCAGTTACATCATGTCCTTGTTCTCTCACATGCACTGGATTCCCCGTCGGGGCTTCAGCTTTCACAGTGCAGCAGAAGCTGGAAGGCACCTCCATATTTCTAGATATTACTCATAGGAAAGCTATGAGTTGTCATAGGACATGGAGTCTGAGTAGGAACAGGAACCTTCTGTACTACAACTCATATGAAACACCCAACGACTTCTGAATAAAAATATTTGGATTTTAGCTGGAGTGTTTCAGCATTTGAGTCATCATCAAAAAGTTTAGGATTTCAAGAGACACAAAAGAATATTGCTCATATAATTGCAACCACTTTTTTTCTTTTTATATCCCAGCAGCTCACTGTTGTCCAGGCTGGTAGCTCTGCGCAAAAGGCAGCTATGGGCATACTGGTGACTTACCATTGCCACTCATGTGGTATGCGTACTTATTTTTACTGCTCTGCTCTTCACCACTGAATAGGATGCAAGGGTGCTTTCATCCTGACCAGTTTCATCAACACAGCCATTACTCTACAACTCTTTAGTTTCTATTGTGACTCCCTGTAAAGGTGTGTGGGCTACAGAGCATATAAAGTTCCTGTATGAAAGTATGGGGACCTTCTGTAAAAAGTAATTTAGCTGTAGCTAGAGCACCTTTTGTTTACTTATTAATGAGAATGTTTTTAAGGAAGAAGTATCAGGGGAAAAAATATTAATAATGGAGAAATTTATTCATAAGAGATTCTTCAGATAACTGCTAGTATTAAAGATGGGATTCATCTGACCCATTTTAGAAGTCTACTTTGATGGGATGAATTGTCCCCTGAAAGTGCTTCTTTCTCTACATTGAGCATAAAAGGAACCTAGTGTGACTATTTTAGATGTAAGCCTCTGTATTTGTTCAGCTGAATCTCACTGTCATGTGTGAATGCTTAAGATTTTATTTAACAGGGGAGAGGAGAGAATAAGCACTCAGGGGTGTATATATATGTATATATAGATCGGTAGAGAGAGATATATAAATGGGGAAAATAACAAGCTGAGGACTGATGTGGGCTGTAGAGAGAAAATCAGCAGCTTTTCTTACAAAGGAAACAAAGCTACATCGCACAGACCAGCTTGTGAACAGTTACTGCTAATGAGCAGTCACATTAGCTGTTACTAATGACAAGGCGACCGTTTCTCTGAGCAACTACTCACAATTTCCCCTGAGATTTAAAGTGAATGCTGGAGGCGGAAGGGGGGGAGGGGGTGGGAATTAACCAGTAAATGGGTGTAGGAAGGGTGAAAGTAAAAGGAAAGAGAAGAAAAATGGGAAAGGGATAGAGCAAAAGGTGTGAACAAATGGTGAGATAGAATGCAGAATTTCACTTTTACAACCCTTAGGAGGTTATGAGGCTCAGGTTAGATGGGAATGGATGGTAAAACAGAGTAGTTTGATTGAAATTTCGTGAGTCTAACAGACTACAGTGCAATTTAGGAAAACTGTCTATTATTTTTGTCTTTGGAAAAGTGACAGGCATGCTTTTCACTGAGCCATTTGTAAAGACTTTTCTGCATTGTAGGGTAGACTTACTGATCAGAATATATAAAGAGGCACTATTTGCTGCTTAACACTTACCTGGAGTATTGAAGAAGTCCCCAGTCGTCTTAATTTATATTAGGATTTAAACCTGTGCCACCTTCACTTGTGCCTTGTCAAGATGATTTGGTTAATCTGGCACAGGGTACTCAGGGGTATTCACATGATTTTACTAAGGCAGAAGTATGCTCACATCCGTGCATAATCCATGGAGAAATTCTACTTCAAAGGAAGGTTCAGGGTAGAAAACTAATACAAATCTTTGAATCTTCCTTCCTGAAGGGCCTGTTTTCACCCCTGGCTAGAGGGAGACCAGCAGGGCGAGTAAACTGCCCGGGAGTAGGTGTCTGTCTCCACCAGGAACGCCTCCACTTCAGGACGAACAGGCATCAGAGCAGCATTTCTGGGCTGGGTCTGCAACATCAGTGATTACGGTCTCACTATGGAGCTGCTGTGACAGTCCAATGTAGTTGCCCAGGGGCTGATGGCTCTGCTTTTGTTATAGCTGGTTTGAAGTCAGGTTTGAAGTCAGGTTTAAAGTCAGGTTTTGCTACCCTGTGTGACTCCTGTTGCTAGAACACAGGGTCCTACTCTGACCCTCCAGTATTTAATTCCCTAGATGAATAGGAACGGTTCTCCTAAGGAAAATCTGCATGATTATTTGGTGGGCAGGTGTCCCCCTTTCAAAGTCAGACCCCCTCATTGATTAGATGTGAAACAGGGATTTGAGACTGTCAAGCACATCCTAGCAAATGGCCTAGACACCATTCAATCACACCTGCCTTTAAAACCTTCAGAAAACCCTGATTTGGTTAAAAATAAGCCAGGATAAAGTTGGAAATTGCAAATAGTACCATCAAATGTGAAAAGTATTTCTTACCTAGCTTCTCTCAGTAGAGTGTTTTTTTCAAACAGTTTGTCATCAATGCTGGAGGCCCTGCCATGGGGTTCATCTCTTGGGCTGGTGATCTCAGGAAAAGCCAGCTCTGCACCAGCAAGGGGCTGGGGAGGGCAGAGCGCAGGCTGGCAGCCCCCTGCCCGCCGCACGCTCTGTGGACCGAGGGCACCACATGTCGCTGGAGCTGCGGGGGGTCCCTTCAGCATCACGGGCCACCTCCGCTCTGTCCCTGGTTCCCTGAAACTGGACCAGAGAAAGGCAGCCAGGATCTGTGGATGATCCAGCTGGGACTGTCCAAGATGATAACAGTGGGCTATGAAATGAGGACAGGCCTGGAGTCCACAGCCTGGGCTGGCAGAAGACCTGCAGGGCAGGGCATGGCCAATCAAGGGAGGTGATAACCTGGAATTCAGTGATGGGACTCCACCCTACAGGGCCCGTGGGTGTGATATGCTGCGCAAACAGATTTTTCTGTGAAGCATGTTGGATGCAAATGAAGCTATACAAGGTATTGTCATATATCCATCACACAGCTTCTGCAGCTAAAAAAAGCAACATAGAGGATTCACAGGGTATGACAACGTACAAGTAAGATAAAGGCTTCCTTCAAGCAGCAGTTAGCTGGCTTCTGTGAGGGTTATTTTTCCAATAGTTCATCTTCTTGGCATTTATGTCTCACAGTTCTTACTGAAAACTGAGCTAACATTATTCTTGAAAATTACCTCTTTTCAAGTTATTGGCTTTTTTTGCTGACTTTAGTACCTACAAGCATATGCACAGCAATGAATACATCTACATTTAATTACTTTCTAACAATAAAGACCGAAAAGAGCGTTTAGAGATAGCATTTGATTTCTAGCAAGAAAGAAAAAATAATGAAAGAATTTACTCCACAATTTATTCTTTTTTTGAGTTCCTTACCACTGTTTCTTCCTAGGCTAAACTTAAACTTTGTCTCTTTAGTCAGATGTTGAGCATTAGAGAATCACTTTTTTAACTATGTCATATGTTTTTATTTTATCAAGACTATATTTATTCTTTTTCTGGGATTTGTTTTAACCAACTACAATTTTGCTAAATTTTACCTAAGAAACGCCCCTTTGTTTTGTCTCTTAATATGTTACCATGCAAAGAGCTGCAGTCTTTGTTAGAAATGGATTCTGCGCAGAGTCAAGAAATAAATAAGTAATGGGAACTACATGGAAACCGGATGTAACTACAGACCATGAACTTCCATGAGTGAATGCATGGATGGAGGGAGTTGGGTTTTCTAATCAATAACAATAACAATTTCTAATCAACAAACAATTTCCTGCTACTCCTCCTTTAGGGCATTTATTTTTCTCAGGGATCTGGAAGAGCTGCAGACCTTGTTTTCACAGTTCTTCATAACCCAAACTCCCATAACCAAACCAGTTGGTGTACAGGCATAAGATCCTTGTAATCAGAATGGAAATCGAGTAAGGTGAGAAACAAAGGGCTGAAGAAGACACAGATCATTGCAACTCAAGGCAGATGCTTGAACACTTTCCTCTTCAATCCCTTACAGCTCTGTGCAAAAGACAATCACTGCCAAAAGGATATGATTCTTCAGACACCGTACAAGAGATCTAAGGTCTCAGAGTACCAGATTTTTTTTCTGCCAGTATATTTAATGGAATATTTTTAAATTATGAGAAAAAAATATGTGTGCAATTATAATCTGATTTGATAGTTCAAATCAGGTTTCAGTTTTATTTGTCACAGCAAGGAGGAGAAAGGAGGTTGCAATGTGAGCTGAAGCAGCAAAATTCTCAATGTATAATGGGTAGCAAGCAAAGAAGAAAGAGAAGGGACACTAGGGTAATTTGCCTGCAGGTGAGTTCAGCAGGTAGAAGAAGTGGTCTCTGAAGGAGCCAGAAAAAAACACAGAAAAGTAACATAGCTTGACCTGAGCCTTCAGCATTTGAACAGGTGCTCAAAGAATAAGGATGAGTTCAAACAAGAACTCTGAATTACAAGTTCACTGTGAAGTGTAAATCTTGGCATCCAGAATTTCACCTATACTAAATAAAACATGACAAATGTCATGAAACTTCAAGCACAGCGCAACCTTTCATGAAGGCCGTTGAAACTGATGTTAATATTTGTACGGCAAATAAAATAATAAGCCTCTTTAATGAACTGTATGATTACCAGCAATAGAATTTTTTTATTTGTTTGGCAGTATCAGCAACATTGTGTGATCTTTAACTACATAACTTTGGTAACAGCTATATAACAGTGCTCTTGATTTCATAGTATAATCATCAGTGACCTCTTTTATCAGCATCCCACGGTGTCTTAAAGATTTTTCATCAATCTGTCCTTCACTATGCAGAGGACAGCTGCCTTTCTAGATTAATTTTTAGCTTTTATAAAATTAAATATCTGATTTGGAATTTATTTGCATGAAGTCCCTAATACTGTGACAGTGCAGGGACAAAGGCGAATGACAAATTCTGCTTTTGATAAATAACTAAAATTGTATTTCACCTTCACCATATTCAACTGGTACAAAAATAATTTTTCTAAAGAAAAGCATAGATAGAATCTGATTTTTACAGTACAGGAGAAGGTAGGAGCCCCTTTTTCAACTTGGCTCAGCTATGCCTGAATAATATTGTATGTATAAGCAGCAGATACCACTACTACTCTTTGGAGAGGTTGTGTGCTTGCTAGGCACGGGAGATTGGATTAAAGATTGACCTGTTTAAACTGCATCTCCATGATTTTGAGGGTGTGAAAGGTCTTTAAAATGTTGCCTGTCCCAGCATGGGAACACCACCACCAGCACTCTTGGCACGTGTGCATCACAGGGCGAGAGGGAGCTCTGCAGGGCAACGGCTACTACTCCCTGCTCTAAAGCTTCTGGGAAGGCTTTTCTAACATATAGAAGATGTCTCGCGCTGGTTTGGTGCCACAGCCCAGGCTCATCTCAGGGCTCGAGAAAATCTTGTATAAAAGAGGTGAAAGTGTGAAAAGAGGGAAAAAATAAGAATTACCAGAGAGAAGACAGGAAAGATAAAGAGATGAAAAGTGTTAGTGAAAAAATGAGGAAACCTGCAGGGACAGGGACTCAAGCTAAACCTTTTGTCATGTTTAAACCAGTAAAAAGCC
Source organism: Larus michahellis (assembly GCF_964199755.1). Classification (NCBI taxonomy): domain Eukaryota; kingdom Metazoa; phylum Chordata; class Aves; order Charadriiformes; family Laridae; genus Larus; species Larus michahellis. Next base: position 20,839,434 of record NC_133930.1, read on the forward strand.
AAAACAAAACAAAGTTCTGTTTTGTTCTACTCACCAAAGTGGAGACAACTTTTGGCCCAAATTGAAGGATCATCCTTACTATGGCAGAAAGAAACAGAATTAAAATGTTGTTATGCTGATGTCTCTGTGGAAGAGAAGATGATAAACCTCTATTTTGTCCCACTACTATTTTCTGTCCCAGGCCACATCCTCTGTTCATGCACAACAACAGCAGCTGTCCTTTGATCCCCTCACAGAATCGCAGAATCACAGAATGGTAGGGGTTGGAAGGGACCTCTGGAGATCACCTAGTCCCACCCCCCTGCCAGAGCAGGGTCACCTAGAGCAGGTTGCACAGGAACGCGTCCAGGCGGGTTTTGAATGTCTCCAGAGTTGGAGACTCCACCACCTCTCTGGGCAGCCTGTTCCAGTGCTCTGCCACCCTCAAAGTAACGAAGTTCCTCCTCATGTTTAGGTGGAACTTCCTATGTTCAAGTTTGTGCCCTTTACCTCTTGTCCTGTCGCTGGGCACCACTGAGAAGAGCCTCCTGACACCCACCCTTTAGGTTTTATAAGTGTTGATAAGATCCCCCCTCAGCCGTCTTTTTTCCAGACTGAAAAGACCCAAGTCCCTCAGCCTTTCTTCATGAGAGAGATGTTCCAGTCCCCTAATCATCTTGGTAGCTTTCTGCTGCACCCTCTCCAGCAGTTCGCTGTCCTTCTTGAATCGGGGAGCCCAGAACTGGACACAGACAATGACAACTCAAAACAAAATGGCAAGTAGAGTTGCAAGTTAATAAATAGATTTTAATTTTAGTCCCATTAAATGTAACTTGAGTCAATAACCAGAAAAGATTCTTTGGGAATGTATGATAGGACATAACATATGATAGGACATAGCTCTGGGAACCTATGATAGCGCATACTCACAGTCACTGAATGTATCAGCTGGCTTAGAGAATCTTGTAATTATTCCAAGACTTAAAATCATTTATTGAATAGATTCTGGAACTACTCACCAGAAATTTGCAGCAAATAATTAATACTGAAAACCTTAACCTTATTTGGAAATCATTACAATTTTTTTTTCTGTTCACTGGGTGGATCAGGACAGAATATACGCTGAAAACCAATTCTAAGTGATTCTAAAATCAACATTCTCTTCAAATGGTCTTCAGTGTTCACTTAAACCACTAGCTTTTGGAAATGTTTATGCCAGTATGCTGACTCTACAGTATATTTATAGAAAGCAGATGTGGCTGAATTATTTTTTTTTAATTGGGGTGAATATCCACAGGAATTTTGAAACAGGGATCTAATGCCAATTGCATTGCAACTTTCCTTACAGAAAAAAAATCCAAGAGAGTATGACCAGGTGTGAAAGTTATGTGGTGAATTTCTCACACTGCAGCAATTCAAGGAATTAATCGTGTGGATGAGAGTTTTTTCTAATGAATTTACATTCTGTCAACTCATTTGAAATAACTGCATATGACTGGCCCAATTATTGTTCAGGAACATGCTCTGCCATTGCCTGATACGATACTGGGCACAGTTTGAGCACATACCAAGGCACATATTTTTTTATTACTTAAGAATCTGACAAGTGACTAAAAATAATGAAGGAGGAGTATATTTATTCCTACGTTTTCAAGTGTTTGACAGCTTTCCAAAGCCTTATGCTCAGAAAGCAATCCTGCAAAGCCTTATTTGGTATGTCTTATTAGCACTGCCTGTTTGAGAGATTCCTTTAAAACATAGCTAGATTTTATAGCCAGGAGACACCATTGTGTGGTCTGAAATCCTGCCCAGGATACTCTTGAGGAAACTATTGCTCTATGCCCACTAAAGCATCTTTTAGAAAAATGTGCTGCAATAACTGACAGATGTATATGATCAGATTAATCACTGCTGCTTTCTCAAGATGCTTTCATGCACTATTTAACAGGTCATTTAACCCAAACATAACTGAAATTCAGGAGCAAGGGAAATGGTGCAAAGAAATAAGTTTTCTTTGTTACTAATCTAATCTCATTCTTTAATATTTTTATGTAAAAATCAAGGTAGGCAGTAGAAATCAAACTGTTTCCTCTGCTTTTCTGAACACTTTAATGCAATTTCTACTTTCAGTAACCTCAAGAGGATTGGAAGAATTTTAAGTCAAATCCAGGGTAGGTAACAAACCCCTGTTCTCGTTTACTAATCCTCTCAGAGCAGAGCACACATATTTTTCTACAGTCATGCTAAGCTCTCATAATGGCTATAGCAGTTTAGAGAAAACAGCAGTCTCCAGACATTAAGATCAATACCTCATTGTTCCTTAAGCAGAGCAGTCCTTGAGCCTCATGCTACAGATCAAAGACTATTAAAAATACAAGCCTTTTTCTTAGATTTTAAAATCTGAAAATAGACTCCCTTTCCTGAAGCATGCAGAAAGTCACTTGCAGAAACCCTTCTGTCAAAAATTTGTAAATCAATATATACAAGCAAAAAATTGACTCGAATGAAATCGCATATTTGAACAGAAACATTTTGCTGAAAATATTCTGAGCAGCTCTTCATAGTATGTCTATAAAAATCATGCACTGCTACTGGGAATCCATTTAATTAAATTAATAAACGTAGTATGTGAAACCTGCAAGCAAAGTGAAGCCTGACACTGCTGGGAAATATTTTCTGAGTCACTGGGTAATGAAGAAGTTCCCTTCTGACTGTTTTAGGGATCATTTATGTTACTATTAATGATATTAGACAGGCGTACTTACATCTTGAGGCAATGTGATCCATGCTGTGTCTTTCTGTTTCTCGCTTGCTCTTTAGGAGCTATGACTTGCAGTACAGACAGCAATGTGTATTTTGAGAGCTGATGTTCCCTAAGCCCAAAAACCTAAAGTAGAAGTTACACAAGAAATGAAAGCTCCAAATTTTCACGAAAAAAAGAAATTTGATGCTCTGCAATTTGGAAGAGAAGCACAAACTGAAATACACCCAAAATATTCTAAAAACAATCTCCTCACCCCAATTCCTCCAATTTTTAAAGCATCATGCATCTCTGAGGAACTTTGGATTACTCTTGGAAGCCTACATCAAAGAGGTTCTCCAAAAAGCATCTAAACAAAGAGTATTCTATGGAGCTTTTCCAGGATTTGTATACCCTCCTAGTGTGATACAGTGGAAAAGGAGATTTGATCCTGGCCTAGCTGCCAGGTGGTATGATTTATTTCAGAGCTTGCACTTCTTTAAAATGTAGTAATTTGCAGAAGTCATGCATGAGGCAGTCACGGGTTACATTGCCAGGGTCTTTTTATGCTAGTTTTACTCAGCACAGATCAGCTTTCACTCTGCAATCACTTTCTTAATACGAGGGCGTGCATTTCACCTCCCCCTGCCAAGACATCATGAAGTACATTCTCCTTTTCTCTTTAAAAAAAAACCACAACCACAAACAAACAAACAAAACCATCCCAGACTATTTTGCTCCTAGTTAAATTGAATTGTAAATGGCAATATGTTTTCAGCATTTGGTGGCGTTCAGGGCACCCAATACCCTGAGATATTCAGAGTTTTGCAGAATTCCTTAGTTTAAGGAGAAAAAACATCTTGGTACTTGACAAAAAAAGAAAGAGGAGACAAGACGTGAAATGTCACACTGCTGAAAATAAATCAGAAATCTCCTAAAAAGGGCAGACTTAATAAAGACAGAGAGATTAACATTTTGTTTCTTAAATGAAAAAACATGATTTTTCTATGTATTTAAAATCTCACTTAGAAATTCAGCAATACTTCACTATTGAAATCTTATTCAATGATTGCAGAGGAGATCTGCAGGATCCAGAAGGATCACATATGGAGAATCAGGAAAGCTGAGGCTGAGTGGCTACAGGATTCTTTTAAAACAAAAGAGGTCATCCTGACTCTGGAGCTCAGATAACAGTCATGCGTAGCCACCTGTGCTATTCACTGATGAAGCCAAAGGAGTAGAGCACTGCTTGGGCTACCAGCACATTAACAGAAGGCAGACAAAACGTAACTATGCAGTTATAAATGCTTTACTGGGCAGAGACACCAGCAGCACAAGAAGTAGAGAAGAAAATAAAAAATTACATAGTGCAGACATTATAGATTAAGGCAGACACAAATCAAATGAAGGTTACTTTTTTACTGCCTGGGTTGTTAACCTGATTAATCATTTCACAGTAATGTTTGAGATGCCTTAATTCATACTTGGTAAAAGTATTAGAAAGTCTTAAAAGGGCAAAATTTTCGGAAAAGAAAAATGCTGCTTTGGCAATGGCAAAGCCTAAATTAAAGAACAAATGTGGAAGCTAGGGAATAACTGCTGGCTTGTTACACCTGGGCTTTGGTACCTTTCACTCCTTCCTTTCACTTCTTTGAAACTAATCACAGATTCCCATTCCAGCAAAGTCAGCTTTAAATACTTGCTTTGTTAAAATGTCTCTCTTAAAAGAAAACCTAATAATTACTGTAAAAAGTAAAGCTGCAAAAAAATTACCCTAATATTTGCATTATTCAAATCACAGCTGTAACTTCCCAAAACTTTCTGTGCAGAACTTGCTGAACATCTGACTCTTGTGTTGATGGGTCCCTGTGGGCTCAGGGGATGGCAGGGCTCACAATGGTAAGAGGAAGGGCAGTCCAGTAGTCTTATTCTCTTCATCCTTTGGCAAATCAGTATTCAGTTGGGTTCAGATTGGAGTCCTTAGAGTGAAGAGAAAACACAAAGAAATTGAGTAGAGAGAAGACCGTCGAGGTAGAGGAAAGTCATAATGAATTTTAGGAAAAAGCACAGTCAAGCACTAAAAGACACTGGTGAAAAGATGAGATCAAGATGAAAGTCAATTTTGTTTCATATGTTTCCTTTTTTTACTGCTGAAATAGCAGGAGGAAAATGAACCAGTGATTTTTTTAAAAATAAACGGGGGTAACTGTCGAGACTGATAGGCTGAGTCAGAGATCTCTGGGAATAAAAAAGGTGAAGATGTGAAAGAAAGAGGACAACATACTAGAAATGACAAAATAATTTTCCTGTGTGCCCAACTGCTTGTTGATGTTCCAGCAGTGTTCTGCATCTCTGGATGCATCAAGGGGGATCTGAAAGAAACCTTTCCTGTGCACAAAAGGTATTTTGCATTAATAGACTACCTATTCTGCATATTGAACCAAAAGCGTTCGGAAGAAAAAATGGGAGAAGAAAAAAGTATTGGAATAAAATTAATAAAAAGGCACATTGAAAATTCAGGTCTTCTCAGGACCACACTCCTTATGCAGATATAGATAGACGCAACACTTAGATCAATATGGTTCATACTCCAAAAATGACCTGTGAGGAGCTGAGTATATCAGACCTCATTGAAAATAAAAATTGTTGGCAAATAGGCTGAATGAACAGAATTATAATGTTTTAGTAGAACAAAACAACCACTGCGATGTCAAATACTAGTATTATCTTAATACACAGCCTATTCTGCTTAATAAACTAAAACTTCTTGGTCTAGTGGGAGGTGTCCCTGCCCATGGCAGGGGGGTTGGAACTAGATATCTTTAAGGTCCCCTCTAACCCGAATCATTCTAGGATTCTATGATTCTACTTCTATTCATTCTGTACGGCTAAAAAATATTTTTCTTGTTAATATACAGTATAAAAATTATCCCAAACTAAACAACATTTCCTAAGGGAAAATTTTGCTCACGAATGTGGGAGAGTGAACACAAATAAAAAACAAACAGCAGAAATCTTGCATTACTTTCAGTCTGTTCATTCTGCTGTAGAATCTTTATCTCAGAATCACAGAACGGTGGAGGCTGCAAGGGACCTTTGGAGGTCATTTTGTACAGCCCCCTGCTCAAGCTGAAACAACTAGACCAGGTTATACATGACCATGTCCAGACGGCTTTTGAAGCTCTCTGAGGATGGAGATGCCACAACCTTCCTGGACAACCCGTGCCAGTACTCTGACACCCTCACATTGAAAAAGTGTTCCCTGGTGTTCAGAGGGAGCCTCCTGTGTTTCAGTCCATGCCCAGTGCCTCTGATCCTGTCACTGGGCACCACTGGAAAGAGGTTGTCTCTCTCTTCTTTACACTGGCCCCGTTCTTGTTTTATTCTTTGTTCCTAGATTTGAATAATAGCTTTCAAAAATTTATATTTGCTGTTCATTCTGTCTTTGTATCTTGTTCACTTTGATTTTACAGCTTTTTCCCCTTGAATTTGTTTTTTGAAGAGCCAGATTTTGCTAGAGGCTTCTTGCATCATGGTTGATATACTCTAGATTGCTATAATCTTCCTAACCTACTATTTTCAAGAGTTTTGGAAAAAAGCTCTACTGGCATTGTATGATCTTCTAAATGTTCTGTGGACAAAATTTTGCTATTGCTTAATTGTGACCACCTATTAGTACTGAATGCTGAGCACACTGTATTTTAATAAAACACATTCTCATCAACCAAACAAAAATTGTCTCCAAGGGAATTCGGCAGTTTTCTTTCTGTTGCATGATGATCAGAAGTGAATCACCGTGAGTGGGGAGGAGAAGGGAGAGAAGTTGAAAATAATCAAACTAATTCTGATTAGACTTGCAGTTGAAATAATAGAAAATTACCATGCCAACAACTTTGCTGTTTTTAGAAATAAACATTGCAGCACTGGAGTCTGTTATTAACATTACTGTGGATTGCTTCAATGCACAGTGTATTCAACTGTGGTCTTAAATACAAAAATGTGCAAAACATGGAGCAACAGAGCCTAGCATGAATAGATGTGTTATATCCACAGAGACGCATGCTAGCATTTAGTATAGGCACTGTTTCTCTGATCTCCAGTCCGACCCTTCTAAAACCATTCAAGTTACTGGTCTCAGTTTATTCAAACAAGGAATGGTGACCTGAGAGGTTCTTTCATTTCTGTTTAAAACTGTACCTATTTGTATAACTTCATTTCCACAGGTCTCTCTCCAACTGGAAGGAGGGCTCATCCTCTTCTCTGTTAACTCTCATTTAGTACTTTAGTCTGTCCTGGTAAACCACCCCTTCTAGCTATTTTTCCTTCTTCCAGTTCTTTATGTTTGTCTCTCAAATAATTAAGTATCCAGGCTTCTCAATAGAAGAATATTTTAAGGATTACATGCCAAGATTCGTAAATCCAGAATGTTGACAATGAGAGGACAAAGGGTGTGCCCTCCAAAAATGTGCAAGTGCTCTTCCTATTTTACAGCAGTAGGAGATAAATAGCTGTTTAGATAAAAGGCAATCAGATAAGCTATTGGCAAACTTCAGCACCTCTGAAATTCTCTGAAACACAGGTGTTCTAGTAAAAAATCTTTAAAAACGCCTGTGTGTAACTTGCATTATCTAGACAGGCTGAAAACTGCACAAATTTTGATTTTTCCAAGGAAAACTAGGGTGGTTTAGACTAGAGACACCAATGTGAGGATAAAAACTATTGGTAAATTCATTAGTACTTGATGCTGCAGAGAGAAAACACTTCTGGTCAACTAAATCCATAATGTTTGAAAAGTCGTCCAGTGCCAATTTCAAGGACGGTGGATTGACAGGTTGTTTTTTTTCTTATTTATTGATTACACTCATATTTAAAAATAGGCATTAAGCCTTAATACGTCTAACTACATTTTACACCATTAGATGCCAATAGGTCTTTTCCTTTTAAAGAGTTTCTTCTCCTGATGGTAAATACTTACAGGTTGTGATGAGATCACCTCAACTTTTTTTTCCATTTGTTTTAAAAAAGATTTATTTAATCTTTTCCTTGAATGTATGTCTCAGTACTTGTTTGTAGATCCTTATTATTCAATGAGTAAAAGAGACAAACTCATGTATTTTTGAAGGACTGTGAAAAGGTTGCTAGATAAAGGAGTGAAAGGACAGAGAAGGAATCTGTATCTTTCAAGTAGTTTAGAATGAAGAATTGATAGCTAGAGGTTAAAAATAATAAATCAAGAGATACCTCCAACTTGGGTAGGCAAAAGCAGTGTATTGCAGCTGTTGTCAGATCTTGTCACCTCCATGTGAGCTATATGCTAGGAAGAAATAAGCCCAGGTACAGCAGTTTGGATAAACACTGGCCAAGAAAAAAATTATTCCATTTACAAGAATACGGGTAAGAAAAAGGGTCATAAGCTAGTCTTAAAAGAAAATTGGACACATGCTTTTGTTGGATACATTAGAAAAACTCCGAATGGGTAACATTTCCATCAGTCCTCAGACAAGCAATGCAGAAAGTATATAACACTCGAGTCCTTGAAAAGTGAAGGGATTTTCATTATCCATGATCTTACAGTGCCTGGGAGCAAAAGTTTAATGAGGCCTAAGCAGGCATTTCCTTCTCTCAGTTTTTTTTCCTTGGGTAAGGGTTCAAGAGTTGATTTGCTACGCAAGGGATTAACAAGGAGATGAGTTGCTTTTCCTCAGTGAAACCTACAGGCTGTCTGGTGTTGATCCCAAGGAAGAAAATAGGTGTTGTGACACATATTAGCACAGTTACACAAGTTTAGTGCAAAACACCCACTGCACAAACACTTTCATTGTCTTTACACCCACTGTAGCCAGAAGTCAGGAAATCTGCACTGGTCAGGGCTGTCAGCTGCAGTGGAAACCTGAGGAAGCTGCAAAGAGTATTTTCCTGGCTTATTCTTTGTTTTCAGTATTCATCTGGGATCAGATGGGGAAAAAAATCAACAGTGCTAGTGAATGTTCAAAACAGGATAGGCACAGCCCAACTCCTGTTGCAAATCAAATCAGTAAGTTTTGAGTTCTTCCTGTCAGGTACCTGTGCTGAACTATTAGTTGGCTATAAGTTCCCTACATGCACCAGTAAAGCTAAAATTTACATTGCCAAAATGCAGCTGTGCTGCATGCCAAGGGGAAATAAGTCAGAGGCTGAACTTCAAACTTGGACGTGGGGACATGAGGTATTTTTATCCCTGTATTTGCCATTCATTTCCTTTCTGACGCCTGCGACTTATTCCTTGAACTTTTCTGAAAACCTCACCTAACAACACAAAATTACTCGGCTCACAAGGGGATTTCACCGAACATTAAAAATGCCTGTCCGCAGGCCTATTGGTGTTCTCGAGGTAGAGTCAGAGACATGCTCTTCCTGTGACCGTGAACGATGCGACCATGGCATGCCCTGCTGTTTTATAGCTGAGCAGGGAACTAGATTCAGGCTGCAACAAAAAGCTGTGTCCAGGTCGTCAATTTTTTTCTCAAGAGAGGCACTCTGTTTTATCTGAGTGGAAAATGGAACAACCTCCTCCCTCCCTCCACAAATAATCAATAGCCCAGGGGTTAACACACCTGTGTGGCACATGGAAGATTCCAATATATCTCCTGCAAAGATTAGATGAATTTGTTGCTGGAATTGCTGGTTATTTTCTGATGGAAATATTTTGTTATGTGGAAATATGCAAACATTATTTGGCTAGGGAGAAGGTGGCTATGGGTTTGTGAGGTGGAGGTTGAAGATCCTGCTGTGATATATCTTTGTGCACAATGGTGTGTGTCCAAGCACAGTCCGAGAGTGGCTCACCACTGAACAGCCAACAGATGAACAGACTTGGGTGCCACAGCGATGTGAACCTGAGTTTTTCATTCGTAAACAAATTTACTGCCCTTCATACTGGTCAGAGTGGGACATCTTTATACACCTAAGAATTTGATCAGGTGGGATGTTAACCAACAGCTCATGCAGCCTGACACTTGATTTACTGTGGCAGACTGCTGTTAGCCTGTTAGTACCTGTCAGACTTCAAGACACCAATCAAACTACATCAACTGGCAAATAAATGAAGTGAAGGACATCGGAAGCACTGAGGACTTGTACGTGTCCAACTGGACTACAGAGAGGTATGTTGGTCATACCTTCTATAAACATTTTCTTGGGCAGGTGTCCAAGGGACACCTCTGAAGAAACAGAATTTATAACCCTGAAAACCCTTCAGCATTCTCAAATTTTGTTCTTATCTTTGCATAATCAGAGAAGAGACTCACATTATCTGGATCTTTACATAAAATAACTAAGGCAGTAGGAAGATGAGCTGGCATGCCCAAAGTACATGTAATATTGGTCCTGGAACTGAATGAAAATTCTATATAAGCTGAAATTGATCCAGCATTTTGCTCAAAATAAAAATCAGGTTTGGAATTGCCAAAAAAATTCAAACTGGATTTCTTTCAAACTCGAATGGTGTCAACAATGCATAAAATCAAATTTCACCACAGGAACAGTAAAAGCAAAAAGAGGGAGTATGGAATAGAGAAAAAAGGAAACATATGGAAGTTAAATTTAGGGTACAGGAAGTATCCCCTCGTGTGTCCTTCCATTATTGCTGTAACAAATTCGAATATGAGGAAATCCACGGACTGAGTAGCAATCCCAACAATCTTTAATTCCTAGCAGTTCAACTCCAGCCTGCTCAAACTTTTCATCAGAGGATAAAATAATTAGCTCTTTGCTGTCTGGTCAGTACATCTGATTAATATTTATGTCTACCCAGACTACAGGACATCTCCTTAGAGCGTATCCAGAAATGGGGACCAGAGCACTGAAAGGGGATTTCATTTACCGCTGTGTCAGATCCTCCATATCCCTTTGAAGGGTCCTAACTTAGCATTTAGAAGTCTTCAGAGAAATTCAAAGCGACTTCTCAATCTGAACAGCGCAGGGGCCGAGACCACTGCACTTACAGAGCATGCATCCTTGTGGCTGCCTCCAGGCTGGGACCGCACAGGGCAGAGTCTCCAGACCCAGCTTGCGTATTCCTCAAGTCTTTAAGATGGAGATTTTCAGAATTTTGTGGTCAGCATGGTAAAGAAAATCTACCTGGATTGAACCTTAGCATACTCTGCTGTGCAGGCCCAGGTGGCTGGTGACAGGACCTGCGACGTGGCGCGTCAGAGCCCAAACGGCAGCCTGGTCCCCCATGGGGCTGGCACTGGGCCCCTGGCTGCCGGATGGTACCCGTGGCAGGGGGGACTCCTGGGAGGCACAAACCATCACCATGTGGCTCCGGGATACTGATGCCCCTTACTCAGTTTCACTCAGCTGCTGAGGAACCTGGGATACACGGGTATGGAGGGTCTCTGGCAGTGTATATAGGGAAAAAGAAAGAAGAGAAAAAAGAAAAAGAAGAACATAGAAAAGGTTGTGGTACCTTCTTTTTTTGGAAAGGAAAGAGGTTTTTTTTGAAGGAGTGGAGGGGGAGAGTAGGAAGCCTGTGAATCACAAACTCTCTGCTTCAGTCATATGCAGTTAAAAATGCTGGACACCTTGCCTTTTTTAATCTCTAACTGGGACTGAAAAGTTGAAATAAACTGTTGTGGAAGGTGTAGTTGTGTTAGGATGGAAATTTTAGCTTTTTTGTTTGAATTTACTGTTAAATCCTCATCTAAGGAACTCCATCCTGTAGGAGGCAGAAAATATTGTCTCTAATCCAGCAGGTCACTTGAGCACACTTATTTTTTTCTAAGTCAGTGGTGTAATTGGCTCTGGTGAGAACTTAATGTTAAGCCTATGTCCCAGGGCTTAATGGGGTTGGGGCCCAAATTTTCAGCATCTTACTATTTTTATCTTACCGTACCAAGTGAAACCCTTCCCAAACACTGTCTTTTTTGAAAACAAAGAGGAAGCAAATCTCAATCTCTATATTAATTACATGAGTTTCCTTATATATGCAGGCTGTATGCCAAATCTTGTCAAGAATTTTATCATTAAAACCATTATAACAATAATTAGAAGATTTTCCAGTATAGAAAAATTTAGATAAGGGAAATCAAAGTAAGCTGAACTCTCATAAAGTCTAAAATAATTATCATCTAATTGTGGCCTGTTCCATTTTTAAATGCCGTGATATAACAAGATGTGTTGTTTTTGAGAACACTATCAAATTCAGAAAATATTACAAAATGCAACTCCCAAGAAGCAAAAAGAAGAGTAAATTCTGAGCAGAAAATGTCAGAAACTACTATTATATGTATTGAGAGGAAGGATAATAAATCTTGAGATTCAATAATACATTTATTTTTCCCTTAAGTAATTGAGATGAATATACAATTGGCAAGTCTAGTGATATGCTAGTAAGCACTGTGTGACTTATTATTTGATCAAATTTGCATTCAATATAGAAACTTCTATTTCTGCTTCATGGTAAACAATTTGCACCTTTTAGGAAAATATTATTATTTTTACAGTATATTAAAAAAAAAGTTATTTTATCAGCTGCATGGCTGACCATCTGCCTACTTTTAGTTCGAGGATTAAATGTTTATCATCAACAGTTTTTGAAGTGTTGAAATGCACTAATTTTTATTCTCTGCTCTAATTCTGTTATTTGCTTGAATGTTTTCTGGCATATATGGAAGGGTTAAATGAAAAGTATATTTAACACTTTCTTCAACAACAGTACAAACAAGGTTTGACAGTTTCTAATTTTCTAGGTAGTACCATCAAAATGCCGGGAACTCCCACTTCATTCTCTCGCTCCATAACAAGAGCAGCCTGACCAGAATATGTACCTAAATGGAAAAACCTTCTTGTTTGAGTCCAAATGTTGGAACCCTCCACCTATTCTTCACATGATATTGAGTTGATCGGAAGCATATCAACTTCTTAGTTGATTAACTAAGAATCCTTATTTGCTCCTCAGTTTCCCCCCTTTTTCCTTCTTGGCAGTTGTGGTTTCTGTATGTCATTTAGCAGATACATTGTCTTCTACCTGAATACCACTGCATCCCCACCTGCAATACTGGCTGTCTTTTCAACACATCAGCCGTCTCCTGTGTGAAGAGGAAGAGAGATGTGGAGATGAGAATTCTGCCACGATTCTCTACATTTTTTTTTTTTTTCTTTTATATGGCAAAGCCTGACATGAGCTTTCCCCTTCTAATTCCCGGTGGCTGTGACTACTTCCATTGCACCTGTGGTACCAGCTACTTCCAACTACTTATTTTATGCTTCTTCCCTAAATGCTCCTTTGCCAAAATGCAGAGTAAAAATCCTGAAAAAGCCCTGATACCCTGAAGACTGCCTCTCCTGCTGACCAGCACCATCTCACCATCTCCTCCCTTGCCTGGGCCTAGCTGCTGTCTTGTGTATGGGTCCTTCTCATGTGGACGTCATGGACCCCCATTGCACAAACTGAATGGAGGCTGTGAGCCATCAACTGCCAACGGAAATGGGAGCTGGTTGCCAAAATAAATTCAGGAGCCACTGGTTTTAAATTGTAAATTTTATGGGCAGGTTATTTTCTGTGTCTCACGTTATCATACAGAGTGGCCTCTGTGTCTATTTGCCACCTTCATTTAATTTCAGTGCCATTTTTCAAACGAGTGATTACGATCACCAATGAGGATAATTTTATAGCTGCTCTCAGTAAGCAGGAGTTAGCCTAAGGTATCTAGGCCAGAAATTACAAAGCTTTTTGTAGTCAAGTACCACATGAATTCTAAAAATCACTATGGATCTGTGTTGGTGCCAAGTTTGGGACCTGTGCCAACACTTTACCACCACCAGGCACTTCCTTAGCAGGAGCAGAACTGCCTGAACGGTTCAATGTCCCATGACTGGGAGCACGTACACAGCACCATGTAGTCCTAGTTGCACAAGGAAGGGTAGGACGTCCCTTTGATAAATCGTGTCCATCAAAGAGATTGGGAGGCTATATAATATCCCTTATCTAACCAACCACTAGCAGAGGAGGTGCAGTTGAAGGAAATGGCTCATGGCTTGGATGTATCATTACATCCTGATGAGGAAGCTGGGAGCAAACCAGAAAGGCTCTTGATCTGCTGTGAGGGAGAGAGGAGCCCGCGGTCAGTGGCTGGTCACCTTGGTTTCCTGAGCTCTGATGATGGCTGCTCTCCAACCTTGCACTAAGCATAGCTTGAACACGCAGAGGAAATGGGGATCCACAGGGAACAACTCTGGTCTACTTAGATCTTATAAATAATCCTGCAGAAATTTCACACACCTTTTCTCATATGTCGCAAACATCTATCTGGATAGTATTGGTATCAAAAAATCCCTTAACTGTTTATTGAACCTTTCACCCATTGTTGAGAGATATTTTTATCAAAAGCTCTTCAATTTTGCAGCAAAGGGAGAGCAGAGCTAAAATTATGCTGCACTGATGTAAACAAACATAGATCTTACTGGATAAAAACAACACATTTTGAAGTCACTTTGATATCTTTAGTTGCTATGCATTTATCAATTTATGTGGCCAAAATTCTGTTCTGTCTGTGGTATAATTAACCCAAATTGTGTTATAATGTGATGTTAGACCAGACTTCTCCTGTTTGCAAAACTGTGGTTGTTACTTCCAATTTTCACATTACATCTAATCAGGCTGTTATAAACTAAATTTCCAAATTGCTAAAAATATGCCTTGTGAAATGAACTTAGTAAGCTGACCTTCTGGGAAAGTCACTCACGTGACTCTCTCTAAGTCATTTTGAATTTACTTCATTCACCTCCTCCCCTAACTTTTTGTTATGTCCTTATTCAAATGTGATATGTCTTGTATGCTTAAGGTGTCAATTTCAGTCATAATATCAGTTGAATCAAACATCATTTTTTTGGTCTACATCTTCAAAATAGCATAGGTGCACAGTTGCTACAACTGCATGTGCAAACACAATAAAAACATCACAACCACCTTCTCTATGAAAATTCACATTTTTATAGGTTGAGAGACCTGGGCTATACTTACGGGTTATGCCTAAGGACTCCAGCTTTCCTGCATTCTAACTTACTTTACTCTATTTTTGCAACGAGTGCCCTTAAATGCTTCATCGGAGTCACGTGATTCTGCTTTCCTGTAAGCTTCCTTTACTCACACATCCTCCGGGCTAATTACATTTTATCTCTGACAAAAGATGTTGCTTGTCGCTTCCTTCCTACCTGGGGTTTCAGTCCAAGACCATTCAAGGGAGCAACACTCTTGACTCTCACCCAGAGGAGACCTGGAGAGGACACAAGGCAGCACAGTAAGACCGAGGGGAAAGAGGTTCCTCCTGCCAAGGGTCATAGGGCATTGCTTAGCAGGAAACAGACACTCTACATATGACGTTTCTGCAGGATTTATTTGGCAGGTGGGGAGGCTGAGAGCCCACACTGCAGCAGTGCAAGTGTAGGGACAAGTTTCCTCAAACAAATGTGACATGTCATTCACAGGCACTTCTTGTGCCCTAAGTCTACTATTGTATCTATTCTCTCCTGAAAGACAGAAGTAAGTGCTTTGAAGTCTGGTCACTGCCAAATGTGGTCCAGAGACCGCCTTGCAACCTCCCCCTGCTTCTCTTCCTTCACATATTGTGTTTAAAGTGCTCTTTGCAGAGGGAGCAGAGAGTTTCATTTTTTATGCAGGTTGTTTACAGAGCATGTGTTAATGTTAATCCTGGATGAGTAGGATTGTCACAACTCAGAAGAATGTGAATGTCCTGGTCTCATTTATTTCCAAAGAAGCCTTGTTTGCTGTGTGTCTTATAGATAGATACCTGCTGACAGTGAGATAACTGACAGGCTAAGATTTGTCATCCACCTGAAAGCTGGCTTTTGCTGTATCTTACCTGATTATGCCATGGGAAAGGAGTGTGGTGATCTGTCTCCTGAGATGGTGGAGCTATTCCTTGCTTCATGAACAGCAGAAGGGACAGAGTCACACAGAGCTCAACACAGATGAATTCCCAGTTTCCTTTTTTTGCTTCATCCACTTTCTCCTGCATTGGGAACTGGCACCTTTTTGAAGAGACTCCATCAAAGAAACCACTGCACCTTTTTGATAATAAGAACAAGTGGAGAATTAAACCTTCCTTTAACTCAAGTGCTCCCCACTGCTAGCACCCATCAATGGGGAGTCTTGATCAACTCCTGCCGAAAAATTATTCCCTTTGCTGCTCTCCAAGCAGTTGCTGTTGAAGGGTTAAGGTGGCTATAGGAGACGAAAACCTTCAGAAATGTAAGCTTCATGAAATACGTAGATGCACATACAAAGAGAAAAGGGAAAGTTAGGAAAACATTAAAGCTTTAAGTCATGAGATGCCACACACAGAAGAGGTTTGCTCAGCCCCCAGTTGTCCCCTTGTGTACACATATCATGAGATAAGACATAGTCCAGGATTCAGAGAAATACTATACCTCCTTTGTAGTTTATCCCAGTTCTCAAGATTTAAGGGCTGCTTTCATCTCTTACAGGAAGTTTCAGAAGCCCACAAGTGCTTTGTCTGCTCATACGTCTCCTTTTAAGGCTAAGAGGAGGGATGGTGAAGAGCTACTGTTAGAAATAACCAAAAGCAGGAACACACTCAGACAGATGCTGGACACACAGCCCATATCATTGGTAGAATGTCCTGCTGAGGCAAAAAAAACCCAACCCAGAAATAAAAGCCCTCCTGTAAAGTAACACAATATGATGCTTGCCAAGCATCTTCTGCCATTTAGGAGTGGTAAGCCATAAAGCGGGCACTGTTTAGTAGTGGACAGTTGCACTTCATCCTTAGCTAGTAGAAATTGGGATAAAACCATTGACTTCAAAAGAACTAAAACCATTTGCACTGGCTTAAAATCTGGCTTATTCCCTTTTTCTCTTTTGTCTGAACTAAAGTAGTTTTGGCTGAAGGAAACATAGTTAATTTTTAGCAAAATTACCATAAAAGAACAATGCAAACCTGATTAATGTCTTTATAAAACCACTTAGAAAAATCTGCGTCTCACAAAAGTTGTGTTTAAGACTTTTCAGAGCTTTGATTTCTAATTTCATTACAGTAGTGTTACAATGCAGCATCAGCTGTGACTTCAGTTGTTCTAAAGTGAAAAGATCCAGTGGAATGATCAGGTGTCTTTTTTAATATGATATTTAGACATCTGATTTTATTTTTTTCAGAAAACAAGACCCTGTCCTAAAAATTGAAATTGCTATTTCGTAGGTTTTATTTTGTTCCAACGTAACAGCAAAGATGAAAAGAGGAAAAAAGAAAAAAAAAAAAAAGGCAAGATTGGCCTTTAATGGAAACTAGAAGCCTAAAGTTATTTGCATGCTATCAGGTGTCATTATCTTGTCTGGAAAATTTAGGATTCTAGTGTGGGAAATATTACAGATGATAATTAGAATCAATCTTGTATTTTATGATACCTCAGTGCTAGTGCAAGTTGCCAGAAAATTACCACTGGGCAGATACTTATCTTCTGGCACACTTCAGGATCTCAGAAATCATGTTTAAAAATTAGCACAGCAAACTGGATAGTGCCCAGCCAACAAGACTATATTATTTTGGAAGGACCTTTTTTAGTGACAAAAAAGGCACTGAGTCATTATACTAAATAACCAATCATTAATGAATTTCCAGAACTAGGACATGCTTACGATTCAGGAGATTTTTTTTAAAGACACAGAAATTTGTACAGATCTCTTGCAGACAGTTGTGCTGTGCTCTGAAGTTCTCTCCTTGAGTGTAAGGGAGGCTCCTCTGTGACCCCTGCAGAGAAATGAAAGAACCCAGATGTTCAGAATATGAACCCACAAATGAGGCAGCATCAAAATGACCAGACGTACTAGTGAAGCATACTGGTGCCCACTTTTGTGCACACAATCACTGTACACATATTAATTCATAGGTGGGATGAATGAAGAATGAGCATAATTTTCCCTGATCTCCCCTATATCACATAACATTAAATTTCTCTCCCCTATCCATGCTCAGAGACTGATAACTTGCACTTCCGTGGCATATACCTTGTACGTGTTAAAGTACATGCCAGAAAAGCAGTCTGTGCTTGAAGATAACAAGAAATGAGCATTTATCATTTCACTTGAAATCTTAGTCCAGTGATAAAACGTTCTCACTGTTTAAGAGGTGAGCTCAATGTTTAAAAATGTGTCTAACTTCAGTTTACTTATGTTGACCTCCCAGACACGGTTTTCTCTTACGTTGGTCTCCTGGCTGTGTTGGTGGCTTTGCAATGGGTTTGCCTAGAGATTTTGTGTAATTGCCATCACATCTAGATAGAGCCATGGCAGATCTGACCTGCTTGTTGAAGACAACCTTGCTTTGAACTGGAGGTAGAAATAGAAGATCTCCAGAGGTCCCTTCCAACCAATGTGTCTGTGATTAAAAAGTATTCGGTATCCAGTAGGTCATTACAAGGAAAGAACAAATACACAGCTAATAAATTTCAGTCTCTTTCTCATCTAACTAAAATTCTCAGCCTTACTCTGATACTTCCTCATAAAGATCTCAACAGAAGCTCAAACCCAACAAGATATTTCTCAGACAATGTGGACAAATCTATCCCCTTAAATCCAAAACACGGAGCTTTTTCCTCCTCCCATCATGAAGGTAAACCACTCATTGACACCCTTCCTAAAACTGCTAGATTCTTTCTGTGGGGCACCTTTACCTAACACCTTCTGTATCAATCTTCATCATGCAAAAAATGATATTTTTTCTGCTTCAAACAGAACCTTATCCAATTGCAAATATTCATCAGGAGATACTACTGCAAAAATACATTAGCCTTCCACATTGGTCATGCCAGATTTTCCTTTGTCTCCTTTCACAGCTTTGCCTTTTGCTTCAAACATTTCTCTTTATCTGACCTGCTTGCCCTCTCATGTTTAGTTTATAAGCTCCTGTAGGTAGCACCCATCTTGTTGGTCACTGGAGCTATAAAACACAGTGAGTGATATATGGTTAGCACTTCTGGTATTGCTATATGCATAACAATAAAAGGCTGAAGAATTATAATTTATGTAAAAATTAATTTATGGCATGGATGCAGTCCTGATTGACAAATGTTCCAGGCATTTTTGTTTTGGAGGGAGAAACTTTGACGTTCAGATTGGGAAAAGTCTTTTTTGTCAGAACTTGATAAAGAAATCAAGAAGAAAATAAATATTTCTAAAGGTAAAATATTACCTTTATTATAGGTAATAAAGTCATTGTATGTAGGACATTTCAGAACTAGTCAACAAATATTTTTATTCCGTACACAACAAAGACACTTGCTGCTGTTGAGATTTCTAGGCATGTTTGCGAGAAGCACTGCAATCACTTGAAAATAATTGTTTGACTAAAGAGCAAATGACAGAATGAAAGATTTTTCAACAAGAACTTAGGGGACTGAGGTAAAGGGGAAAGGCCCTTGTGACTCATGGGGAGCAGCAGACACAGTCAGAGCAAAGCACAGGTGGCCAAGAGCAGGAGCCTACCATGGGGCTGGTCACCAGGGGGTGTTCCCCCAGGCCGTGGGTTGAGAGGGGGCTTGGAAACATTTCAGCTCAAGTCCTGGCTCCACCGAAAAGGATGGGAATACTGTCTTTGCTTCAGATACAGCACTTTAATTCTGCTACACAATGTAGAACACTTAAAGTTACATTTAAAATACCTGAGTATCTGATATTCTATTTGGAAAAGTGCTCCAAATTTTATAACTCTGGTTGGGAAACAGAGAAAGATATTGAGAAACAGAACAAAAAGTTCCGACTCAGGGGAAGGAGTTGCTCTGAAGGCTCATTTGGGTCAGTGGTGTCATTCTGAAGTGGAAGGAAAGTTTCATTTGGAAAGGCTCAAAATGAAACCTTTAGAAAACTGCAACCTTTAGAAAACTGCAACCTTTAGAAACCCGACTTTTGCATTTCAGAAGTTACGTCAAACGCAATTTCTAGGCAAGCTGTGCAGCTTTTCATCCAGATTTATAGGAGGAAATCAATGGAGTAACATTATTTGTGGAGTTCCTTAGCAGAATGTACACTTCCTTGAGAAAACCCAGTAGACCAAGTTCAGTCCTGATTACTTATGTATTCACTAAGGTATATTGTAACTATGATGGCATAGTGCACCCTAACTTTTTTTTTCTAGCAGTTTGCTGCCTTTATTAGTAATGTTCTGCTCCTTGCTTTCCTTCTCTCAGTACTGCAGAAGGAAAAGCTTTAGAATTATTCAGTCTTGTTTCCTTGGGAAACTAAAGTAACGAGAACAAGCTACCTGTCCTGCCTCTTTCTCTACTAACTTCAGAACCCTGTAGCCAATTTTAATCAAATTTAAAACTTACTAAGGCTTTCTAGGAGTCTTAGTGAAAGATCCTACAGATACCATGAGAACCAAATATCGAGTATGAGAGATATGCTACTAGGAAGGTATCCAACTGTAACTAGAGATCAAAGATATTCACAGGACAAAGCCATTGGAAGCCAGAAAGACACAGCACAACTTCTTTAACAGTTCCTGTCTGGTACTTCTTTTTTTCTGAGGAGGAATGAGAAGAATGGGGAAGTGCGGAATGTGGGTTTTAGGGAATGGAGGAGGCAAGGATCATTCTAATAGCAGCCTGAATAATTTTGAAATTTGAGGTAAAGATTAAAATCTTTTCATTTTTCATGGTTTTGATGAAAGAGAAGACAAAACGTATATTTTCACTTGTTCATGTTTATATTGCATGACCATAACATTAATGGACCCTAGAACTCATAGCATAGTTCAAGAGAGAAGAAAAAAAGCATTGTCTGCTGTGGTGGTTCCCTCGTGCAGGTAGCAGTCAATTTTGCATTTTACATTGAAGTTAATTGTAGCCCACGTACTGTTTAATCAATAGTCACGGCAAGCTTGAGGGGAAAAAGAAAAGTAATGCAATCATTGCGCTTCATGGTATGAATAGCATTTGATGACACATTGCAGAAACAGTCAGAAATAACATGGAAAAGGATGTTTCACAGAACAGACTGCATCATGAGCTCCAGCTACCAAGCTTAGGAGACTGCCGTTCAGCCCTTATCCATCTGCCTATGTTCCCTACACAAATCATGCGGTTTTGCCATTTCTGTGTCTCTGTTTGGAAGATATCAAGACAGCTAGAGGCAAGAAGTAGGTGGAAGTCTCTTGGCACCTGCCACTCTCATCACCAGCATGAGTATGTGCTAGGGGCAGACTGGTGGTGGGGAGAGATGATGCCCAAGTGGTGAAGTTCTGCTGGGAGACAGGCTGCTCCCCTGGTCACAGGGACCATGCTTTCAGGGAAGGAAACGTGCAGCACCTCCTTTGCCCTACTGCGTACAAGCAGTAGACTCAATTGGTTTTTCTTTTTAAGATTTAAAGGCTAAAAGATTTAGGGTTTTTTTCATATCTTTTCTTAAAGTGTGTGGGAGAGATTGTGCATGGGTTTTTTTTCCCACTCATTTTATGTGCTTTAAATAGCATAATACATAATATTGATGTTTTTTGAAGAGCTTTCTTCCCTATTCGCTGTCACAACTTTTGTACAAAATGCCTAGATGGTGGCCAAGTAGAAGTCAGTGTGAAAAGTAACCCCTAATAGACATGTAGGTCATACTTAGATTTTGATATAAAGGAAATAAAGTAAGATTCAGCTGAAGAAATGACTGACCACAACTGCAGGTAAACTCATAAAACACTGCAAACTCAGTTTGTGGCAGAGGATATTTGATAATTTAAGTTATTCTGCATCCCAGTACCTTAGAAATTTTAACTATTAGGGTTGTGTATTTTCCTGCTGCATGTTTGGAAATGTCTGCCGTTTTGGCAGCTATTGACACCTGAAAGTGTAATACTGAGCATGGTAGAACATAAACCCTTCTTTCCACAGTTAAATAAATAATAATTTTGTACTGCTTACATACACCTACTTAAATATTTGCAGCAAATGATCAATTTTATAGAGAGTTATATGTGAGATAACTCTGGGCACTACCACGGCTGCTTTGGTTTAGTCATTTGAATTCAACAAGTTGAAAATGAGCTCTGCAGAAAAGGCTCTGGTTGTCCTTGTGGAAATGAAGGTAAACATGAGCCCGCAGTGTGCCCTTTGGGCAAAGACAGCCGACAGCATCCTGGGCTGCCTTTGGAAAGGGGTTGCAAGTTGAGGGCAGTGATCCTTTCCCTGTACTCAGCACTGGTGGTACACACCTGGAGTGCTGTGTCCAGTTCTGGGCACACCAGTACAGAAGAGACATGGGCATACTAGGATGAGTCCAGTGGAGGGCTGTGAAAAATGTTAAGGGCTTGGAGCTTGGAGCATCTGTCATACAGGGAAATACAAGGACAGAGAGATTTGGGACTATTTATTGTGGAGAAGAAAAGGCTCAGGGGGGATGTTATCAGTGTGTATAAATGCCTGGTAGGATGGGAGGGAGAGAATAAAGAAAGGAGAGTGAAACTCTTTTCAGGGGTGCCAGTGACAGGACAGGAAGCAATGGGCACAGAGTCAAATACATGAACATCCATGTAGGAAAAGAAGGTGGCCAAAAACTGGAACAGGTTGCCCAAGGGGCTTTAGTCTCCACCCTCGGAAATACTCAAAATCTGATTGCACGTGGCACTGCACAACATGGTTTAATTCAGCCTGCTTTGAGCAGTGGGGTGGGACTACACAATCTCCAGAGGTTCCTTCTAATCTCAGCTGTTTTTTGATGCTGTGATTCCTATGTTTCCCTAAATGCCTTGTATGGGAATGGAGCCTCTTTAACAAGCTCACCTGTTTGGGTGTTGGGACTTAAATTGGACAATATATTTTAAATAAATATTTCATCTGTATGAATTCAACTTAGTCTTGATTTAAATGGAGAGAACTGTGTGGATTCAAACAACTGGTACAATTTGCCTTGGAAAAGTTACTACATAATGAACTAAACCAGAAGAATCTAATGGCCAAAGTGTGCCTTGCCCCAGTGATGTCCTGTTGACCTGACCAGTTAAATTAAAGAACAGACTCATGGGAACACGAGCCTGTAAAGCAATGTCATGACTTCCCAAGACAGCTTGGAAGACATGATTCAAAAATCAGTATAGCTGATATTGATAAAGGTCCAGACTCCTTACCGAATTACCAGATCTTAATAGGGCCCCACGTGGCAAAATGCAAGCTAGACTATATTTTCTATCAGTTAAATGTATCATAAAGCTCCTTCATGGGAAACCGGTGTGCCATAACTCCTGTCTTTTCTGTCCCCTGGAGTTTCTTGAGTGAGGACCCCAGGCCAGTGGGCCAATTTCTGTTTATCCTCTCCAGAATGTCACTGTCAGACACCTTTCCTTAACGTTTCAATAGTTCTCATGAGAGGAGGCCTCCTTTGTACTGCTGAAAGGGTGTCTTTCCTCTGCTTTTATGACTTCTGAAAATAAACATTGAATGGATCCTGTAGTACTTTGTTGGATATTTTTCAGGAGTCAAGACAATGAATCCTGTTTTATAAATTCATGGTTTTTGCATTCAGAGACTGAAAGTGTAAATCAGAAGAGCCTATTATAAGGCATGTACAGTTTAATACCACAACAGTAGACAGAAATAGTTAGAGATGTGGTTTGACATGGAATATTTTGCGCTTGCACTGTGATTCCTGATTCTTCACTCTCCTTCTCTTATTTTGTTTAGTAAACTAACCTAACAACATAACTTAAACTCAGGTGGGATCATGTCTATTGCCACAAACTCATAACTGGAAAGAACACCAAAGTGTGGGATTGGAGATTGCTGCCAGAATGGTGTGACTCCTCTCGATTACCACGTTTTGTGGCCATTCATTTTCTTCTAAAAACAGGGAAATAACCACAGCTGTTATTGCTACATTTGTTCTCTTTCCCATAGTGGAGGGGTAGCTTTGTTTAATACAGAATCCAGTTTCATTCACAGACTTTCAGTAGGAAGTACTGAAACACAGCACGGGAGATGAACCGTAACATACCTATGCCTCCTCACAGATATGCAATGGCAGCCTGGTATGCTTCCTAAAGCAAAATGCAGCTACTTAACATTTTTGTCAGTCATCTCACAATTACCATGATCCACAAAAGGACACAGCCCCAGGTTAGCATTCAGGAAACTCTTGCACAGGCAGTTGAAGATTCTCAAGAACTTCATTAGTAGAAGGCATAAATTAAAAAGATGGGAAGAAATAAATAAGAAGAGACACATTGAGCTAGAAATTCTTCTAAAAGATGATGAAAGAAACACAACAGAACAAAATAAACAAGGAACCTCTGATACTGATGCTGCTTCCCTTCCTGGGTGATGAGAAGAACTGCAGTACACTGAGCATCTTACAGTAACCACCAAAGAAAAGAAAAAGAAAAAGAAAAAGAAAAAGAAAAAGAAAAAGAAAAAGAAAAAGAAAAAGAAAAAGAAAAAGAAAAAGAAAAAGAAAAAGAAAAAGAAAAAGAAAAAGAAAAAGAAAAAGAAAAAGAAAAAGAAAAAGAAAAAGAAAAAAAAAAAAAAGAAAGTTTGAGACATTTTTCTAACAAAATACTTTGGTTATTCATTCAATATTAACTCACTGAATAAAAACGAATTAAGTTTTGATTTTCTTTCCCAGGCTCCCTGATTAGCCTGTCTCCCACGATTAGCCATGGCTAGTTACTCCTGTGTTGCACCATAGCAGATCAAAGAGGTAAAGCAGCCTATCACATCACATGGGTTGTAACCCATCCAGAAAACTCTGTCCTCAAGGAATCTGCACATCTGTGGATTTGCAGGCAGGGAATAGAAAGCTCAAGGAAGTATGTGGTGAATTAATGACCCCTTCACAGCAGCTGGCACACATTCCCAGATCAGGTTTGCATAACCCTAGAGCTATAGGCTCTCAGTATTTAACATGAGGCTTCTCTGAAAAAGGTGTGGGCTCCCAACAGCAGAGGCGTGACCAAAGGCTTCTTCACTGAGCCTCAAAGGTTCACAAGAGCCTGACCAAGTCCCAAGGAGAGTCTAACTCTGCACGGCTAATTCAGACATGCAGCATGGCATGGATTTGTTAGCGCGGTACAGAGTACATGTAGTCAATCTGGCCTCAAGAAGCCCGTACCTCTATCGTGTTTACAGGTAGCTCCAATATTATTATGCAGAATGCTTTGTGCCTGGCCATTTTCAATTCTGCCAAAAGAAACACACCAGCCAACACTGAGAAAGAGATGTGAAAGCAGCTAAACTCAATTCTGAGGAGACAGAAGGGTGAAGCCATCTCTGGTACTACTGTAAAATTAAACTTTAGGTTTCAGGTATTTGGACCTTTCATTCACAATTTAAGTACACCTAATATATTGCTTAAAAGATTTCATAAAAAAGTAAAGTTATGATCCTCTTATGAGATGTTTTGCGAACTTGAGTAAAACCCTTGGTCAGTACCTTATCAGATTTAAGGTGACAATGAATAAGAGAGCTTGCAAATATCTAATCCAGGTGTCATTCAACTGCTGGGATGAGTTTGGGTACATTTCTAACAACTGACTGATACCGTTTTGGGAAACTTTGTGGGACACCAATTAAACACTAAGAAAGAAGAATTTAGAGAAAAAAATAAACAGAAAGCTGCAAGTAGCATAGGGAAACATTGGTAAGAAAGAGGCAATAAGAAATGGGGGAGGCAGAAATAAAAAAAATCCTGAGCTACAGTAGACTATGATAATATAAAGAATGTACCCCCTTGTCCATTATACACGCCAAGACAACAGAACTCTCAGCAAAATTCTATTTCTTGCTGAGAAATGTATGTATTTAAGAATTTATTGGTCTGTCATTAAAAAATTATCCCCCTTACCCATTTTAACTGTGCTCTATTTACACGGCGCTTTAGACGTTCAAAAAATTCTCCTCTACTTGGCACACTGTTCATCTTACGCAAGCAACAAGCACTCTAATCAACTGCATTGGTTCCAGCATAGACATGATTTGCTCAATAACTGACAGCTGAGATGTCATCAGGGTTGTGCTGGAATTTTGTAGAGAGATCAAAATTAAAGAGTTAGTTTTCTAATACAATATTTACGTATCTAACATAAATTAATGAGATGTAATAGGCATTTATCATCTCCTGTCTGTAGGTCTTACAAACATTAACACAATAAGTTGCTAATTCTAGGATAAAGATAGATGACATAATGATCATTTTGATACAAAAGACTAAAATAAGATAAGATAGTCTCTGGACTTGGGAAGGGAATGTAGTACTTGAAAGACTTTCCACATGAGAGATGCAGCATAACAAAGACCGAAGCCAGAGGACACTTCACACATTTCTGCCCAAGATAAATGAAGCACGTGCCAGATGGTTTGAGAACCTATCAGAAGTGATGAAAGACTTTCCACCAAAAAAGCTATGAATAGTACTGGAAGAATAAAGAAAGGGCAGAATAGCACAACCTTGCATTTCACTTTTCTTTCACATAAAACCTGGACAACATCAGCATTCTGGACAAATGCCATGTTTCCTTATTTGCCTTTAGACATCCACCTGAAGATGCTGTTTCTACCCGTCCAAGGGAGCAATCTTTTTGTGATTTGAATTGATTTATATGCTAATGACACTTTAGCCATCTATCAGACATAGATTGCACATTGCCTTACTTGTCTGATACTTGGCTGTGCTAGGAACAGAATAAGAATGGATTTTAGTCACTTCAGCTCAGACAGAAGAAAACCAAGATAGTAAGATCTGTCAAGGTAACAAAAGCCACCAAGCAGTTGAAACCCCTGTACAATTTATGTAATTATTTATTTTGCCAAAGGAATTGAGAGTTTTGGGATATACCTGGACACGATTGCTCTAAGCCAACACTGTTCTCTCTGTTTGCACCAAGTTTTTTCCTTGGAGACCACACCAGAGTCATCCATCATTAACAAGACAGGCCACCAAAAATGTTTCTAATTTAGAGCATGCTGAGAGACAACTTACGTGGCTGGTTAAGGCAGCTTCTACCTAAGACAAACAAACTGCCAGGGATGCATGCAATCATGATACACCTATGTGCTACCAACTCCTAGGCCTTTGTCCTTCCATGTACAGCTCCCAGAAATGGGTTCTGATCAGTTACAAGAAATAATTGAGTAAGTACCAGATCCCCCGTCAGCAGCCAACATTCCTGCTTATGTATTTCTGCTGGATCTTCCCAGATGCACCCTTTGGAGAGCAGAGCTGTGTGTTGGGCAGAGAAAGCATTCATATTCCCAACTTACACTCCTAACTTTCACTTCCCCCCATGTAGGGAGTTAAGATTTAGGATACAACTATCCATGTGTTTCTTGGTGAATGAAGACGATAGAATGAATGGGAATCAGAGCCAAAGGTTTATGGTTGTTCAGTCAGTACTAATTATAAAGCACCTACAACATGTGATTGCTATTTGCAGTAACCTGCCATGCAAGAAAAACAATTTCTTGAGCTGCATGTGAATGTAGCAGTGTGAGTATGGCATGGCAAGTCATTAAGTTCTTTGCTGAGAGGCTAAAAGGGAGCCTGGAAGATATTTTTATTCTCAAATAAATTCAAAATGGGGAGTGTCGTTCTGAAACCAACCCTTCCTCCCAAAGGTCAAGCAAGGTAAGCTGAGAGACTTAATTACGTGCGTTAAGTGATGCTGTGTAAACCACGAAAAAGCCCCTTCCACAGCTCTATACCTGAGGATTTTCATTTTTCTTGGAAGTACGTGAGGACTTCAAGGTGGAGTAGGTATAAAGAAAGCTCTGTGATGAACAGAAAAACAGCTAAAACTTCCATCTTGTACAGTGCATCGTCTATGTGCCATATAGTCTAGCACAACAGCAATGTCATCCCTTTCCACTACTCTGGGAGGATCACAGAACATGGCAGTTTGGAAGCAGGGTGCTGGACACCTGCTCAGCAGGGCCCATCAAGACCTGTTCAGAAGCATGGAAATTTTAACTAAATTATTTCCTCAGTTATTTCAGTGGAACCAATTTGACAGATGTGAACACACAGAGGCAGATTTATTTATTTTTTACCCCAAAGCTGTGTTTGACGAAGAAGTCATTTGCAAAAAGTTGAAGTTAACATATTAGTACCTCAGTAAAGCAAGCAGATTATCAGATGCCTATTCTGCTCTTACAATGATGTAAGTAGCTTGACTGGAAGAATAATACATAACTGGTGTGAGGGCCAGTTACATTAATATTGGTCTCTTCGGCAGCAGCACTTTGTTCTTCTGAATAAAAGCTGTACAGTAGCTGGCAAAAATCCAACACATTTATAAGCAAACTGCCATATACAAAGTTGAGTTTAATTTACCAGAAAGTTACAGTCCCGTGGATTCTGAATTTCTGTAGTAACAGCTACTTTTTCTTAAATAAAATACGCAGATGAATAACACGGAGGCATTCCGTATTTGTTATGGTACTTATTTACTATTTCAATTTAGTGTTCAATGGAGAAGCTATTTGTCTTCCAATTATTTTCTTACACAGAATGGGATTAAAACGGGAATTTTAGCATTTGGGTTCAACCGCCACTTTCAGTATCCTGGAATTAGTGTAAAGACATTTAGGTCATACAAGATCACAGTATTGCTCCCAAGCGAGGAGCTTATTGACATAACTGGAAGACTTCAGGCATTTGAGTAATTGTTTCAGGCTGCCTGCAGAATTGAGACTGACTTTGTAAAGTTCTCGGTATTTGCAGCTGAGAAGAAAAATCTCGTGTGAGTTTTCCAGACCCAGCAGCAGCATTTTGGCGTAGATGCATACAACTGGCACCAGTGTAGCTCACTCTGCCTTTTCTCTTCAGCAATTCTGCACCAAGAACTGTATTCTGTTGTCTGCCAGATATTAAATAAATGGGTGCTCTATTTATAGGTAAACTTCCCGTGACCCATGGAAAGACATTCTTTGATTTCCCCTAATGTTTTTGCCTGTTCAAAAGCCCAAGAAAGCTATTTCATGTTTTAGTTGTTTATGCCTTTTTTAAGCCATTATATAGATACGCATTTGCTAGAGATTTTTTTTAAATGGTCACTGACACACCTGCATAAGATTGCACCAGTTAGTTCAGAACACCTGCTATCCTGAAAATATTCCATAATTTTTCAATAACAATAAAGTTTCTTCATTTTTGTCAGCATATCCCTTAGAGTCATAAAACAGCATAGTATGTTTAGCTTGTGAAAAGATACTGAAAACTGAAAAGGAATAAAAGCAAGAAGAAAGTAATATTTCTAAGGAAACTCTGTTCTGGATTTTCAGGTTATTTTTTTAAATTAATCATGCCATTCTGTTTCCCAGGTCATACAACCAACTTGCCTGGCTTAAGTTTTGTCTCCATCTATCATTATCCCTCTTCCCCTAGTTTTTTGGTTTTACCTCAATGAGAAGAAGCAGACTTTCAATTTGGGATATCTTAAGCATATATTTTCCTCCATGTAGGAATTGGCAGCATATTGCTAGTATAAAGCCCCTGGCAAAATGTTCTCAGCATCCTAGCAATGATTACAACATGCAACGTAAGCTTTATGACAGTCAAAGTTACCAAAGAACAAAGCACTGTGTTCTTCAGGCTGTGTTGGTTGCATTCATTTGTACACAGCTGTCTACATCTGAGCTGCCTTTGCAGTGAACAGGATTGCCCTACCTACGTCAGATGCTTCTTTCTAAAAAAGATGAGCCACAAGTCAGAAGTGTCAATATTTCTATTTCACTAAAAAGTAAATTAAAAGAAACTAGTTCAGAAATAATGCTTAAAGTTAGGAGAGATTGGTCCTAGCCTGGTGACTGTCAGAAATTTTCATATTTGTATGCATTTTCCAAAACTGCCATAGTATTTTCATAGCTGATCTGAAATGCTTTGAATGTTGATTTTAGGGAACACTAAGCATTCCCAGTCGCTATCAGTGGTACGTCAGATTATGAATCTGCTCAATGTTTCCTGAGACATTGACAGAAAAGTCCTTGAGACATTTTTTTTTTGGCAAACCTCTCCAGAACAACCAAAATCTTGAATTTCCAACTTGCCTTTGGAATCCCAAGAAACTAGTAATAGTGTATGCCATATGTTCATAGCAAATATAAATCCAGGATTCAGTCTCTTGAACTGTTTTGCTAGTTTTCTTTTTGAACGTTTTAGTCAAGACAGACCTTTTATGGGGTAAAGTCCTCTGGAATTTAGGATATTAGAGCGCCAACATGTTAGCACAGATATGTATACATAAACCCCGGAACATTAAAACAGAGGCATATAAACCCATTAGATTTGGGAATAACCTGGGATTCTGAAGACAAAAAAAAAAAAAAAAGGGAAATTACCCATAACACCAAACAGAAGTAGACAGTTGTGACTAGTATTCTAGAAGGAAAAGCAAAAATTCACCATCCTTCTTACCCAAGTATCATGTGAATTCTAGAAGATCAGTATCTGCAGAAGTCAGTAGCAGCAATCAGTACCTTCAAGTACCATTGGAGAGAACCTAGGACTGAAAATTGCCATCAATTCCATGACATCCAGACACTTCTATTAATAATTGTTATCTCATTTCCAAATTTAGAAAAACGTGCTCTACTTCTACTGATTTCTCAGTCATACAAAATCCTGAAATTATGGAAAAGGGACTATAAGGTGAATTTGTTTTTTTTGTTTTGTTTTGTTTTGTTTTGTTTTGTTTTGTTTTGACTATGCTGTTTACTTCAAAAGATATTAAATTGCCTGTAAAACCTTTCCTCTTTACCCCTTACAATAGTTTACTTGATAGATAATGCCAATAAATATTTATCAGAAACTTAATATGCTCAAAATAAGTTTGAATACTGTGAAGGTCAAAAAACCCTAAAAATAGGAGGATTTGCATAAGGCAAATAGCACATGGTTCATTCCACTAACATAAGCAGACAACCTTTCCTCCCTCCCATCCCCCCAAATATCCAGATTCTTCAGATCTTCAGGTGCTAACATGGATCTGTATTAATGCTGGCATATGACCTACTTGTAAGATATTGTTACCGATTTCTGCATCGATGCAGAATGCCAGCTCTGCTAAATTGTGGTCTACAGACATTTGGACTCTGGAGGTAGTTTCAAATGCTCCCATTGCAGCCCCTTCTCTTCCTTCCCACTGCCTTTGCTTTTCACAGAACATCCCATATATTGAATATTTCAGATATTTTTCTTTTATTTCCCTTATGCAAGGTTATTACACTGTTTCAGTGAGCAGAGTCTTGCCCTTATTTGTATCCATATGTCTTCCTGGCTATAAAGGGTGGTTAAACTGTATCTTACTGAGTTTATTAAGGCCAAATTTAAGGCACAAATATAATTTGATTATTGTTCTACCTGTGTTAGGTTTTATTTACATGCTTGATGTTTCTATCTGACCTTGGCTAAAATTCTTTTTTTTTTTAGGGCTTCAAAAACTGAAGAGCTGGTCAGGGAGTCCTTGGGTATCAAAATAAGGATTTTTTTTTTTCTTTTTTTGTTACACACATGAGTTTTGTTGCACTACTTCATTCTGGGGAATTATTGATACCAGAACTTGACAGATGTTTTGTTTCCTTGGAAATAAAACTAAAACACTGATACGTCTCATAGGAGAGGGACTCCAATATGTTTGCTCAGAGTATGTTGAAACACTACTCTGACACTACTTTGCAAAAAAATGCTTCTTTGGCTTTAGCTCAGTTAAACCTTTCCCAGAGCCAAGAGCTCAGGACATGTCTCTGGTTTTCTACAGAATTATTCTACAGCTTTTCACAGAAAATTTTGAATTTTGGTAAACGTTTTATGGAAAAGATACTCTTATTAACCTAGTGTTAAGTATTTTGGATGTCTTTTCCCACAATTAGTCTTTGTTGGCGTGTTTCCTGCACTTTGCCTTGGTTTTGTGTGCTCTGTCTGTGTGAGATTACATGGGGTTTTCCTTAACTTGAAAAATCTTATCTTTTGTTGATGGGAGTGACCTTGTTATTTTTAGAGCATAATGCAAGACCCATCTTTTCACATGAGCCTTT
This sequence comes from Larus michahellis, assembly GCF_964199755.1. Taxonomy (NCBI): domain Eukaryota; kingdom Metazoa; phylum Chordata; class Aves; order Charadriiformes; family Laridae; genus Larus; species Larus michahellis. Next base: position 20,871,169 of record NC_133930.1, read on the forward strand.
CCTCAGTAACAAAGAATGACATCATGTCCCAGGGATACTTTTAAGAAAATAATCAGACCCTTAGTAACTAGATATCAAAGATTAAATCAAGACAGGGAAACTGAGGCCTTTTACAAGATACATCTGCAGAAGAAACTCTTGCTTATAACCGTAGTAGCTTTGATTTGTCTAGCTAAGGAACTGATAGCAATGAATCTACAGCAGCTTAGGTCTCAGCAATCAAGTATACACCAGGCTCCCAGACAGGATTATAGAGCTACTGTGACTTCTCTGGACTACGCTCATCAAGGCCATGTCTAGATGACTGCAACTGTACCCCTTGATTACAGTGCAGCCACAAGACCATTCTCACCCACAGGGGCTCGTGAAGGCCAGCACTCGTAGGAGTGAGGGCCTCGCGGCCAGCATTGCTGCACCTCTCATCCCTCCAGAGGTTGTTAAGAACACACCACACTTCTGCTTAGGGGCCTCCAAGAACATAAGGCTCTGGTCCTAACTTTCAAGACAAATTATTTTTCACCGGAGTAGTTCAGCTGCATAAAACAGAATTGTGAACCATCTTTATGGAAGCCATAAGACCCCCTCAGGGATTTCAGTCACTGCAAGACTGATGAATATTTTCACCTCTAATCCCTGCCAACATCATCATGCAAGTAGCATTCTCTTACAGTCCCAACTAACGAGACCATGTATGCACCACGAAATCCAATGCAATTTTAGCTTTTTAAGAGTGAAGCATGCAGAAGGAACTCAGATACTACAGTCAGCGTCAGGAGTACAAAAAGTACAAAACCCCTGAAGTTAGATAAATACAATAGTTAGTCATGCGCTCTCTCATGTGGGAGAGCAAACATCTGATTGATGCGAGTTAACATTTAAGAGTCTTCAGGCAGAAATAGGTTGGTAGGAGGATTTATTCACAGGGAAGGGGAGACAGCAATTGTTTTACTACACAAAGTGGAGCCTCCTTACTGTTAAGAGGGTTAAAAAGCCAGGGGAAACACTCCCGTCCAACTGATTTGGAGGAAGCAGACACCCCTTCAGCATGGGCACTGTCTGGGAAACTTGACTGACCTCAGTTATCAGGATAAGAATTAAATTTGGGGCAGAGAGAGAAATCCAGAGAGTGAAATATTCTACTGGCTGGGGACAATAGGCATTTGTGAAGTGCCATATGCATTTATTATGACAACAAAGCCTTAATGACACCCTTTCCTTGTTAAGAGAACGGCCATTTCCACCACACATTAGTTTCCCATGTGAGGTGACTTACCTCTTTAACTTTGAATATTCAAAAATACCTATAGCAAAAAACCTTTCCTCAGTAAGCAAAGGAGCTCATAAGCTACCGTTTCTGAACAATGGTTAGTATGGAATGGGTTCTCCCACTCATGAGCTACAAATACACTGTATGCCATCAAGAGCTTTTAATAATTTTGTCATCTAGTTCTTTCAAAAATGTTTTTAGATTTCTGCAATATGTTCAGCTGTGAAAGTGGCATGTATCCAATGTTAACAATAGACTCTAGGCTATGAATCACCAGAGGAAGAAAAAAAAAATTGCAAGAATAATGTTTGGTCATATTTTTTTTAATATATCAGAACAAGCAAATGCAACCCTATCTATCAGTGTTCAGAGACTAAATCTCTCAATGCAAAACTCCTGAATTCAGTAAGAATTTTGCCAAAGGAAACCCTGCTTTAAAATTCAAAGTACCTTGAGACTGCAGCATTTTTGTAAACAAAGGAAAACATATTTATGAGATCCTACTCTAGCACTTGGTGAAAAGCTTTTTCCTCAGTACTGACAGCCTTATTATTTGTGGGGGAGAGGGGACAGGGAAGCAAGGGCTATGGTCTTCCATGTTGCATGTGATACTAAAGACTCTGCGTCAGCTCCAATACAAGTCTTTAAATTCTGCAAGTTAAGTGTCACACTGCTTGAATAGTGGATGTCAGAGCCCTTATAAAAAGCATTTAATGAACCAAGTGCTCATTACTGGGCTGTCTAGGCAGCAGGAAAATCTGATTACACAAACAAATCTCATGTCAGCCCACTTCAGGCAGTCTGTAAGGTGGTGCCTCTGCCAAGTTAGGATCTGCAGCCCAGAACCTTCCTCCTTCCCCTCAAAGCACTGAGTAAGGTCCATTCTTGTTACTGAAGAGACATCTTTGTATCCTTGTCTACAGTGATTTGAAGAGTATTCAGAAGTAAGCAGGAGAGCCAGGTTCAACTACTTTTTCTTGCTTGAGGGGTTTCGAACTTGCATGTCTATAAGGAAACACACCAACTATTATTTGCTGTTCTGCATTGGAAGTCTCTTTGCTTCGTCCTGGTTAAGCTGTTTTGCTGACAGAAAAAGGATTCAAGATTTGTTTTACCAGAAAGAGAAAACAAATCGCAGCCTGATTGAAGAGACAGGTAATCATCACCCTTACCAGAGAGAAAGAGTTCTTACTTCTAAGAATGTTTTAGTCATTTTACCTACTGACCTTTGAACACGCCTCAGGAGCATACAGGGCAGCCCATACCCTGGTACCTAGGGTGGCATGATGGATGTGGGTTTGAACTCCTTCCAGCAGAGGACAGAACTGAACATGGAAGCATCACAATGGCCTCAAAATTTCATCCAATGTTTGCAGCTTCCCACCTCCTTTGAATTCCACAGCCAGAACACCACGTTATTAATATCACTCCATAGACAAACATTTCCAGTTAGATTTCTCATTCCATTTCCACTCTTATTTCCACATCTCATGTTTATTTCTGCAACAGGTCTCCCCTCTTTAGCCATATTGCAACCTCACCAGTTATAAGAAAAAATCACAGTCAGTTGTAGAAAGGATTGGCAGGAGCTAAGCACAGAGCACCAATATGTCACTGCAAAAACTACCAAGAATTATAGATCCTCTTAAATTCATTTTCTTAGTTTTAAATAAACATACTCAGACTTCAGTTTTAACAGTTGTGTTGAGAGGTCCTCTTCCCTAAAGCACAGGTACCACCCCACATTCTGATCTTAGTACTTTCTCCTCCATTTCTCAGCATTCATGGAACAGCTGCTGTTGGAAAGAACAACCTTGAGAAAGCAGCAGGAGTGAAAGCACCGTCACCACCAATAGCACTAACTGAAGTCCTAGAACTGTATTCAACAGTGTATAGGGTGAATATTGCTCTTTGAGGTACCAGGGTGGATATTTGAGAGAACAGGCAGGGCCTAAATCTGCAAACTATATCATTTCTTATCTAAACATCCAGAGAAGTCAAATCTCCCAGCCTCATTCGTCCACCTCCAGGCTTTAACAAGTATTTAAGCAGTTTTTAGCTGGCTAAAAAGCACTTCAGAGAAACAAAACTACCACTAGATTTCATGACTAGTTTCAAGCTCTAGTTCATGACTAGAGCTTGAAAAAGAAGTACAGAACATTCAAATAGTTACAACTAAAAATAGGATTCCGGGATTAAACAAACCTAAATAGAGTTATCAAAGAGGATGAATTAACTGAGGCAAATTTAGGTTGGAGGAAGCTATTTTCATTTATTGAAATTCTAGGGAAAAAAAATAATACTTTTACCTAAAAGCAAACCAAGCTTGGTAGCAAATCATTTGATGTAGGTTCTCAGCCCTACTTCCCCTCTTCGATTCCTTTACAGGCACACAATCCTGGCAAGTTTATTGCAACGCAAAGAGGCAATGTCTTCTCTTACAACTTTGGCAGGACATCAACGATTTGTAGTTGCCATGCAGGAACCTTCCTGAGCAAATGCACTGTGGAACAGCAGCACCTTTTTGCTTTGAAACAAACTGACAAAAGCAATTATACCACAGATGGGAAATTCTCCTGCTGTTAGTACACATAGCTGCAAGTGTTTGTTTTTAATAATGAAACAGCGAGGTGGCTACAAGATAAATTGTCTAATCAGCTTCCTGACTTCTAACTGTTGAGTGCTTCGTCCTGTATATAACGGAGTTCCAAAGTTCCTCAATCCTCAAGTGATAAAGTAGCACCAGCCCTTACTGATTTAAATGCTGATAATATATTTCACAGAAAACTGTTAACTCCTTGCACCCATTAGCTTGTGGTTAGGTTTGTTTGCTCGTATACAGAAAGTCCTGTTGTTCTAAGTTGCATTGGATTTGTGTCTGCCAATTCCTCTTCATACAAATGAGCCTTTCCTGGGAACAGCAAGGCATTCATGTCAATGAGTGACTGGAGTATGAGCTTCTCTACACCTAGAAATGCTGCTGTGTATGACTGTAAGAGCCAGGCTGAGCAAGAAAATTCCATTACACGGGGTACTTCAAAAGCTGAGTTTCAAACCAGCTTCATTGAAAACATTTTTTTCCCTCTCATTTTCCTCTAAGGTCAAACCTAAACAAACTGGGAGTCCTGTTCCAGAGCACTAGCAGAGACTGCCTGCTGCGCAAATACTGAAGAGCCCAGTCCCACCAAATCTGGACGGCAGCCCAAATTCCTCACAAACCCTGACAGGCAGCCAGCCCAATGAGGGAACACAAAACTGTCTGCTTCACTACCTGTTGTGTTGAAACTCCCGTGGTTCTCATCCAGGAGATTCAGCAGATACAACTAACAGAGCTGCAAACATAAGTGCTGGAACCGCTGACTGCAGGGAGTAACACACTGGGGATGCTCCAGATCCATTGGCTCCTGGCAGTCCGGATCTCCCATAATCTGCTTAATGGGCTCAAGGATGGGTACCCTGGCAGGAAACCGGAAACTCCAGAGAAACACCATCTCTGTTGACATTTCCAATTTCACAGACTCAGCAAATGTGGATAGAATTGAATTTTTTTCTTACCAGCTTTAAATTATTACTACAACACTGCACATCAAATCTTCTGCATCACTTCTGCTGCTTAGCACTATTGATCTTGTCTCAGTTGCAGGAAACAGAATTGGCAGTGCCCAAAGAAATAAATTAGACGCGCTCACAACATGTATTTTTATTTTGTTGAGTCACAGTTCATTTTCCAGAAAAGACACAGCTCAAAGTCATTAAGTCACTGTATTGGTTTGTTATGGTAAGGTTTCAGCAGCAGCAGGGGGACAGGAGTGGCTTCTGTGAGAAGCTGTCAGAAGCTTCCCCTATATCTGAGAGCGCCAATGCCAGCCGGCTCCAAGACAGACCCACCGTCTTGGGGCAGCCCAAGGCCAAGGCCGAGCCCATCAGCAATGGTGGTAGCGCCTCTGTGAGAACATACTTAGGAAGTGGGAAAACTGCTGCACAAATGCAGCTGGAGGAGAGAGGAGTGAGAATATGTGAGAGAAACAACTCTGCAGACACGAAGGTCAGTGAAGAAGGAGGGGAGGAGATCCTCCAGGCACTGGAGCAGAGATTCCCCTGCAGCGCGTGGTGAAGGCCATGGTGAGGCAGGCTGTACCCCTGCAGCCCAAGGAGGTTAATGGTGGAGCAGATATCCACCTGCACCCCATGGAGGACTCCACACCAGAGCAGGTGGACGTCCAAAGGAGGCTGTGACCCCATGGAGAGCCTGCACTGCAGCAGGCTCCTGGCAGGACCTGTGGCCCCATGGTGAGAGGAGCCCACACTGGAGCAGGTTTGCTATCAGGACTTGTGACCCCGTGGAGGAACCAGTAGTCTGTTTCCGAAGAACTGTACCCTGTGGGAAGGACTCATGTTGGAGAAGTTCATGGAAGACTGTCTCCTTTGGGAGGGACCCCACGCTGGAGCAGCAGAAGGGCGTGAGGAGTCTTTCCTCCAAGGAGGAAGGAGCAGCAGAGACAACACGTGATGAACTGACCACAACCCCCATTCCCCGTCCCCCTGCACTGCTCAGTGGGAGGAGGCAGAGAAAATCAGGAGTGAAGTTGAGCCCGGGAAGACGGGAGGGGTGGGGGGAAATTGTTTTAAGATTTGGTTTTATTCCTCATTACCCTACTCTGATTTGATTGGTAATGAATTAAGTTAAATTATTTTTCCCCAAGTCTAGTCTGTTTTGCTGGTGACTGTAATTGGTGAGTGATCTCCCCCTGTCCTTATCTTGACCCACAAGCCTTTAGAAAGAACCTGGAGTTGTTATGGCATTGGTTTGGTATGGTTTTCGTATTGGTTGGGCCCAGAGCAAATTGCTTGGCTGAGCACAGCAAGGAGATGAATCCAAGGCTGTTTGTGTTCTCACAGGATAAAGATTTTTATGAAAAAAAAAAAAAAAGCTGAAACCTCCCACCTAACTAGTTGGTCTCCTTAATATGTTTTAGCTTCAACAAAACAGCATATTTTAATTAAGTTGTTTAGTTTAAGTGTTCGTGACTGCTGACACATCAAGGGTACAAGTACAGTCAGCACCTGTCTCATAAGCCTAGTTCTTGCAGTATAAAAGCCTTCCCACTGGAGACAGAGCTGTGATCACGATCAGCTTGTTTGACACAAGCTACAGTGATGCAGGAAGTGACATCTTAAAAACTCAACATTACAACAGACTCCATTTTAAGGTATTTGGCTTTCAGGAGGTTTTATACATGAAGCGTTCCTGTAAAACCACTTATTTCGCTTCCTTACTCTTCAGGAAAACACAAAGGAAGCTGGCTGGAGCCTGCAGTTCGCACTACTGGCTTTCCCACTGCATATGTAAAACCAGACTTGTGGTGCAATTTTTTCTGTGCTCATTTGAATATGTGCCTTCAACTTAAAAAACACATAAGCAAAATCAAGTTGCTAGGATTATGGAGCATGAAGTAATTTGTAGGAAGTAGTATAGCATCAATCACAGCACTTCTCCCTTTGAAAAAATATAACCAGAGCTTGCTTTCTTATAACACCCCCAAAATAACATGCCCAGTATCTACTTCCTCCAAAAGAGGAGGAGAACATACAGCATAATTGCTGCGAAAGACAGGGAAGGAAAAAAGCACATTTTTTTATGAGGACAGGCAAAAATGCTGAAGGGCAAAAACACACAATAAGTAACAAAAAAACTCATCCATGCTTCTTGGTTTCAGCACCTCTGTTACACTTCAAAGTGAGAAATACACCTCTCACCTGCAGTCAGCCAGATGCTCTGCTGGGAGCGGGACTGGGGAAAGGTCCCAGCTGGGGCACACGAAGCACCCCCCCGCCACACGCTCCCCGATGCTGGCAGTAGCAGTTCCTTCTGTGCCTGAGCTGACAAACGACAGAATGGACCAGTCAGACACCTGTCAGATTAATTTACTATCTGCTTAACTGTGGCAGTCTCTGGAGTTGTGTACCCTATATTCATTAGCATTAAACAGCTAGAAGCCAGGGGAGAGTCCGGGACGTGTCTGTGCGACCCAAAGTACAATATAAATGGGCTGCCCTGCGTTGCCCACAGGTGTGGGGAGGGAAAAGCTAAATAAGGAAGGCAAGGTTGTCTCTTAGAGGTAATCTTAAATGAGTGCTAAATGAAGGTGTTGTGAGTACTTCTGCTATTGAAAATGATGCTGCCCTTGGGATTAGACACAAAGAGAATATACTGATGACTAAGTGGTATTTAAAAAAGCCCAAGAGATTTTCTGAGAGGAGCATATTCTGCCAGCATTCTAGTCAAACTCTATTTTGGGATTATACATCGTGTGTACAGAAACATACACGGCTTCATCTGGAAGAGGATAGTATTTTTTCTTCCTTTCCCTTTTCCAGCAGAGGTAATAGCCATGTGGTTGATTTGCTACACCTCACTGCTTGTTGCTGTTAGTGACAAGCAAGACATCCGTGACTAAAGACTTTAAAGCACCCACTTTCTCCAGCACCTTCCTCCTCTCAGTCCTCTCCTCCCTCCCTCTCCCCTCCCTGATTTTTACTCAGCCTCACTTTCCCTTTACTGACATGTTATTTATCTCTTTTTCAGCCAGTTGGGTCCTGCCATTCTCAATTTAACCTCATGTTATCTATTCAGTGATCCACCTATGGCCTGTCATATTTCATACCTTCATTTTTTTTCTGCCTTTCATTGCATATGTACATTATAGGCAGATATTTTTTTCCTCTGCTTGTGCTCTGACCAAAACAGTAAAAAACAGAAAAAGAGCCAAGCCACTGTGCAAGTTCATATGACCATGTCAGAAAACTGGATTTTCTAAACTTAGACTCTCAGTAAAATTTATAAACTTGGGCTCAGGGCTGCACTAAGGCAGACAGAAATCTTCTCCCCTCCCGATAAGAGTAGAGCACAGTGAGCTTGCATCAATAACTATAGTTGCCTTTCTTGCCTTACACACATCCTAGAATAAACTCTGCCATTCTACTACCTCAACTTGCAACATAAAATTATTGACTTCTGCTGTAGTTGTGATGACTGTAGTCCCAGATCCTTTTGTGTGGTATGTCTGCCTACTTGGGTATTTGTCTTCTGCAGCCATTTATAGAATCATAGAATCATAGAATTGTTAGGGTTGGAAGGGACCTTAAATTAAGATCATCTAGTTCCAACCCCCCTGCCATGGGCAGGGACACCTCCCACTAGATCAGGTTGCTCAGAGCCCCGTCCAGCCTGGCCTTGAGCAATTCCAGGGATGGGGCTTCCACCACCTCTCTGGGTAACCCTTTCCAGTGTCTCACCACCCTCATGGTGAAGAACTTCTTCCTAACGTCCAGTCTAAATCGTCCCATCTCTAGTTTTAATGCATTCCCTCTAGTCCTACCATTACCCAACATCCTAAGAAGTCCCTCACCAGCTTTCTTGTAGCCCGCCTTAAGATACTGGCAGGCCACTATAAGGTCTCCTCGGAGCCTTCTTTTCTTCAGACTGAACAACCCCAACTCTCTCAGTCTTCTTTCCGTTGATAGCATTTTGTTATTGTCTCAGAAAATTTCATACTGTAAGGGTTTGGAACAACTTTCTGTTTTTTCCAAGACCATTTTGAATCCTGATCCTATTCTCCAGGGTGCTTAAAAACCTCACCTTTGTTTTCCCATCTCAGATTTTATGGCTATATTCTGTCTTGCTTTATTTGGTTATGGAGTTCAGTGGCCTTCAACCACTAGGAGCTGTTATTCAAAACAAATAAAGGGCAATAAAATATTTCTCACAAAGTCTAGATACAATTTTCATTAGTTGAAAGCTTTGTAAATTGTGTATGATTGCAATAATATGTTTTAACTTGTGCTTAATTTGTCTTAATTTCTCAAAATAATATTAGGAAGGACAAATATGGATTGCTTTATATGTGGCATGAGGTTAAAGAGCTGAGTAAGTCTATCAAGAAAAGCTGTTTTGCATTTGCTGACTACACCTGCTAATTATACTACAGATATTTCATAACTTGTGCATTGTGCTTTTATATGGCTCATTCTTTCATATATGTCCCTTGAGTTCCCCTGATTTAATAATCCAGATAGCCAAGTGTCCTCTTATCTATTGCCTTCTCTAAAAATCATGTCCTCAGCATCTTCCAAGCTTAATTCCCTAACAGATATTAGAAACCAACAAAAAAGTCCCAGTCCTGTGACCATGATATCATGGTAAATTGGACCAATAAACACTATTGCCTGGGGAAAGCTGATTTATACGATACAGAGAGACATGAACCTCATTATTGCTGGAGAAAGCCAGCCCATCTCCTCACGGCTGCTTACAGCTTCATTTGCACAGTATCTCCGCCTGTGTTCAGATATTGCCCACACTGTATTTCACCTCATCGCAAGGTGTAATTTTAATCCTCAAGGAACAAGGACATTGGCCTGGACCTATCCAGTCTAAAATTAGAGAATATATGGGTGAAGAGCCTATCTAACTGAAGCCCTTTCTGTAGCCCATGGAAACTACCTCTCACTTAATTTTTCCATCTGTAAACAGCTGACACAATCCTAAAACGTATATTTCTGCTAGGTACCTAATGTTAATTAGGCTGAATCTGAGTCTACATCTTCAACATTTATGTGATGGTCAAGTAAATGTAATGGTGAAGTTGCCCTTGCTGCTATGATTAACAATTTATGGTCAGTGTGTTTATTATTGAATGGCTAATATGATGTAAGTCCTAATTTTCTATAGGAACATTCAGGAAGAAGGCACTAAAACTCCATATGAGTCCCTGTTACTCATAAATATTCTAGATGAGCTTATGTAGCTTGTCTAATCACCATGACTTCCCATGCAGTAGAGGGCTGCAAAACGAAGACAGTAACATGCTAATTTTGAATCCTCTAGTCATCCCCTGAAAATTCTCAACTGATTTTCATTAAACTCAGGATAATCCTGAAACCTTGACACAAATCTTTTGTGTCATTTGAAGACTGACAGAGCATTTGAAACACTGACAGCTGACACAACATCAGTGAGACATCCAATGTCAAGACACCGATCTGTGGTAAGACCAGGTTTTAATCTTTTCATTGGAAGGCGTAAGACCTATGACAGAAGGGAAAAAAAGGTCATAAAAAAAAGTAGGGAAAGAAGCAGACAGGAGGTCAGTGTCTTACGTGTGGAAAGGAGGTAGCTTAATTATTTTAAGGACTTTTCCTCTTCTTAATTCTCAAGCCTACTTCAACTGAAAATCAGACCAGTTCTGTGATTGTAGCTATGATCTATACATATACATACAACTTCACTTCATTTCTATTCTCTCCCTAACTTGAGGGAAAGATTGGATTTTATTCTGTTTTCTCCGCTGCTAAAAAGGTGCACAGTAAACTCCTGGGTACACTGGCATTGGAGTCAGAGTTCAAGTCCGGCTACAGCTGCTTAAAAATCCACATTGCTATTTGCCAAGAGTTGTGAATAGGACTGCATTCATGCTTGAATGCACGCACACATGGTGAGGGGGGGTTTCCCTACTTGAGGTTGGACAGGATGTTATCTTTCTTCAAAGAAGAGGGAAAAAAGAATAGTCGTTGAAAACTGGGAAAACCTAGAAAAATGTTTGACAATAGAACTTCTTAGCGAAGATGAAGGTTTTACACAATGGACCTTATTAGTAAATGGGAAGGTTTTAGAGACTTCTGGCCATGATAAATTCCTCCCCCACTTCCTTGGGCAGAAGTCCAAAATCAACAGGAGCTGTACAGGGGTTGTAAGGGACTATCAAAGTAGACTGAAATCTGTGACCTTTCTGAACTCTGGAAGTACCTCTTTAGCTTGTAAACTGGAGTTTGGAGTTACAAGCATCACCAGCAGTTGATGCTTAGCCCTTGAACAGTTTGCAGGTAATTTGTACCAAATCCCTGTTCATGCTGGCTCTAGTGAACACTGTGAGATGCTTTGAGTGTCTGTGTTTACACCATCTACTGAAAGCTCTGCAAGCTTAATGCTTGAGGCTTTTTTGGTTATTGTATTTTGTGCCCTTTGACAGATCTGAATTAACGTTCTCTCCTTCATTTGAAACGTGCTGTCTGTGCCTGCATTTACAGAGCAGGAATTGAGGTGCTGTTTCCTTCTGCCTTTTGTGTGGCTTAGGAGCATACAAAATTATTGTGACTATGGAAATGTTTTGTTTAAAGAGTAGAAAAAGATGGCTGAAAACAATAAAATACAATGCATTCAGGTTTCATTACACGTCCTGTGAGCACAACACTGGCTGTGGATGCTGGACTGGAGACCAGGTAGTCATGGGAAATCTCACTAATGTTACCAAGGACAGGCCTCTGCTTTGTTTATAACCACATGCTAACTAAAATGTTTGCTCCTACTAAACTTACTGTGTGAGAAAATAGTCACTGAGCTGATGCTACAGATAATGGTAATGAGGAGACAGCCAGAAGCAGCTAATCACCAAGGACGGGATAACAAGTAGTAGTTAATCACTTCAAGGTTCTTTTATGCATCAAGTATGTACTCCTATACCGATTAGGATAGAGCTGTGTCTACTTCAAGGAACATCCTTATCATCCTCAAGAAGTTGGCAAAATTACAGTAAACTTTTACTGCCCTGAGATAACTCAATACCCTAAAAGAATAATGTGAGGAAGGGTCTCCTTACCCAAACGTCCACCGAGAAGCTCACGCTTGGACGGAAGTGTTTTGCTGACGCAGCAAAAGTTAATATGCATGTCCAAAAAGGCTATTCAGTCATCCTAACGAATATGTTAGTCTAGGTGGAGTTATGTATTATGTAGGCAGAATTATGAGAATCTTTTGTGTATAAATAATGGGTGAATATCCCGGCTAAGGTGTGCTAGATTTGTGGGGTTTTCCCCTAGCACCAGACGTCGAATAAAGCAATATCTCCTCTGTAAACTACATTTGGTTTCAAGAGCTTTTATTTCAGGTAACACTAACCTAACGTCTGCTTGTGTGATGTGGTCTCTGCAGATACATTTCTGAAGGAATACAGCCAGCTGTAACCTCATGAAGCAGAGCAAATCTGTTTAATACTTTTATATATTAGTGAACATAAAGAAACAGATCTTCATAAAAAAGGCTATTTTTGTACCTCTGCTTTCTCTTAACTGCAGCCTGAAATTAGTAAAATTTCAAGCACTTGTCTCATAAGTGCTAAAACATTTTATTTGTCTTTTAGAAAAGTTCCCAGGTGTTTGAACCCTAACCTGAACTCCCAAAACAAACAAAAAAAATCCTGTCAGTTTCTATTCAGTTGAAATAATGCATTTTGACAAATTCATCTTCTTAAATGCTTTACATTTAATCCTATAAAAAGCAAAATAGTAGCTTCAAAACACAACTGAAATAGAAACCTTCCTGAAATTTGAAGTTATGGTTGTTGACATTGTGGTCTGTCTTCATGAAACAAAACTGTCACACTTTGAAAAAGGTTTACATTAAATCAATAGTGTTTTATTTTGATATTGTTGAAAAGTTGTTGAAAAGATATTTCTCAGCTGTAATTTAGGGTCACAGAAAAGGCAAGATTACAGTTTCCCTTACTCCACTGTCATGTTAAGATGAGGACAAGCAGAAAGTGCCTTCTGTTTCTTGGTCCAGCATACAGCCTAAGTTCTGTGCTAAGGATATAATGGATATGTGAAATAACAAATGTTTATAACAGATATACAAGGATATAACATGCACATAAAACTCCTGTTTGCTTTATGAATACACCATGGCCAATTCCCTGTAAATGTATTTGACATAAGTCTTTATTAAGTTTAGATTTGCAGTTACAAGCCACTTGTACAAAAAAAAAAACAAAACATCATCTAACTAAGTTAGATCTAACATCAAGTTTTCTTTCTCATCTTTTTTTAAGTGTGGATAGAGGTGTGGATTTCTCAGGGGCTCCATCCAAACTGCTGTCATCTGCTGTCAACGAAACACCATGCACTGGAACCAAATGGTTTCTTGACAGCCACCCACCACACCTTGTGAAACTGGGATCTCGGTAGTGTGGGAAGAAACATAAATAAGATAATGCAAACTACAGCTTCTACATTCAGTGAGGATTTGTTGTTTTGGGTCTGAATGAGGATCTTTTCTGCTGAGAGCGGCTAAGTGGTGCCTGCCAGATCTACGTCTGTAGTTCCACTGCACTGGGAAGTCTCTCAGTTACTACAACAGAGTTAAATTTGGGAGAAAGAAGCATTTCACCTGCTGTGCATTTATTGGCCCAGATTCACAAATTTTGTTCTCCAAGTGGACACACTCTTCAGTGTAATTTAAAATAGAGAACAAGATCATGTTTAAAATTAGCTTAGGCCCAAGAGTACAGGCCATTTTACACTGATTAGAAGCATGGTGTGCTCTGGCTTTGAGTCTTTAGGTTTTTTGGATGTTTAATAAAGCGAAGACTTAATCAAAACTTTTCCAGTGGCGGCCACAACATCTGCCTCTTCTCATTGAATTCTTTGGAGTGCAGGATAAAGTACAGTCTCTGCAATACATTTCCCTCTCCACTGGTATTACAGTTTCCCTGCACTCTACAGGATCTTATTTTCTGAAAACTAGCAGTCTGGAAGCTTGGAGATCTCCTGCCTTCTCTCACTAAGGAATGGCATGAAAACATTTTTAAAGAGGGGAGACAGACTCTTTCCCTTCCACTCAGTTGCAGTTGCATGTCTCATTTTCATCGAACTAAAAGGAAAGACAAGCAATTTAGCATGTTTTTCTATTATATGGTGTTGAATACTTTATCTATTATCTACCAACAAGAAGTTGCATTAGTAACATTCATTTAGTAATAATGACATTCTTTGTAATTTGCTTTTTGGCTCTACTTACTAAGAATTACCCCTAGTGAGCAGCAACATGTTTCCATTACATGTGTTTAATTTTAATATGCTTGCAGGGATTAACAGCTCAGCAATTGCTGACAATGGAGTACTGTAACAGACAGGGTTAAATCATGCAGAAAAATACTAATCGAATACTTTGTTTGATGCATAGAGCAGTATTTCAGAAAATGTATCCTTCATCCAGCAAAATTTGACCAGTTCAGAGACATTATCAGACCTGAAAGTGATCCCTATGATTTTCTAGGACTTCTTTATTTGAACTCACATCTAATTGTACAATGCCATAAAGCACACGAACAATTGCCAAGGTCACTTCAGATAGCCTTATTGCTTTTTTTACTCAAGGAGATAGCCCTTCAATAGTGAGAAATATGATATCCAGGAATTCCAGCTTGCCCTCATGTAATCTCCTTCACAGAGTACAACAAAGAACAATTGTGTGAAGCACAATGACCTCAGATGCTTGAAAGCTCTCAAGCTATTTATGAATGTGGAGTGGAGAGACTAAGCATGCATTCAGGATGAGGAAACCTTGACCAGAAAGAGCCCATTTTAGCTGTGAATTATTTTTGTATGAGGAAGCTTTAGCAGAAAGCAACAAGTACAAGTACTGTGATAGTCAAGTCAAAGACAGGCACGCTCATTTTTGCATTAGTTCTGAGAGAGCATCACACCTCTTCAGAGATTAGCGAGAGCAGATGTGACATGCAACGTATATGTCCTTGAGAAAATTCGCACATGTTACTCTGAGGATTCCTTGTACATCTGTATCAGTGGAGATCTGAATTAATAGAGATTTCTCCTAGCATTACTGTAATAAAAGCAGATTAGTTTGATTTGTGAACTGGTAGCACTGTTTATCCGAGGAAATATAACAGTGCATTATTTTTTAATGGTAAATAACATGCCCGTATATGTGGCTTACTGTCAAGCAAGAAACTGCATATCAAATTATGCGTGACAAATGAGCTGTGATGTGTTCATTCCCCAGATAATAGGTGCTAATATCTTGTGATTGTGTGTATGCATGCATGTGTGGATATCAATCTTTTCTACAGACGGACAATATTTAAAGGAGAATTTGTGGGTTGGAGCAAAAAGACTGTCTGTGCAACACACATTTGCCACTCAACTGCTGTCGAGTTAAAAAAAGCAAGCAAAGAAAAAGCACGACTGCAGTTGTAACTATACTTCTGTGATTTACAGCAGCTGAAGTCAAATGTGTTATCATCACTCTTGTACACTATAAAAAGCAACCCCTCACATAACCTCCACCCTAAAAATGACTTCACCTCTAGGAGTTTGAAATCATAAAAAGCATATTTTTATTCAGACTATCAGGAAACAGGAATCACCAGGAAATTTTGCGCTGGGGAAAAGATAGATGCAGTGAAGGCCAGAAAATATTATGGGAATGTTATACCCAGAAGCAAATGTCAGAGAGATTAGGAAGTGAAATAATAGATGCTTGGGAATGTCAGTCCAGAGAAGGACAAATTTGTATGTATCCCTTTCCTCTCCATTAATAAGGAATTTTCAAGGAGAAAGGTAGATCCTGTATATAAAAACTGTGTATAATTAAAGCTAGGCAAATACTAAATTCTAAAGTTACTTCTCCATATAGGATTTTACTGGTTATATAAAGCAAGGCCTTTGTGATTTATGATGACAAAGGGACCAAAGAAAGTGCGAAAGCACTTGAAACTATGCTTGCTTATAATACACAATACTTTAAAATTCATTTTGGAAGTACTTTAGAATACATTTTAAGCTTTTGGATGAGATGTTGCTGATTTTTTACTTTAAAGAACACAAAATGAACTTCCCTGATGCTTTCCTTACTTTTTTTAAATAAAAGTGATTTTACGTTTAAAATAAAGAACTCCAATTTTTGTATCATTCCAAAATCACTGACAGAATTTTTAAAGTCATTCACTCTATATCTCTGTAATATCACTCCAAGCGTGATGTAGTCATCTTCTCTTGTTACTGCTTTTCGTCATGGAGTCCACTCTGAAGCACCATAGCTAAGTTAAGAAAATGAGGGATATTTCAGGGCCTAGAAAATGAAAACACAGGTACAGAATGACAACAAACTCCACTAGAGACTCTAGAATAGCATCTGGTAATCACAATTGCTACATTTCCAGTAATACCTAGTTAAGAGTCAGTCTTAATTTCATTTAGGAGCTATGGACATAAAGTCTTACAGTTTTATTATGTGCATCTTCATTATGACCCCACAGTGATCTGGTAACTGGATACAATACTAGATAATAACTTTCAAATACAAATTTCAGTTCTCAGCAGACGATTGTCCTTTAAAGTTGTATCTTATTTTCATTCTATTTCTGGATTCTGTTTTAAACATATACCACCCCAAAATGAGTGCATGTTGGTATATGGTGATTCCACCTATGCCTTACAAAAAAATGTTTTCTCTTTAAATTGTGAGTTTACTGAGGTATCAAGAACACACACTGTACAAAAATTTAAAAATTGGGAATGTGAAGTCATATCCCTCATAACTGAGAAATGACCTCTAAGGTAATACTAAGTGTCATGGATACAAGATGAACACGTAAAACAAATGTTACTGGCACCTTTATCATTACTTATCTGTGTCAATTGCTGAAACAAAAAAATGCAATTGTGTGAAATTGTGAGTGCTGATCCTAGGCATTTACTAGTTCAATGTCTGCCTAATGCTGAGCTGCCAAAGACACACACACTTGAAGATGCTGAAGTAACTTGTACCCCAGGTGAGCTTAGTTTAAGCTGTTTACTTTCCAGCATTTAATATATAAGTTAGGGAGCAAGAAATGCTTATTTGGAAATAAGGCATTATGATGTTATTAAAACTATTAAAAAAAAAATCTTCCTCTTTTCTCCTTACCATTAGAAATATGAACTTCCTTTTTCTTCTTTTCTCTTTTGCAATTTTATGATATTTTTCACACAGCTCTTTATGATACTTTAGTCAATACAATCAGTAAAATTTTTAAATACCCAACAAGCTATTTTTTAAACAAGATTTATGTTCTGTGCATTTTCATGCTGCACTGCAAAACTGCCTCTATTTTGCATCCTCAGGACTCTAAGTTTTATAAATTCACAAAGAATAATCAGGAATAATCAGGCAGATAATCAAGTTAGGACATGAAGAAAGAAGGCTAAAGAACAAATAATCTCCTTGCACACCACTTCTGTCTATTAAGTAATATGGTCTCCATGACCATAGGATTTCAGTACATTGCACTTCTTAAAGTTTCTATCCATTGGCATAGGAAATCACTATTTTCCCCACTTTACTTCTCATGGGTGGATATATAGATACCTGCAAATGTAACCAAGTACCTCGATTTTGTTGGATATGAGTAATCTTAAACACCTTTGAGAACCTAGCACAGATATGAACACAGATCTCTTAGGTGGTAACCTAATATGCTACCATGGGGCCTATGCTGCTTTATCCCATAAAATACCAACACTCAAGTAAAATTGCTCAGAAATTTTTCTCCACCCTGAGAGCAAGAGGCATGGCCCAGCTTATGACAGTACAATTAAATTCTTTTTCCTTTAAAGAGCAGCTGTGTCTACAATGCTCACTGGGAATCATCTCTGGTCCTTGCAAACTCTTGAATTGTGCCCATGTGTCTGTGAGTACGCTAGCTGGTGTGGGTCAAAATTGTGCTATGGTGCATGCCAGCAACTAAGCATTGATTACAGAACACTACTTGGGCCTATGTCCTGGCTCCATTTAATACGATAGGTAGATATAGCCAACTACAGTAGTTACCAGCCTTCTAAGACACTGGTATTTGAGAAAAGAAGTGAGACTACAAACTATGCCCAAGGCGGTTAGATTTATCCGCTTTGGTCTCTGTGTATAGCACTGAACACAGACCATTATTTTCTGTTAAACTCTGTACAATGGCTATGATGTGTCTGTGTGCAATGACCATGAACAGTAAAGCACCTTGTCTCTCCTCCCTCCTGCCCCTCAACACACGTACACACACTCTAACTCAGTTCTCAGGAAAACCAAAACAATTCTGTGAAACAAGCCAATTCAAAGTAATACAATGAATCCACCAAAATAACCTGTAAGAATGACGAGGAGGAAATGATTTCACTTTTTTCTTTATCCAGGGAGTGCTCTTGCATAACCTGATCACTGTGCCCAACAGCTCAGCTCCAGTCTCATGCAAGGCACATTTGAAAGCAATGCTGAGAACACAGTTTAGGGTAGAGGTTGTTCAAAACCCTGTGCTTTCCAGGAGTCAAGAAAACCTTTTGTCTCTTTGTGTTGAAGTGTTTTAAAATGCTTATGAAAGGCACACAGGAGGGTGGTCTACAGACAACTGCGAGCCTGGAGCTGATAACCACGTCGTCAGAACTAAGTGCTCATAAAGAGCTAAAATGTTTCTGGTTATGAACATGTATTACAACTTAGTGGCTTAGATCATAACAACCTTCGCTTGACTTTTCTATATACTGCCTATGTTTTCTGATTGTATTTGTTTCAAACATTGCTTACATGAATTGACTAGGCTGACCAGCTGGATCCAGTACCTCTCTTCAAAATTGGATTTAGTAGGTGAGACTAATCATAGGGTTGGCATTCTCACCAAATGTCTCCATTATACTGCAGGAAATGCAGTATCCATTCAGCATCCACACTGAGAAATGGGGATTATCAACCTTGCTGAGAATACAGTTTTAAGGATTTTGAAATAGCTACAAAAGTCATGAATGCAAAACCACATGCCAGTAGGAATTTTATGAAAAAGCACTTTTTAAACAAGCTACTTCAGCTCCCAGAGGTACGTTTGAACACAATGGTGTCCTCTGCACTCTGAGCCCCAGCTGGCAGAAGGCAGCGTGCTGGCCCAGATGGCTCAGCAGGAGGTGCAGTGCTACGCTAGAGCCGTCTCTGACACCCTTATGTCCAGCCTCTAAACCGTAATCCCGTTTTCTTTCTTAACCTCCCTAATCCTTCCAAGCTCCTGCAGGAAAGTCAGTTCAGTAAAACCTGAAGTGCGTAGGTCTTTGCTCCGAGATTTTGGGAATGAAAGGAACTAAGGAGCAGGGATGTTAATGTCATACAACTGCAGAGATGGGAATAAAATGAGCCACCCCCTTAAGTGACCTCTTGTTCTCCAGGGAGGGTTCTAGGAAAGCAAACAGCATTTAATCACTTTGAAAACTATACCTTTTTCTGAGTCTTGATTGGAAGCCATTTACTGACCTCTTCAATTCAGTTTCATAAAATGAAGTTTATTCCTTTATATAGAATTATAGACTGGTTTGGGTTGGAAGGGACCTTAAAGATCACCCAGTTCCAACCCCCCTGCCATGGGCAGGGACACCTCCTGCTAGACCAGGCTGGCCGTGAACACTTCCAGGGATGGGGCAGCCACAGCCTCCCCGGAAAACCTGTTCCACTGCCTCACCACCCTCACAGTAAAGCATTTCTTTCTAATATCCAACCTAAATCTACAAGATCCTGCTGTCCTTAACAGAAAGTTTTAATTTCTTTTAATTAATTGAAAATATGTGAGGGCAATGGGCAGCAACAAATTGCTTTAACTCCTTTTGCAAGTTCCTTTATTGATTTCTGAGATCATAAACTGTAATATACCTATAAATACACTCATTAAAGTGAAGATTACTCATGACAAGATTCAAATCTGAATGCACTATCCAGATATCTCTCAGAATATCATAATGATTCTCCTTTGGGGGCACATTTATGCACATTAGCATAAATTCAAAGGAATACATAAAAAGCATAGATGAAGCCATGTCTTTTCTGCTCCCATTGCTTGTCTGTATTCACTCCAACCCAGCAGGTGAATTAAATATGTTAGAGATGTTTAGAGATGTCTTAGAAACTCCTGGATCAGGAAAAATGAAGAACCAATACGAACCACTGTCCAAGGTGAAACAGAATGATACCTTTTAGGGGTTCTGAAATAGTGCAGTACATTTGTATGGAATTATTAACTTCCATTTTTCTGAACTCTATTTTTTCATGTCAGGACCAGAAGATGAGCCAATGGAACGTAGTCAGATAGTTTATTTCTGTACTGTTAGCACAATGAAATGAAAGGAGAAAATAAAAGGAAAACCTTTAAATTACATTCCTGTGTGATCTCCAGGTTCATATTTCTGCCTCACTGTGGCTATTAGCTAACGTGTTCCATTAACGGGTGAAAGCCAAAACAAGCCAGATAGTTTTAGATAAGCGCTGAACCAAAATGATCTTTCATGCGACTCTCAAAATTCACTGTTGGGGTTCTTTATGTCAGGTTCCCTAACATTTATTAATTAGCAATATTTTTAAAGTGAATGAGGTTTTGATTTGGTGTGGGATGGCACTGGGATGTAACATGTGAGAAACCAAATGTTTTCAGCTCCCATTGCCTCTATAAGGAACAAAGTGGTTCTTAACTCTGTCTGCAAATACCCACAGATCTCTACCTGTTTAGTGAAGTCAGGGTCAAAAGGTTAAAATTACCATGTTCCTGTGTTGTTGATTAAAAAAATTCTTTAAACCATACAGTGCCTACAGAATACAGATGGATGCATGATTCTGTGACACTTTTTGTAAATATTACAACTAGGGACAATATGTGGCAACTATTCCTTTGAAATTTTGTGTTACTATTCCTTTGAAATTTTGTGTTACTATTCCTTTGAAATTTTGTGTTCCGTTCAAAAAGATTGCTATTGGTCCCACTTCTTATATGAATGTTGTTATAGATAGCTTTTTGTGTTATGTTGACCACCTATCCAATTCCTCACCAGAGGAAAGCAGTAGGTTAAGTAAGAGATACAACCAGAGTTGCAGTGATATACAGTGTAAGAATTATTCTCTGGAGAAACTTGAAAATTATTTCAAACAAGCTTAAGAAATACATTCAATCTTAAAAAATACCCCACTATATTTAGATTAAAGTAAAAAGTAAATAGAAAACACAACTGCTGTGCCAGGAAATACAGCAAGTTAATGACAAATGGAGGATTCTAATAATGTCTGCCCTTACCAATCATATTGATTGCTTTTATATTCATTTTATGAAAAATGCCAGAGTAAACATATGACTAATGGGAAAGCAATTTGGTCCGGTTTTAGGGAAGGGATTGGAAGAAACTATGTTCATTTTTTAGTGTTAGCTAATTCAGTAAAAAGAAATTTTGCATTAGAAAGCTAACTTTCAGAAAGCCAAAGAAGTAATTCAATCTGTGTTGGAAGTTTTCTTGCATAACTTATCCTTGTTTTCCTTATGTGGACAATTTGAACTTAGACTTTAGAATTAATCTGCTACACAGATTAATTATGACATAAACTAGTATAGAGAACTGCAAATTTACTTAGCATCTTAATGCCTTTGTATTAAGTTTTGCTACCTTAAACAGATTCCATTATCTCCACATTGTCCGTGAGGTATGTTTGCCACAAATGCAAACTCTGAGGAGTTTTGTGTAAGCAAGCAGACTCTCCTGAAAGAGCACATAAACTGTGTGTGGCTTCCTTGACTGCAGTCAACTGCTGTTCTTTCCTTTTGGCAGTGGTTTCTTTATTTTCTTTATTGTTAGCTTTTTGGGAAGCTTTTATCAATAAAGTTTTCTCTATTTGCCTTGGAATAAGAATGCACCTAGGAATAAGTCCTCCTATGCTCTTTCTAAGACAACTTTGGTCAACCTAATAGTGAAACAATTCAAAGAATTATCTCTACCATCAGGGCTGACTTAAAAAGCAGTGTTAGGCTCCAACTCTTTTCTTTCCTGTACAGCTCTTTTCTGTTTTATTTTTGTCTTTTATTTGGTACTGTAGTCTCACAAGATACAACTACCATATTGTGATGAATGAGAATTTACTGAAAGGCTTAGAGTTCTGTTTAGGAAAATATCAGCAAATTTTGCCTAGTAAGGGATTTGCTGTTCAAAATTAAAATTCTTGCATATTAAAGCAATTTCCAGTATACTTTCACTTGCTTATTGGACCAAATTCCCAGGAGAGTGAACTCTCTGCTCTCCAGCAGCACACCACCTTGCAAGGAGAGCCCCAGATGTCCTGCATGACTCTAGCCCTGACCCCAGAGCAGTCTGGGCACTGAGTACACAGCTGCAGACCACTGGGCCAGCTGCATCAGCCAGCAACTTCTTCCCCTTCTCCTACGATTTTAAATGTACCCAAAAATTTTTCCTGAGATAATTTTGAAATTCTTGGTTTTGCCTTCAAATCACCAAAATCCCCTGCAAACTGGACCTGCCTGCGCAGTTTGGGCCTCAAAGGGTCTGCTGCTTCAAGACCCATCTCAGAATGGGAATGCAGCCTGGGCACGGGGCTGCTACTGTCCTGACTGTGTTCTCACCATGGTGGTAAGGGGTCCCTCTCACTCACACTCAGTCAACCTTGCCTGTGTTTTTGCACAGTGGTTCAGTGGTGGCAGGTAGGGAGGCTTCTAGCCTGGTGGCTGAAGTACTCCTAGGCCTGAGAAATGGAGATTTGACCTCCTTCAGGTAATTTAAACCAGATTTCCCACTTTCCAGGCAGCTTTCTACAGTAATCACTGCTGTAGGAAAAGTAAAGCATATCTTGACCATTAAAGCAGTGGAAACATTATTTTACTTGAAAAGTAGTACTTTTAGTGTCTAACGTTCTCAAAGCACTTCTGCTCAGCTGGGTCAACACAAAAATTATGTAAAGAATACTTATGGAGATATTCGTACTGTCTAATTTTGGCCTTTGGATTTAAGTGTTTTAAACTGACCTTCACTGGCACCAATTTCTTTCCATTGACTACAAGAGGAACTTCAGCATACGGCTTTGATCCCCTGAATTATACCTTTATTATGTACTTAAAATAGAGAGTAGGACTAACCCCTCTGGATTCCGAGTCCCACTTAAGGAGCTGGTACAGTGTTCAGATTGGTCATTAAGTGTTTGTACAGAAACAGAACTGTGAGTGCCTGGAAAACATCTTGGACCCGTGGAGATCAGTGCCTTCAGGGTTTGTTTTGAGGGGATATGAGTGTGTAGCAAACAAGCAAGAAGAGGTTGGAATGAAAGTCTGACCATAGCTAGGAAATGATATAACGTCTTCCTACCTGATAAAGATTTCCCAACATAAACAGAATGCCATTCATATCATTTGGTATCCTCTTGCAAGTGCCAAAAATTTCAGTAAAAGACAAACAAAAAACGGACCAACAGGACACAACAATTCTGCTGCCTGTCTTTATGTTATGTAGAAACTGGGATGGGGTGACAGCTAGACACTGACTCCATGTAGGACTTCACATCTGACAGACTGTTTCAGGGAGCATAAATTCAGGCAGCACAAAATAGGTAGCTGTGTAAAAGATTTGATCCTAAAAGGGATGCTTCTACCTTTGTATAGGTGCCTACTTCAAAGTGTCTGAGCACTGTCCAACTAAAAGAGCACTGCTGTTGTCCTACCTGCTCTGAAGGTTTCAACCTATGGTGATTGTGTCTTATGTAGACTGTGGCAGGCACTAGACATTATGCTTAGTCAAGATGATAAAAACAAGGAATTTTAGGATGGTTCTGGAAAGCACATACATGACAATGCATGGAAAACCATATGTTCTTGCAAAATGTCAGCATTAACCCCTAGTAATTTTAATGTATGAAAATAATAATAATAGACAGAGAAGCCCTTCTCACAATGTGTAGACTTGAAACCGAAATGAGTGGGAAGCCAGTCTGAGTAAAGCAAGTGATCCAGACCAAACTACTTGCTAGCTATCAGGCTGTCAGTCCCTAAAGTATTCCAAACATTCACTGAAGGCAACAGGAAGTTCTGGTGCAACGCAGTAACCCTGAAAACAAAGATGTGTCCAAAATGCACTTAACGTATTCTTAAAATATTAGTGCATGCCTCCGTTATTTAACTGAACCATTTTAAAGACACGATCACCACCCACCACAAGGTAAAATATCTGTATTGATTACAACTTGGCAGTAAGAGCTGTTGTGACAGTTGCCATGGTTCCCTTCCCAGTACATAGCATCATGCCATTTACACTCTTAATTAAATACATTTCTCCAAGCGAGTTCTGATTACAAGGATAAGACAAAGGTTGAGGCATTAAACTGGTCCAGGGTGATTACTTACATTCTCCATGTCACTAGCATTAATGCTTTTAGCGTCAGTCTGGTAAACCCGACAAAATATTAATGAAAGATGCTCTTAAGAGAAAAAAATAATGTTGACGTTCCTTTTTTTTTTTTTTTATCAGTTTCAGGGCAATCAGTGGCCTTTACAGTCCCTTTTCTCCTTTATGATTATTTGAAGGAGGATCTTCTTTTCTGTTTTCAGGTATCATTGTTACTAGGTTATCTGAATTATTCTCATATCTTGATAAATGTAAAAAGCCCTCAGTAAAAACTAGTCTGCTTACAAAGCTTCTTAAATTACAGAGCCTATTCTGAGTACATAAAGAAAATGACAGAAGGAAACCCTGAAACACCTAAGAGAATAAAACAGATTACAGGCTGTATAACTATAAAAAGATCAGTAGCTGTAATAATGCTTCAAACTGAGTAATTCAAGCACTGTTTAAAAAGATTTGACATTGCCTGCTTATTCATCTGTCTTAGCTGTGGCTGACAGGTTTCAGACAGAAAGTTTCTGGAAAAAAAAGATCTGGAAAAATTACAGGCAGTTGGTGAGATTGGGTGGAGTTGCAAAAAGGTTATTTACCCAGTTCTTCATTAGCAGTAGAGCTGCATTGTCAAGGTCTGGAATACAGTTTGAGTTTAAAGATGCCTGCTGATATTACCTCATTCAAACATCACTTTTGAGAACACAGTTCTCAAAAGCCAAATAATATATCATTCTTTAGCGTAGAAAAAGCCCTGGTGTTCTGTTGCGGAGAACTAGCAACTGGAGACAGAGTCAGAACATTTTCGACCAAATGTATCTTCATCTAAACATACTATTTCACTAAAGTGAAATTTGTTTTTAAAGAGACATATCAGTTGCAAGAAATGTTTTCACAGGAAGGTTTAAGAGGTCATGGTTCCCCTAGACATTTCCAAGCAGAAGTGAGAGAGAACCAGACTGAAAACTTGACATTTCCTAGCCAAGGGCAGGTATTTTGAGGCAATTTTGTTACTACACATATATTTGAAGGATTTCATTTTTTTCTTCCAGAACTGAAATTTCAGGAGTCATGAAATATAATTGGGTTCTACAAGCCTGTTCTGCTAATACTTATTAATGTTTGGATTACATATGAACCAGGGGCCAAACCAGACCAAAGCTTTACTTTGCAGAGCCCACAGAGAGTACAGCAGAAAGATGCAGGCTAGGCGAAGAGCAGAAAGGTCTGTGGCCTAGATTATGGTCCTGACTCCCTCCACACTAAACCACACTGACTCCCATAGCCCTGGCAGTGATCTCAGGGAAAGACAAGGTGGAATAATGAGATATCTGTTCTTGCCAAATAGAAAACAGATTAGTATGGAGATGTTATGTTTGAATTTCAATATTGGACAGAAAGAACAAATGGGGACAAAGCCAAACTTTGACCTAATAATAACTGCTGAATACAATCTGGAAGGCAGAGTCTGAGTGCATTGCCTCTTACCTTTTTACCTCCAATCTTCTTCGCTAAGCTCCACTGTAATTAAAGCAAAAGATTCATAGCACAATAAAACCCATGAACTGATTAATTTGTTCAGTTATAGGCAGTTATAAATTTTCTTCTTTTTTTTTTTTTTTTTCTTCGCTTTCAGTGACTGTAGTGGATTGACATTGTCCAACCAGGGGGAGCAAACCTACATATCTTTCAGGCCTGATTTATGTCTGAAATTGGGTGCTCCTAAGAAAGGTTGACAGAATCACTCTTGGGATGTAGGTGATCAATTTAACTCAGCATGATATGAATTGCAGTTCTCAGCTTAGAGTTCAGAGCTTAGAGTTCATTCTCTCCAAGCAAATAGCTTAATATCAGGTCAAGTGCCCTTCTAGAAAATGTCATGTAATATAAAATAATCTTCTTTTACACTTTCTTAATGATGATAAGAAGAGAAGAAGCAATCATATTCCAGAGCTATTCTTCCATGAATAGAAACGATAACAGAGAACAAAGAGGAGAAGTGGGTGATAAAATAAATATAACAAAGAAATTACCAGGGAGTTAATATTTTCTACAAGCTATTTGAAATAATGATAAAATGTACTATATGAAATTGAATTCTGTGTAGGAATTACTAAAGACCTAAAGCAAAGACATTTGACAAGTAACGTGACGTACAGATTCTTTCAGTATGTTCCATGAAGACGAAATTTCTTGATTGGAGTGAAATATCTATGGCAGTATGAAGACTAGACCACAAACAGTTACACGCAATACACCTTAAAAATGTTTGTAAGCTTAGCTGCCATGGGAAGGAAAGCCACTGAAATGAGACAGACACCAATGGAGGTGCCAGAGTATCCCTCAAGAACACAGGATACACAGTGATCCAGAGATAACACAGTCTGCTGAAACACAATGCTATAAGGGTGCTGTGAGACCTCATAAAGTGCCAATAGCAACATTAATCTGCTTGAGAGCTGGCACCTTCTCCTCTGTGCCTTTTTGTGACAACTGAGACCAAGAGAAACACTTCTGTTCACAGCATTTAGGTCTGACAAGACATGACATGCTCCTTTACCACCAGCCCAGCAGAACTCAAGAAGGCTTTTCTTCATTGCATATTGCAAAACACAGCTACCATCTCAGGTGAGTGAGAGAAATCGTGGTGTGTGAAAATACATCTGTTATTTTGTCTTTTATTGTGGTAGTGCTTAGAAACATTAATCAATAATCTAGGCCTAACTGCAATGAGACCTATGCTCATTTTATTAACAGATTATTTATAATCTTAGACCTGAATCCTGCCATCATTTTTGCATGTCCACAGCTCTCCTGCAAAGAAAACTTCACAAGAGTCACTAGTACTCTAGTACTATTCACATTAAAAGTTAAGCTAACATTGAAGAATTAATAGGACTATAACATTGGCATACTCTTTTTGTGTAATGGCAAATGACAGTAGCTTTGACAAGCTGTAAAACACCTGGAGGAAATTTTCTGAACAAAGAAAACATACACATTGAAAGCCTACGTCATCCCTAGATTTTGTCAATACCTCCAATTTTACAAATACCTCAAAAGCTAATACCTCTCACTCTCAAATACCCCTCACTTTTTTAGCACATCTAACTGGGAACATGGAGTCATGGAAGCCTTTATTGGTGAAAAATGCTGTGATGACACAGAAATAGCATGTGAGAGATATGGTCACAGTGTTTTATTATTTTTTCTGTTAGGGCATAGGTATGTGCTTTAAAAGGCAATCTTGTACCACCCCTACTTGGAATTCCACTTGTGGGGTAACTCTCCACTCTGTTCTTACCATACCACCACTGCTTTGGCCTTTAGGTGCATGACATACGTCTCACTGAAGGGAGTCCTACCCATTAAGACCCCTTACTGATCCTATAACACCAGATATGCTGTTACTCCAGTTTCATCCCACAAAACCAGTTTCTGAGTTACAGGCTCCAAATAAATGGTTCAACAATGTCTATTTGTTTTTCTTGTTGCACCTGAATTGCTTACCCAACAAAAGTGTCCCATACTTTACACTACAGCAACCACTTCATTCCCTAAAATCTTTTCTTCTCACAACCATTCTATTTCTTGTCCATCATAATCTTCTCAAAACAGAGCCAATACAAAAACCTAGTGATACAGTAAAAGAATAAAAAGAACACAATTAGGATGCATACAAACCAAGATTGCCAGAACTAACTAGTTTCCCTCTGTCCTACAGGAGGAGCAGAAAACTTACTTCTTGCAAAGTTCATTGCTCTAAGTTTTTGTTACATAAAAGAAAGAAAATAGCCTAGAAAAATGACAAGGGGCAATTAAACTTCTGTCATTAGCATATGAAAGATTATTTCACTTAGAGATGGGAGTTCCAGCCAGTCACTATCTGTTTATAAAATATATATAGTTAATATATAAAACCCAATAACTTATTTTGGAAAAGAAAACCCACAGCACTTTAAAAAGTGCAAAGAAAACCGTAAGAAAATAAAACCACACTTAAACGTTCTAACAAGAATCTCTCACTTGGCAAACGAAACAAAAAAAAGTCCCCTCCAGCAGTCATAAAATTCTTTGCCACTTACAAAGCACTACAGGGCAATTTCTATTCTGCACTGGCCTGTAACAAAGCAAGATACATTAAAGATCGAGGAGTGCTGAGCTACTGCAATAGTGAGGCCACAACCACGGAGCAAGGATGGAGAACTAGAGCATCTCTGCTCCTGCTTATGAGTGAACAAGCCACTCTGAAGATCTTACAAATTAGGTCCCTTTTTACCAGCTTCTTGGTTGGGAGAAAATGCAGGTATGGACTTGTGAGGAAGTGGAATAAAGTGAGGGGCATTACTGAGGAGAATGGCACTACAAAACAATGGAAACAATGATGAAAAAATGCTATTAGAAAACTATTACATCATAAATGAAAGGCACAGAAACCTTATCTGAGAAGACAGATTAATTAGAATTTAAAATGACCGTTTTACCTTCCATAGTGATATTAAAGTATAGAGTAGTATAAAATGTCCCAATGAAAGCTGAAATTTCTGATTGCCTAGGCATTCCTAATGCCCAACAGATTAAAGCAAATGAGTACAAATTCTAGAATAACACTGGACCTTCAAAGTACTTAAGCACACTCCATATGGAATTTTTTTTAATTCTGCCAAAATGAAAGCTCACCTTTCTGAAAAATCTGGAGTCAGAAATGCACACTGAGCACCTGAAAATATTTCTACGATATTGCTTTTGTTTAAAAAAAACACACGTTGATTCTTCAGCTTAAAGTTTTTTTCAAGTATAAAATAGAGGAAAAGAGGTGTATCTGAAAAGCTCTGTTTTTCACTTAGGTACAAAATAGAGGAAGAGATCACGATGAAAACTGGCTGCTCTTTCACCGGAGCCATGCCACAGGTCTTTTCTATAAACAATAATTCAGAAAGTTTGGTAAATTACAGAATAACTTTGATATTAGATCAGTTAAATGAAAGCTTGCACTAGAGTCATTTAACTGTCTTCAAATTACGGGGTTCATTCAAACTGAATCTGTGAGAGAGGTTTTTGTTTAAACCTGAAATACTAAACATATATTTGACAGGAGTAAAATAAAAAGATTTAGCAGCTCTCAGATGATAGTAATCAAGAACAGATGTCTACAGAAACGCAAGCAAGAGGAATACCCTTATAAATTATTAGCGGGTAAAATTCCCTAACTATTTGGGCAGTTCCCAGTGTTGCTAACAGCCCATTGCAATCTTCATGTTCCATGTTAGCCTTACAAAGGTGTACTTGGTACATTCATTCACTCTACTGCTACTCTGTCTCAATATACTATGACCACAAATATTTCTTATATTATTTTTGAGCTACTCCACCCAGGATGTGGTAAATTGAGATATGCAGGAGTACAAAAGACAACGCTTATTGGGGAAGAATAACAGCTCAGTTTCTCTTACAAATGAAACGATATCAAGCTGAGAAGCGACACTGAGCATGTTTACCCATCTTGGAATTGCGGTGCAGCTTCTGTGATCTCCAAAAAAACCTCAGCCTCAGTGGTGATCCTGTCACATCATCACATGCAAGCACAACAACACAATTATAAAAATCAGGGCATTTTAGCAATAGGGGCTTGGGATTTGGGAAGCGTCTGGATGAAGCTGAATGTTTGTAACCATATCCTAGCACAACCTCTAACTAAGCGTGCTGGAGGGACCTTCCCTGACTCTGTAAACACCAAGTCTGTAATCACATGCATGTCATCACTTTAGAAGGCTTTGAGTCGGTAAGATTTTGTGGAGACTTAATCCCCTAAACCCTTTTTCCCTCATGTGTAGAAACTTGATTGAACTTCAGAAACAAACCCTTCAAAAAGATGCACATTTTTCTGCGTACAGCAAATTTGAATCATTTGACTTTTCTTATAGCTCCTGGGCAGCACTGAGCACAGGCCTGTGGGATGATATGCAATCACAGGGATGAAAGGCTCCCTTCATTTCCTGCTTTAAGATTCCCTCAGGGGAACATCCATCTTACAACCGAACGAAAATCAAATAACGTCAGCACCTTGACTTTTGCGCTTCACTAGAAAAGTATATGCATAGCAGCTTGATCCGACATCAAAGATGAGTTACAAGAGCCATTACTCACTGTCACATTCCTGATGAATACGAAGAACTGCATTGAAATCAAGGGAAGGTGCAGTTTGTGCTTCTGTG
Organism: Larus michahellis; assembly: GCF_964199755.1. NCBI lineage: Eukaryota > Metazoa > Chordata > Aves > Charadriiformes > Laridae > Larus > Larus michahellis. The sequence goes on from NC_133930.1 coordinate 20,901,655, forward strand.
GTAATAGTCTCCTCTGCTTTGCCTGCTGAAACTCTCACCTCTGTTTGCCAGTTAGGTGACTGTAGGCATAGTTGTTTCCCTGTACATGAAAAGTTTCCCCGTGCATGTGGTCATTGCACCCACTACCACATGGCTTCAACGACAGAAACTTCAGCTGGTACAGTAAGCATGCGTTTTTAGGGAATTCTCTCAGCCTCAGCTCTGGACACAGTGCAGAAGTCAATACAGGTAAAAGTGTTTTACAAATGTCTTTAAGATGCTGGCTGGCTCAATTTCTCTGTCTTGGAAATCTTCCCCAAACACTACTGCGTGTTGACTGATCACAAAAAACCTCATGGATGGCCTTGCCTCCCCACTGTCACTTTTTCCCATGCCCCCCAAATGCAGTCTGAAAGAGAAGAGGTATTTCTCTGGCAGCATTGGTAGCCTTGAGAACGCCTTAATCTGTGTTGATCCTGCTATTGCCAATTCATTTACGTGTTGTAAAACTGCCCTAACTCAACAGAGGATTCATCTTCTGCTAGCACGAAGAAAAGCAAAGCAAAATAAATTCTTCAAAATGAGAAGGGTTAAGTTGGAACTAGTTGTGCAGAGAAGGTGTGTATCTGTATCCTTAGAGATTTTACAGGATAAGGCTCTGAGCAACGCAAGTAGACTTTGCAGTTAGCACTGCTCTGAGCAGTGGGCTGCACTAAGTGTCACCCTGGTTCCCTCCAATCTAGATTGTGCTATGATTCTGATTTTTAAAGCAGCATTTGCCAACTGAAGTGTGTAAATCTGGTTCCCACTGTGCAAGGAGAATGAGGTGTTTATTTTAAACGTGAGGTACTCCTCTCACAGTACTCACTGTGACCTCAGGACTTCCCTGCTGCTTTGGTACTGTCCCAAATGACAATCATCAGGGTGCGGCAATGTTTTAATGGACCCAACATATCTCCGAAACTGAAAGGAACCCAACTGTACAGTGACAACTGCAGAAAGTAAAGTTGCCATCAAAACTTACTTTTGTAGAATTTTGCAAAGGTCATTTAATCCTAAGGAAGTTCAAGAAAACAGCTGGTAACCGCAGCCTGCAAAGACCAAACTCATACTGTCTGAAGGACTGTGAAGTTCTTCAAGGAAAGTGAAACTTTAAAACTTTGGAATGCCTCTACATTTATGAAGAGGCAAAAATAGCATAGCACATTTCCCTATAACAGCTTAGACCCACTTTTGCGCATAGTGAGAACAAAACTTTTGTGACACTATATGTGATTGCCTGAGAATAAGGTGTATTTTTTTCCACAAGGAGCAGCTATCAGCGCAGCTATGTTTAACAGAAGCCAGAACCCATAGGAAATAGTGTGAAAACAGCCTTTCCTGAAGAGCTGAACTTTATTATTGTTTATTCCTTGAGTTCTGGTAGCTATCAAAATATTTGCACTTACAGAAAGACAGTTCTTGGCCTGCAAGGTTTACAGCCTGAGAAAAGTCATGTACAAAGTACAGGAGAGATGACTAAAGACTACAGTCACTTTCTTGCGTTTTAACTGTAACCTTTCACCATGAAAGTTTTAGCAAGTGAATGAAGTAATTAACAAGACCTATTTAGAGTCACAGTAGGAATGTCTGTATTCTTCTGGACAATGGTACTGGAATAATAGTTTACTCCATAAACTCATTTAAATTAGTCCAAACTTGCATTATGCTCATCCTTTTTGGATGCAAACCCACCATTGGATTACACTAGGTAGAATATATTCCTCTGCAATTTGCTACCTGGACTGTTATCTAGTAAAGCACTTTGCAGCCGCATCACAGAGCTGACTAAGATCCCTCTTGGCTAAGCCGGATATTTCTACCAGACAATCTGGGAATACAAAGCAGCTGAGTTCGTTGCTGGATTTTTAGTTCTAGTGCTCACCAGGGCAATCCTTAATTTTGGGTGTTGTACTGATACATTGACAAAAGCATTTTGATGTTGACCTAATAGCTGCAGGCAAAATTCGGGCTGTGGCTAACTGTTATTGCATATGAAATTCCACTTGCTTTTCCTAGAATCCAAATGATTTAGATTAAAATCAGTTTCTCACCTGGGGCAGCAGTTTTCTTTTCCAACAGACTAGCTAGACCTCTAGAAGCCAATTTCATAACCTGTTTATGAAATGTTTAGCCAAACGACATTGAGTCCTTGCATTCTCAAAATATGACATTTAAAAAGCATTTGAACAGAGAGATTATTGTACTACTAAAGAACCTCTGGCAATTAAAGGGTGTTTTAACTTTTGGTTTGCCTTTTTCCACAATTGCTTACAGTGAGCTTTTTTGCTGCAGCTATATTGGCACATTCTTTTTCAGGAAGGTTTCTCAGTGTCACATTGGTGACATAGGATTAGATACCCTTCCTAGTGCAGTTGATATAAAGAGCTAATGAAGGACTTTCGTACAGCCACTTGGTAAAACACCACATTTCACTCTGTGAAAATGGAGTAACACAATTGCTACTCTGCTTTTCCCCAGTGAGAGGGGCAATCTGTCGAAGCATGGGGAAACAGGAGGGAGAAGGAAGGAAGTTTATTAGCAACCCTTCCCCCACTAGCTTCAGTCTCCTCTTGCAAGCCGTGGCACTGGCCTGTGTACGCCTATCAAGTATGATAACAGACTGAGTGATGCCAGGGCTGCAGCAAGGGAGTAGGAAATAGGAGAAAACAAGGCCTAAGATAAGGTCTTGTTTCTATGGCTGTGGCACGTTGCCTGTGGGACCCCACTGCCTGTGGCTGTCTGCCTGTGCAGCTGCATCATAGTGCTCTGGTGGGGACAGTGTAGTGACACTGGACATGCCGCAGCACGACCACAGGACCCATGTGGAAAGGAGGACCATTCCCCTATCCCAGGTCACATCAGGGCTGTGTCTCCAACTCTGCTTAAGGTTCTTTACCTGACCTGAAAGCAGCTGTGCAGACCTGGTCTCATCAAAAGGACCAGGAAAGTTCCCACTTGCTTAAATTGTAAGGGGCTCTATTTACAGTTGTAACTGTACCTAGGCTTCTCTGCAATATGGAGGAGAAGCCTGTGGATACCACCAAAAACACCTGCCAAACTTCTTTGTAACAGATGATGTCTCTGATGTTGGAACTTTTGTTCTACAAGTGTTACTCTGTAATAAAATCTCATTTTCTAACTCCACAGGCAGAGCTGGTCTCAAATCCATTTTTTACTTACGTTGGATTTACTGTCCTTTTCATTTCACCCAGTTTTCTCTTGTTGGGGCATTCAAAAGTTAATGTGACTCTGAAGCTTTTTAAATGGTCATTAGGCACCATTTCAAATGAATCAGGTATGAACATACAGTGATAAAACTGCCTTTGGAGAAGTGAAATTCTGAATGACTCCAGATGCATGTTTCAGCAATGTTTGTTTTCAGCTGAGAGAAAACAGTGGTTACTTTCTCTAACACAATGATTTCCAGCCGTGAATTTGACACACACAAAAAAGCGGAGGTATCCTTAACCATTTAATGCTGCTTTCAAAAGAACTACCCAGGTAAAGAGGTTTTGTGAGGGTGTGGTATACATACTGAAAGTGTTTGTGTTGTAATTGGAATGTCTGTCTGTGCAGTGCTGATATGCCATTCACCTGGGAAATGCAATACATTAAAAAAGATATGATTCAAATAATAGTAGGAAAACATGCTCTTCAGCATTTAGTAGCTGCAAAGGATGAAGTATTTGCTATACTAAAGATAGAGAAAACTTTGACAGTGACAGCACTGAAATCAGAATTTCACTGAGAGAGTTTTTTGCATCCTAAGTCAACTGCAAGTGTTACTTACAATGACAAAATTATGAGGGTTGTATCTTAACTAGCCCGATTGCTCTGTAAGTTTACTGGACTATAGGCTGCTGTGTAGTACTCCAGTGCACAGATTGCACTTACCTCAGAAGGCTCTAGCTGAGCTAGGTGGGAAGGTGGAAGCACCCTATGCAAAGTAGCTTGAGAGCAATTTATCCTGCTGTGGAGCTAGCTTGGGCACGTCTGCACGCTACTGCAATGTGCAAACCGGACACAAGAAAGGAGCATCTCCTGGGGGCTGGCAGAGTCTCACTGTGGCTGTGATTCAACCTTATAATTTCTTCTGTAAGAAAACTAATTTAAGATGTTTCTGACCTTCCCCATTCACCTTCATCCAGCTTCCTCTGTGAAAGGATATGGATTAAATTAAGGCCTCCAAAGAACATTTTTTCCTTTGAATTTCATTTTTTGAAATTAATAATTTCATTGATTGAATTTGTTCTGTGATTAGCCTTGTCATTCTGATGAATGGAGTCAATAGCAGCTTGATACCGGGAACAAGTAATTCAGGAAAGGGAGGAGTGGGAAAGTCTTAACTAAACTGTATGTCTGGAGGAAATGTCCATGCATCAGAGGTGTGCACTGTTCATACAGAACAGTATAAAAAACAGGTTGGTTAAAGCAGCCTCTGGATTTGCTTACGGATAATGTCTCAAGGTAGAACACAGAAAAATTGTTCTTCTCACTGGAAATGTGTGAGTTTTGATCTAGTTTTAAAGTGAATTATTTCTTGGGGAAACTATGATTGAACTACATTTGGAACATCTCCTTTGTTTTCTTTATTGCCTATTGTCACATTAGGGAAATGTAAGTAAGTGATGTGGTAAGATCATTTGCAGGAAGAATTAGTATTAGAAGTGGGACTGTTTACAGGGAGAGTTAATACTGGAAGGTGTTAAAATATTTTTAAAAGGCTATGGGAATAACACCACCCCTTCGGTTAGGAGGCATTTCTTTTAATAACTTCATAATTATGCCTTGATTTCACTGAAAGACTGGGAAAAAGTTTAGTAAATGAATACTGCTGGTTTAGCTTTATGTGTCATTCCCCTGACTAGTTCAGCCCGTGTGCTGTCAGTTTTTCACACATTCATTGTGAGTAGGGTTGCATTTTTTGCATGCTCCAGAGACAATTGGTTTTAGAAATCTTTATGGCTGCAATGTTAATCAATGATGTTGTTAACTGAGATACTGAAGATCTCTTCACAGTATCCAATTTACAATACCAAGATACAGAAGAACTATAAGTTCTGTTGTATAAGTTGAGTGCTGAAAGAGTTGGCAGACATGCTCGCCAAGCCACTTTCCATTATCTACCTGAAGTCATGGCTAACTGGGGAGGTCCCAATGGACTGGAGGGTAGCAAATGTAGCACCCATCTACAAAAAAGGCAGAAAGGAGGATCCAGGAAACTATAGACCTGTTAGTATGACCTCGGCAGCAGGGAAGGTCATGGAGCAGATCATCTTGAGTGCCATTACAAGTCATATAATGGACAAGCAGGGGATCAGGCCTAGTCAGCATGGGTTTATGAAAGGCAGGTCATGCCTGATGAACCTGATTTCCTTCCATGACAAGATGACCCAATTATTGGATGAGGGAAAGGCTGTGGACATTGTCTACCTAGACTTTCGAAAAGCATTTGACACTGTCCCCCATAGAATTCTCATGGAAAAACTGGTGGCTCATGGCCTGGATGAGCATGAGCTGGATCAAGCACTGGCTGGATGGACAGTCCCAAAGCGTGGTGGTCAATGGAGTTAAATCCAGCTGGCGGCCGGTCACAAGTGGTGTCCCTCAGGGCTCAGTGTTGGGACCATTTCTGTTTAACATCTTTATTGATGATCTTGATAAGGACATAGAGTGTTATCATCAGTAAGTTTGCAGATGACACGAAGCTAAGCGGGAGTGTTGATCTACATGAGGATAGGGAGGCTCTACAGAGAGACTTGGATAGATTGGATTGATGGGCCAATGCTAATGGAATGAGCTTCAACAAGGCCAAGTGGCCAAGTGCCAGTTCCTGCACTTGGGCCACAACAACCCCATGCATCGCTACAGGCTTGGGGAAGTGTGGCTGGAGAGCTGCCTGGCAGAAAAGGACCTGGGGGTTCTAATTGACAAGCGGCTGAACATGAGCCAGCAGTGTGCCCAGGTGGCCAAGAGGGCCAATGGCATCCTGGCTTGTATTAGAAATAGTGTGACCAGCAGAAGTAGGGAGGTGATTGTCCCCCTGTACTCAGCACTGGTGAGGCCACACCTTGAGTATTGTGTCCAGTTCTGGGCACCTCAATACAACAGAGATATCGAAGTGCTGGAGCGAGTGCAGAGGAGGGCAACGAGACTGGTGAAGGGCCTGGAGAATAAATCTTATGAGGAGCGATTGAAGGAGCTGGGACTGTTTAGTTTGAGGAAGAGTAGGCTGAGGGGAGATGTCATCGCTCTCTACAACTACTTGAAAGGACAATGTAGAGAGGTTGGTGCTGGTCTGTTCTCACAGGTAATTAGCGATAGAACAAGAGGGAATGGCTTCAAGCTGCAGCAGGGTAGGTTTAGGCTGGACATTAGGAAAAAATTCTTCACAGAAAGAGTGGTTAGGCACTGGAACAGGCTGCCCAGGGAGGTGGTGGAGTCACCATCCCTGAGTGTGTTTAAGACTTGTTTAGATGTGGTGTCAAGGGATATGGTGTAAGGGAGAACTTTGTAGAGTGGAGTTGATGGTTAGATTCAATGATCCCAAGGGTCTTTTCCAACCTAAATGATTCTATGATTCTATGATAAGATACTACTCTTGCAAGAGATCCAAAGGAGATAATATTTCTTCTCATTAATATTTGCTATTACTAAGGCAAATAACAAGCAGTTAGAATCACGCGTTTGTGCACAATTTAAAATTTTCAGAAAGAAAATAGATTCTAAGAACAAAATACGCTCCTTTCCCAAATGTAACAAAGCATAGATTGGATTTATAGAGCTGACTTGTGTTTTCAATGCCTAGGATGGAATTTGTCTTTTTCAGCCAAGTTCCAGTTTCTTTCTTCACATGCCATAATGCTTTGAGTTAGGGGAAAAAAATCCCAAAAACCACTGATGAGTGGAAAATAGTACTTTGTGAGATCTGTGACTCCACTGATACCAAAGAAAAACTATCTCTTTATACCCTTTTTTATATATTTCTGTTTTAAATAAAAAATTCCACTGAGCAGAAGACCTTGGTGCTACTATTAATAACACAGTGTTATTTGGTGAATATTCGGGCAAGCAGGTAGTCATGTATGGAAACAACCTGTCGTCAGCATGTTGACAGGTCTCTCCAAAATTTCCTGCCAGAAAGTGGTTCTCAATGTATTGGTCTTTTGTAATCCTAGTCCATGTTAAAGATGTACGGGCAGCATTGGAACACTGATGTGTCTCCTTTTGTTAGTATAGCTTATCCCTACATAACCAACATCAGAGTCTAAACCTTAAAGACAGATTTCTACGGCAGCACAAAGTACTACACACCTAACTTCTTCCAAGTTAGACACTTCCATTTTTAGAGTTATGATCTATAGCTAACGTTTCAGCAGTCCTTAGGATCACATGGCACTTGTTGCCAGAATACTTTATTTAAAACTTGTAGCTTTATTAAATTTTATCCACTGAAGCTGATCTGAAGTTTTCACTCTTAAAGGTCCAGCAATATGAGGAACATTTTACTCAAAACAGTTTGCTTTCTGAGAACACAGACAGAGAAAAGGTATTGTCTTCCCCATGTTAGAAAATTCTGGAAATTTTGGCAAATCCTAGTGTTTTCTATTTAAAATCTGGCACATTTGGAGCATTTATACCAAGAATGTGTCTTGTGCTGTTATGGTGAAAATGTCCTAGATGTTATTCCTGCATATGGCCCAGCCCAGAGCAGTCTGAGACAATCCCTCAGATTGTAACTGTGGGATACTACAGATGGTAGACAATACTGATACAGGAACAAGAATCAGAAACAGGGACACTACGCTGCTAGTGTTTCTTCTGACCTCATTGTTGTGTGAGAAGAAGGTGGAAGGCCCCAGACTTGTATGAAGGAAAGACAAGAGGCAGATGTGGGAGAAGGATGCAGATGGCATAGGGAGAGGCAAGTGCCTGTTGTCATGGAGCTGTAAGAGAGGCCCATGTGAGAGCTAGGGTGAGACTGAGACTGGACAGGGAGCACAGAGAAGTAAAGCGGGCCTAGATCTGAAGGAGTTGTGAAACATGGGTCTAATAAAACAATTAAATGAAAGGTTTACAAGGGAGGCAGACAAGAAAAATGAAACTGAGTCTGCCCAAGCCAAGTGATATGGACTTGCTCCACGCTGCTGAAGAGGAGACTGGAGAGACTAGATGTGGAAAATATTATGGGGACAAGTGTCCTGAAGACTGAACTGCAACACATGCTGTTCTTCTCATATAGCTCATTTGTGAGGGTATGTCTTAAACAGTACATTGACTTAGAGAGTTCAAATCTGTGTTCAAATTTCAAAGCACAGAGAACATGGAAAGAAAGAGTGTGTGAAATATCCACCTTTGCTGGAATGTAAATACTGAATTTGGGTAAGAAATCCTTCATCTCCCTGAGACTAGGACTTACATTCATTATTAAGTGTAATTAAATAAACCCTAGATGCTGGAAGGAAGAAAAAACCCAACCCCAAACATAACCCACCCCTTTTTCATCAGTGTAAAATGACAGTTATGTTTCCATAGCAACAGGAACTGGTGAATGAGTGACTCACACTGCATGCCAATTAACACACACAACTCTGACATGACTTTAGGTTACTATAGCAACCATTTTTATACTAGTGTATCAGGTTATCAAAATTAATTGCAAATATTATCCAATGGCATTGTAGTTCTTGTGATTTCATTAAACTCACCCTATTTTTATATATTTGCTCACTGAGCTCTTGTAAGCGTAGAGAAAGCACACCTGTGAACAAGATCCTGACCCCAGCATTGCAGACATTAATCCAGGGTAACAGTCCAGGCTGCAGGAGATGCATTCTGGAATGATGTGGGTGCTACTGGCAGGACAGTCAGGGTCCTTTGTGCTTCTTCTGCAGCATCATCAGCTGGAAGAGCTGGTGCTATGTATCTCAATGAATTTACAGAATGATCTGTAAACAGGATATAATGTACAGGGAAACCTGAGGGATCTTATGTTCAGTTATGAATTTGTCTCAGAATGTAGATCTTTAGGAAGTACAGTGATCTAAAGGAACAACATGGTAAATAAGATCCTGTGTTACACGAACAGCGCTATCATACAGCATGCATTTGACTGAGGACAAATAATCTGCTTTTCTGGGGGACAGGAGACTGAAGGATCAAACTGTTCTCCTTTCTGTTTCTTTTTTTTTTTTAGCACATACAGTCTTGCTTGTTAACCATGCTCTTGTATAAATAGGACTACTTCATAGCAATGTCCACCCTCCAGTAAGCCCTTCTAATCTTGCTGGTGCAGCAGCACTGTTGCTTTGTGCTGTGTTCTGTGCAACTGCAGCTGATAGAGTCAGGCCAAGGTTCCACTTTTGAGGCTGGCAGATTACTTCACAACTTAAATCACTGCTGCAAAACTCTACCAGCATCCCCTCAATGAGACTTTCCTAGTCCAATTTAAGAGACAAAGGTGCTGTTCATTCACTATGATTAGCACTTGTTTTCTCCCAAATCTGAGGGACTCAGTAGGTCAACCAGGTTTACAGTGATTCCTTTGTTCATTTTTTTTCAGCTTCATTGAAGTTCCTTTCGCCTTCTAATGGAACCGCAAAATCACAGAATCACAGAATGGTGGAGGCTGGAAAGGATCCCTGGAAATCACCTTATCCAACGCCTCTGCTTGAGCTGGATCACCTAGAGCATGTTGACCAGGACCATGTCCAGATGGCTTTCAAGTATCTCCAAGAACTGACATTCCACAACCTCTCTGGGCGACCTGTTACAGTGCTTGCTCCCCCTTGCATCACCTGCGCAGTAAAAAAGTGTTTCTATGTCCTCTAAAGAACAATCCCTCAGGTTTCCCAGCAAGAGCATAAGTTTGTATATATACACACATGTAATACCATACAATTCCAAAGACGGAGCTCATTTACACAGCAACTTTTTAGCCATAAAGAAAATGCTGATTCCCACTAACCCAATGCCCAATGTATCTTTAACACCCTAAAGCCAACTTGCAAAGCCTTTGTAAATGGCCTGTAAAAGAAACTCCTTAACTGTGTGAGAACCATGACAGAACTGGCTAGTCATTAGGACACCACCCACAATGTCTTGACCAGCTGTGTCCTCACCAGTACATGTGCAAGTGCTCAAGAGGCAGTAGTCAATGAGAGCCCAGAGAGCTCTGCAGCTGGACGTTCTGGATCCTCCAGCCCTTCTTATCATTCTGCCTAGTAGTATGAAGTCACTGGGGGTGTCCCATCTCTATGGATTTGTTTGGATTTTTTGCTTTCCAAGGTCACAAAAGGCACCTGACCAGACATACAGCCCAGAAGTGCCTTTATTAAACAAAGGCATGTGAAGTGGTTATTCCCAGGAAAAAACCCTGAATGACATGGTTTAGTATGGTCACAGACGGTAAAATGTTACACGGATTCAAAAAGAGAGTATTTTCCATACACTGAAGATTAAATACTGGGAACTTTTAAATGAAAAGCTATTCCCATACTGCTAAATAAAACAGGGCCAGAGTACTGATGCCAGTCAACTCCAGTCAGCTTTGTCCAAGCTGCATAGTATTTTGTCCCAGGTTGCTTTGGTGTTTTCCATAGTAGCCAAACATTGTAATAAGTTTTATGTTGGGGTTTGTGGGTGGAGGTAGCTGTAAGTGAATAATGTGCAAATAGAGTTTCAGCCCTCCTAGTGGTGTTTTTTCTGCATGAAACTGCATGAAACAGAGGGGGTTTAATGCATAACCTGCAGTGCAGTATGAGGGAAGCTACGTGTGCTAGACTAATGGTACGTGAAAAGCTGCAGAAAACTGGAGTCAGACCTGATGCAGTCTTGTTCATTCTGCCATTCGGAACAGTCCTTGGCACAAAGTTGTCCCTGAAAGGCGCCTGAGCGCTATCTCAAAGACATTGTTCACCTGAGCCAAAACCATGCTTCAGGGCATGCTCACAATTAAACATCATGGACACTTAACAGCCCAGTGCTCAACCTTGGTCCCCAGCCTAACACAAAGTGGCACTCCCAGTGCTATAAAAGGTTGCCATTTGAGAGAATAATCTTGGGAAGCATGAATGTCTTCTGGTCCCATTTGTATAATCTTTCCAAAGGATTTCTATTGACAGGATACTTAGCTAGATAGACTGTGGTCTGGCTGAATACAGCCATTCTTACATTTGTTAAGTTGCACCGCATGTAAGAACCCTGCTAGAAAGCCTTGTTCTGACACTGAATGAAAGAAGTGGCTCCAACTGCGCAGCAGCGATTTCCTCCTTTCTAGGACCACACTCATTGTACTGTTCTGAACAAATCTGGCAGCTGGCTGAGGTCTTTTGTTCCTGCCCACATCTTTTCTTTGGTTGAGTTTCTAGGGCATCTCCACATGCCAGGAAAAGAAAAAGCCTTTGGAGAGCATAGCATCAGCATTAACTAAGTATAATTCCTAACTATTCATGGTCACAGCCTACTTTGCATCTAAAAAGTGAGCATTCTACAGAGGGCATATTGTATTTCTATACTTTTCTGAGATGTATGAAAAAATGTCATGTTCTTCCAGCCATGACCTTAACACACATGCCTTTTAACTAATGTTGTTTTAATGTTTGACCCTTGTGCTCTGTCTTCCCTGGAGGCCTGAATCATTACCAAGTTGAATGTTGCAGCTAAGTGTTTTGACCAGGCTTTGTGCTGTAATGGTTCAGTTTGCTTATAGTAGCCAGCCTGTTTTCTGTAAACAGTGTTGAAGGTAATTATGTCCTGTTACCAAATAGACATTCCTCTTTTCTCCTGAGTAGCCCTCTGGGAGACAGGCACAGAAGAGAATGGAGGGGAGAGGGAGGTGAATCCTCCAGAGTACTGTATCTGACTCTAGCAATAACTCTATAGCTGTGGTTCTCTAGATACTTCAGTGATGTTCTTCCTTGGGTTATCTTGTTGACATGCCTGATGCCTGGAAAATGCAGTTGTTTCACCATGACAACAACGATATAAACATTCAGTTAATGTTTGTAAAGCTCAGTTACGTGTATATAGGAAAACACCATAGAGAGGTGTAGTGAGGTGTGGATTTCTGCCTTTAACGTATGACATTATCCAGTATGGGCTAATTTACACTGTCATCCAGGGCTCCATTTACAGATACAGAGTAAACGGCTAGTGCACTGGTAAGAAAGGTCCCTTCTCAGAAGACCATTAAGAAAAGGTCAGGAAGGGACAGGACTATATGGGAGGGGTATTAATAGCAACAATCAAAAAGCTGCACAAACAAAAAACAACATTGAGTGTACACCCTGTGTTTTTTTCAGTGGATATACATGACTTTACTGGAGTGCTTGGAATCATTACTACCTCATTATGTACTATGTCATCAAGGCATGAAGGTCAGGCTACAGGTAAGACAAGTGCAAGGTCCTGCACATGGGTTGGAGCAATCCCAAGCCCAAATACAGGCAGGGTGGAGAATGGATTGAGGGCAGCCTTGAGGAGAAGGACTCGGGGGTGTTGGTTAATGAGAAGTTCAATATGACCTGGCAACATGTGCATGCAGCCCAGAAAGCCAACCACATCCTGGGCTGCAACAAAGGAAGCGTGATCAGCAGGTCAAGGGAGTTGCTTCTGCCCTTCTGTTCCGCTCTGGTGAGACTCCACCTGGAGTATTGCATCCAGCTCTGGAGCTGGCCATAAGAAAGACATGGACCTGTTGGAGCAAGTCCAGAGGAGGGCCATGAAGGGGCTGGAGCACCTCTCCATTGAGGACAGGCTGAGAGAGCGGGCGTTGCTCAGCCTGGAGAAGAGAAGGCTCTGGGGAGACCTTATAGCAGCCTTCTATGCCTAAAGCAGGCCTAACAGGAGAGACGGGGAGGGACTCTTGATCAGAGAGTGTTGTGATAGGATGAAAGGTAACAGTTTTAAACTGAAAGAGCGTAGATTTAGGTTAGATATTAGGAAGAAATTCTTTACTGTGAGGGTGGTGAGACACTGGAACAAGTTGCCCAGAGAAGTTGTAGGTGTCACATCCCTTGAAATGTTCAGGTCCAGGCTGGATGGGGCTTTGAGCAGCCTGCTCTAGTGGGAGGTGTCCCTGCCCATGGCAGGGGGTTGGAACGAGATGAAGTTTTAGGTCCCTTACAAATCTAACTATTCTATTATTCCAGGATTCTATGATTAGTTTGTGAATAGTTCTCCTCAGTCCTTAAACCTGTTGAGAAGCCACAAGGCAACCAGGGCCTTTTAGGTTAGAGGAAACCTCTGTTTTTTTTCTTTCCCAGCTCCTTGCTGTGTGTCAGAAGTATCAGGAGCAGATGCACACTGTATGCGCACACAAACATAGCTTTTCCTTTCTTTTCTTTTTTCTTTTTTGTTTTAAGAAAGCTCTATTCTAATTTAATATATCCACATTTTAGATAAAATTGCATTTAAGGAAATTATTTCAGTCCCACTCCCCTGCATTTTGGAGAAAAACATGGGGTAAACACAAGCCAGACCTGAAACCTTTGCCATGGCCGGTTTTGGTTCAGTATGAAGTTACATTGCCAGGAGCTCCCAGAAGTTGAGATTGTGATTCTTTGATTATTCAGAGATGTGTATTAATGTTATGGGCTCTCTTTAGTTTCTTACAACAAACACCTTAGTACAAGCAGCTCAAATTACATGTTTCCTTCCTTTTCCTTCTATAAGCAAGCAGCTCAGGCTGGCTCTGCACACTGGATAGGAACTCAGTGGAGTTGTGCTGGCAGAAAAATTGGAAGCTTTGTAATAGCAATGCTTATCTTCTACACTGAACCTGTGAAAGAAGAGGCAGCCTTCTTTAGAGCAGCTGTTGCAACACAGGCACGTGCTGGAAACAGCTATGAAATCTTCAGAACGCTAGCAGCAACCATAAAAGTAAAAAAGGGTTTGTGTGCACAATGCGACTCCTCACCAATCTCCTAAAAATACATCAGCAGGTTGCATTCACCTTACCAAGTAAAGCAGCACTGGGGGATAACAATGAGGTCAAAAGGGCCACTATTTGGCTATTACAGCACCTGTGGGACCTGTTCCAGGAGTACCCTGCTTAGATTCACAGGCAAAATTTGTAGCATAACTCATTATAACCCATTATATGACCCACCTGTGGGCTTACCTGCAGAAGAGCTGGTGCCCAGCACTGGATGTAACTTCCAGATCTCCCATCTGTTCCTGCTGCAATGATGCGAGATGGAAAGATGGGATTCTTACAAAGAGCTGGAACGTCACCTATTGAAAAGGTAAATACAATCTGATTACAACAAGCTGCTGCTAAGATAATACTTTACAAAGGTAACTAAAGACATATTTTAACTGCCTGTTTTTCTCTACCTGATTCACACCTTTTACTTGAAACGTTTTACAAGTATTTGTCATGCTTTGTCCCAGCACTGAAAAATGAAGTGCCTGACTGACCTCATTGTGAAAATTAATGACTTAGCACCTCCAAGGCAGAGCACTGGATTTCAGTGTGCAAAACCAAGATGAAACAAAAGGCTTCCTTACTGAGTCATTAAAATACAAATGTCAAGTGTATGGGAGAACACTCCCCTTGTAACTGTAGAACAAGAGACAGTCAAAGCCAAAGTCGTAACTCAAGTTGTAGACATTTGCTGTTAGAACAGAGCAGTAGAAATATGGTAATGATTAACCCAGATGATTTTTTAAAACACATATGAAGTTCTATTGAGATTATAGTGGTTTTCTTCAACAGAGAAGTTACCAGGTGATCTGCTTTTCATGACGGGAAATAAATACTGTAGCAGCTTTTAAATACTTCCCCTTGGTATAAGAATAGTGGGTAGGTGGAAGATTTGACAGGAAATACTGAAAAATATCACCCTGATTTCTTACTTCAACTTTCATAAACTCTGCTATTCATACATCCTCCACGAAAAATATGAAATAGAGAAGACAGACATAAGTCAGAACACTCTTAGGGAAGTATTAGCTTTTTATGTTATGGTTGGTAGATTTAAGGTGCGGGATGTAGTATTTCCCTTGATATTTTTTCTGATATATTTTTGAGCTTTCAGAAGAAACATATTCTTTTGCCATTTGGGAATTTATACTGGATCCAATCAAACAAATGCATTTTGTAGTACTGAAAGTAACACTGGAAGATCATTCAGCATATCTTTGTACATTTATTATGCAAATGATGGTATCACCATCATTTAGCATTAAGTAGATTTTTCTGTTAATATTGCCAGAAAGTACGCACATTTATGTTAACTGAAAAATTAACTGTGGGTCTAGGAGATCCATTCAAGGCCACAAAATAAGTTTAAGTCGGGTAACTACAAATCTGAGGAGTGCTAATCTTCAGTTTCCTGGCCAGAGTATAACAGCCTTTACTTCCAACCTTCATATTTGCAAGACACATCCTCCTTGTTCCAATATAAACATTACTGAAAGAACATTTTATTTCCATTAAAAGACCTATAAAAGCAAACATTACCAGTGTTGAGATGTGTGGCATACTTCTCACACTCTCCAGAAAAGAGAAATCCTGGTTCTAATAATAGCCTGGGAAAATGAATTACTGAGTTGGAAAGCGAATGTCTAAGTATCCCCAATGGTCCTGGTAATGTTGTACGTTCCCCTTTATACACAGGCCTCATTATCTTCAAAGTTTTCAATGAATGGACCAAGCAAATTTCCTAAGTGACATATATTTTTTTCCTATGTGAAATAAGTTTTCAGCCTGTAATGAATGAAAGGTTCATTTTTTGTGGATTCTCAGGTATTCCACGAGAATTACTTGAGGCTTTGAAGAAAAGAGATTTGACAAGGAGCTTTAGGCTATGATAAAAATTGTATTTCCCTCCAATATTTTTCTGCAAATTGATGAACTTTTTAGTGGTAGGAAAACACTTAGAGGATTTCTGTCTTCACTGTGCTGAGTACTGTGGCTTATATACAGAAAACCACTTAATCTTGCAATAACAAACTAATAATTAGTCTCATTGACATTGGCTAAACTATTCAGGTACTTTATGTTAAGTGTGTTAAATCAGACTATTCAGTACCTTGCAGAATTCAGAACTATATGGCATTAGTTTAGTCTCAGAAACCAGTACGGTTATATTAGATGTAAATTAGTAGAGCTGAAATTTTTTTTTTTTCTCCCCCGCTCTTTTTCTGTTAGTGGATATTGGCACATGTTGTTCTATTGAAATCAGGCTGTTGTGTAGCAAAGAATACAGCATTCAAGAGAACAGTGAGACAATGAGAAAGCAGCATGATTTAAGAATGAGAAGAGGGTTGGTGTTTGGACTGGATTACAGACATTGTTTTACTGTCCTGCTGCAAGTACTCTTACTCTGAGGATGCTGAAGGCCATGTGGGCAATTCTGCTCCCCCAAAGCCTGTGCAGGGGTATCTGGGCCATTCAGAGTCTCACAAACTCTGTGTCCAGAAGAAAACATCATGGCCTAGCTCTTCCCCATCCCACTTTCTTCCCTTAGTTCCCATGCCAATGATACACAGACAAATAATATGTACCAGAAGCTGCAAAAATCCAGCCTATATTTAAGTACATTTTTCAGAGAGTACATTTGACATCTTTGTTTTAAAGACTTCAACTTACAATGAGTTCATTATCTCCCTCTAGAAACTGTTCCACATGCCTAATTACCCCTCAAAGACCTGTCAGGAATTTTCCTCTTATTTCAAGGTTAAATTTGTCCAGTTTGACTTTTTGCCACAGAATTTTGTTATGATTTCGTCATCAAGACTGAGACTGTCCTGACTGCCAAATCTCTTCCATGTTCAAGTACCTGTCACACGCAATGGCCTTTGTTTTGACAAGTTGAACATACTGGCTTTTTTAAGCCTCATATTATACAGCTTGTTTGCAGCAACAGTTTCTCTCTAAACACATTTGTGAATCAATTAATCCTTAACAAGGACATTAAGCTTCACCCTGCTTTAATTGGGGTTTTTTCTTTGCAAGGATGAGAGTAAAAAGCCCTAAAAATACATATTTGAGCTATGAGGACTTCATAGATTGAACTTTTTGTGTCTAATATTTTTATATTTAAAGTCATTCCATTTAAGAGAACATTTCTGATACAATAAACTATTGTAGCTCTCTTCCCTCTGCGCAGTTTGGAGTTTTAACTGCACCTATTGCAATTTATTCTGTAATTCCCTGGGTCCAACAGACATTGGAAGTAGCAGTTTGGGTTCCTTACCTATGGATTATAAATATATGCTGCATTAACAAAGTTCATCATGCTGACATAAAATCAGCAAGCAGACACTGAAATGGGAAGATTTAAACTACTCATTTGAGCCATTTTGTTAGATTAATTTTATTATGGTGTCCTTTAAAAATTCTGTAAGTTGTGGTTCATCAATAATTTCCTGTTCTATGCTATATCTACCTCATTAAATTTATGATCAAATATGTCAAAAGTAAAAGTATTCACTTGATTGGTTAAAGAAAAGGAAGATGCCAAAAATATCTTCAGAAATCCCTGACCTATCGTATCATATTAGATATAGGTTTATTTTTCTTACAGATTCACTAACTGAAGTTTTCTTAAACTCCACAGTCTTGATTATACCTCCCCATAACACAGGCAGATATTTCCATTTAAAAAAAGGCTAGTCAAGCTTATTTGCGAACAGTTTCTAAATCTTTGATAAATATAGTCAGTCAGGTCATATGATTATTAAAACCAAATTTCTATTATGAATATGAGAGAGAGTGAATGCTATAAATTACAATAAGCATACCAAATGAAATTAGAGAATTGCAGTACTGAAAAGAGTTTGGAAGGAGGATTTCCATAAAATATAATCTGTTGGAAGCAGCATAGAAAATTGTAGTTAGAAAAAGTTTTTTTCATCTTGGGCGACTGTGATACAGAACATGAATTCAGTCTCGCTGATTTGACTTTGAGAAGTGAAGAATAATTTTAGAAGAGGGAAGAAAAATGGTATTGCTGTATTAAATCATGAAAAAATTAATAACACTATGCGGTTTCCTCTCAGACTCCTAACAGTAAGAGCCATCTCACCTAAATTTGGCTGTGTAAAAGTATATTTCAGGTTAATTGTGAAAACCAGACTTTTGAAACAGGCACTTGTAGAAGAAGGCTCATTGATTTATCCTCAGTTTCCTTTAGACCTTCTGAAACTTCTCACTTCGCACATGCACCCTTGATCATGCTTTCTTTATGTTTTTTGTACTTTAGACCTTCCAAACAGCTTGACGGGAAAGACTACTCAACTTCCTAAGAGTTTAAGCAACCTTAAAAATAAAAAGCGGACTTTCAATTTTAGCTCCAGCTGGAGCTGCAAATATGCTGTGATAATTCAGCTGCCACTGGTGTTATTGTGACAGCAACAAAGAATATTGTAGCAGAAGCTTACCAGGTTTTACCCCTTAGTCTTATTCATGATTGGCAGCTAATACACTGACCGTTTCATTTTCAGAAATTTTGATCCTTTTCTCTTTCTGTTTCTCCTCCCTGTTCTTCAGTTGTTTATTTAAGAAGCAAGAGATGTAACAGGAATGTTCACACAGAAATCAGATTCTTAACTGGAAAACTGCCATAACCTTACCTCTCAGAAAAGCCATGTGATAGGAAGACAAACAGAAAAAACACAGGAGGATACTAATATCAGGAGTCCTATAAACAGATCTTGAGCTGGTGTCTTCTATCAGAAGTGGAAATGGAAATATGTCCAGAATGTCTACATTCTGGACAAGATCATTAACTGCAGATCTATCGGGTCTTTCTTTGTTCAAAGTATTAAGGATATCAGTTGCAACCACAGTATTTTTAGAGGACTGAATTGTCCGCAGATGTCCTGCTAGCTCCTTAGCAAAGGCAGAGGTAGTGGTTAAGGAGCGTCTGAGCACAGGGATCTAGAGGAACATAGCTGCTGAGCGTTACCCGGAATGAGATGCTTCCATGCATGTCAAAAAGGAAGAGCTTCTGAGAAACTTTAAAGATGAAAGTCGAAGCTGTTATGAAGTTTAGGGACCTCCAGAGTTAAGCAGTAATCAGATGATAGGTTTCAGAATGGAAATTTTGACTATAAAGACCTTCACTCTGCCTACATCCCATCTTAGATATCTAAAGCTTGGTTTGTCCCAAGAATCTAAGAAAACAGGGCAAGTGTTGGGGCAGGGTGTCCTGTAGGTACTAAGGCACTGAGAGGTTTCAGTAGCTGAATCAAATGCATAGTAGCAATGCAAATTTACAGGCCCTGTGTCATTGTATTTTCCCATGCACAGCACACTCTGCACTTTTGTCATTTCACTGTTTAATAACCCACAGTTCAATAATATGAACTGAGCATTTAAGAGGGCTACAGTGGATACCTCAAGGAAAGTGGGCACAAGTTCTGGCTCAGGGAAGGTCGACCAGGCTCATAAAACCCTGGCACAGGGCAGGACTTATCCCTTTGTGTTTATTCTCCACTAAAAATACAAGTCAGTGTTTGTGTACACAGAAGGCAAGCAAAACCCTGCCTGAGGTTTTGGTGGTCACAGGTATGACCGATCTCCAGCCACTTGCTGACTGGGTTACACTCATGCCACACAAAGGAGTTGTTCACAATCACAATATAAATTTTCTTCAGCCCACGTGGATTTTGTAGCCATTTTGAAACCTTTCATTTCCAAATTTTAATAAAGAGAAAGGAGCACAAATATATTTCTAATGAAAATAAAAGTGCTCAAAATTTGAAATGAGATCTGTTTTCAAAACTTTCTTTCCCTTTCATATTAAGAAACCCTGAGTATTATCTTTCCAACGAATATTTTGTTAATAAACCCTCATCCAATTTGAATGGATAAGAATGAGGGGATTTTTCCCATGATAGCACAAAACCTCCCATCTTTTTGAATGATAAATCTGATTACATTAAGCATATCCTTCTTCATAAATGCTTCATAGCAAGAGAGATTAGCAGATTACAATTATTTTCAACTGACTGGAAGCCTAGGGGAAGAAACATCTGTACATTCTGGGAGGATGAGATGTCTGTGCAGAAACAGAAGTATCCAAATGCATGGTTCAAGAATGCAGAACAGGTGAAGGTTTAGCTTTTCTTTTTAGTTAATTTGTTCTCTGACATGTGGCTTGAGTGGAACATGTTGGTATAAATTCATTGCATCTTGTAATTATACTTCCCACTCTAACTGGAAGAAAAAACAGCATGCTTTCTCAAGATCTGCTTTAGTAACATTCCCTGGTGACAACCTGAGAATGTATCTGAGGGGAAAAGAATGAGTCAAACTGGGGGCACATTTTCTGCAGTCAGAATCACTAAAGGTCACTGTTTCTTTGAACCTAAATCTCCTCTATCTACCTGTCCTTGAAAAGAAGTCAAAATGGCATCTTAAAACGTCAAGACTGATTATTTCCCTGTTGATATTTTTCATGTATCTTAAAGAGAGGTTAGCACTACAGTCATGCTGAATAAATAAGTTGAAAACCTTGAGCAACAAAGATGGGCAAGATGCTGATGGTGGTTCTGGAGTCCACTGTACTAATAAGACACCACTTTTTTATCACTGTACCTTGTTTTCTTCAGCCTGAGACTGACATAAACTGAGGCCTTACCCACAGGTCAGCTGATTTGAAGACTTCCAAGTCCTTCTGCACATAATTGGCCATGTAAATTTGTTCAGTTTTCCTGTATGGAAGTCAAGCTCGTAAAACCATAGCTCAGGGCAGGACGTATCCCTTCCTGTTTATTCTTTACTATATTGTTTTAATTATTGTGTATGCAGCAAACAGCTTCTTATTCTTTAATTTAAGACAAACCACAAAATCTGATATGACCAATAGAGCTAAAATTACCAGTTTTGGCCAGGCTTTAACCCTAGCAAAGGTGATCCACACAATGAACAGTTTCCTCAACAGATTAGACTACATGGGCAATGCACAGAGATTGATGATATTTTCCAGTGCTTTTCATGGAGATTACTAGGGTTTCCACTCTCAATAATATCTAAGATTGGCCAGGATTATAGATATTAATAATAGCGTTACTCATAGGGATGGATCAGGGACCTTGTGTGGGTGCAAAGAAGAAATCTAGCAAAGATGAGCTCAGGATGCCATTTCCAACAGCCCTATTACAGACATAGTGAGTTTAGCCTCCAAGCTAAAGCTCTAAGCCAAGTTCCTCTTAAATGTGTTGGTTTGTTCTTTAGTCTTAGGCTTCACCTAGAGGTTATACTAATCATTAGGGAAGTAGTTGTGTGGTGCTCTGCTCTGCCACTGTACATTGCCTGGGACAGTCAACGCTGCTCTGAGTCTTCACTGGCACGCTATGGCTGTCCAGGTACCCGCCCTCTACAATGCCACAACTCACCATATCACTCCATGCTTTTCTTCCGCCAGGCTTGTGGGGAAAGTTCTGCTGTGGATTCCTGGCCTTGCAAAACTAATTTCCTGGCAGTAGGTCAGCTCATTTGCTTGCCCTGACTGTGGCCAAGCGCTACTGCTCTTTATAAAGGCAGAATTTCTTTTTCATGACTCTGCATAAGTGGCTGCCAGGACATGTTGGCAGCGTTTTGCTGCCAATGGTGCTCTGAGGCCAGGGAAAATGGAGGCAACAGTTTCCAGTTGGGAGCAATGCAGCATCAATGAATCAATGGGGATGGAAGAGGCCTGTCGTGGACTATGGTTGCTAGGTGAGACACACTAGCACACACCTCTGGAAACCCACTGTACTGAACGACACAGTAAGCACCAACTCACCTAGAATGCTTTAATAATGGATGGAATAGGTAAAATATTAATGTGAAATATTATTATGAATATTTTGTTAATTTTATATTTTGGTGAAATATTAAGGACACTACATGAGGATGTCACCTCATTGTCTTTACAGCAGAGTAAACGAGAGCACATGGATGTGACAATCAATATCAAAATGTTATTCCACTATTGGCAGAAGCGAGCAACCCCACAGCTCGTGGCAACTATTTTGGGGTTGGCGAGCCTCATGCTGGTGGCAGGGTCATAACTATTTGGAGTCAATGAATGCTATGCTCTCTTCCATGGAAAATAATGGAATTGGCATAGGTGACCTTTCCAAGCTGGTAAGTGTGATTAATAAGGTGCATTCCCTTTCAGCCTTCTCATTGCAAACCACTGTATCAGGCTTTTGGATTGCGTTGGAGAATTCATGGACTAGTAATTCAGGACAATGCCAGATTCATGATTATGATCACTATCACAAAGTTGTTAAAGGCCCCGTATGAATTAAGATATTTGGCCAGTAGAAACAAAGTTAATAAAGGGGCAACTCCTGGAGCACTAAGGCAGTTGCCATTTATTTATACTTATATTTATATGTAATATTTGTACTTGTATCAAATAGTATTTTCCCCTCAGCTTTATTAAAGTTTGCTGATGCTAAAAAAGCATGTGAGCTGCTGAGTTGAGCTGAGAAGTTCAAACATCACGTAGCTTCTTATCTGCCTAAGCGACCATAACTATCCCTAGCATATCTTTTTCTGATATATTTACTTGGAATTAGGATGCTATAATGGACCTCTTTCAATATCTGTGTTTATGTCCACATCATCAGCCAGGTCTTCCCTGCTCCGCACTCTAGGTGCTGGTGAACCAAATGCTGTCTCACTTATTCCATGTAGATAGGATTGGGTAGAGGGAACTGGTAAGTATCTTTATTTTCATGCACTTTTTTCCTGGTTGGTGTGTCTGTATGAGAATGTAAACTACTCTTAACTTAATAAACTTTATCCCCTTTGTTTTTTTCTTTCTGGCCTTAAAACTTCTGCCTCCTTACAATTTTTCCTGCAGAATTATTCTCTATTCAGCCAAATAGGAGACCAGTTATTTGTTGTCAAGGTAAGCGTGGTGTTATGAGTCAGACTCATGCTGCAGTTTTAAATGGTGTTACAGTGCTGCATATTCCAGAACAAGAGGAAAGATCAGCGGCTCCAAGCAGTGGGAGAGAAACCCTATCGTAGTGTCACACGCACTGTGTGATTTTTCAGATGGACAATGTGCAGTGGCTACAGGGGCAGCAAAAGGAAGCTTACCCCTGAAAGATATCTCAGAATTTGTTTCTGTTGCTGGATGATGCCACAGCTGATGTATGTTCCTTTATATTTCCTGACATTTTGAAGATTGTGAAAAGGAGAGAAGGAGTTAGAAGTGGAATACTTATAACTGCTGGAAGGAAGCTAAGCAAAATATTTTGCAGTACCCTTTCTAACAACAGCAGCGATTGAAGACTTATGTCCTGATTCATTCTTCTTTTCTCTTAGCTACCTGGCTGCAAGAGACGGCTATTTGTAGCTGGCACCCAGTTCTAAACTTAGGCGCATACTTGATCTGCAGACGAGTTCTGACTTTAAGGGAGCTCATGTCCTTTTAAAGATACATCAATTCATCAGAAAAAAAGCAGCTGGAGAGAAAAGGAAATTCTGTTCCTGACTTCACCCTTGCTGCACTCTGCAGTATTGTATAGTTTTCTTCATACTGCATTCTTCCCACAGCTGCTTAGAGCTCTCAGATCCAGTGTATACATTCCCCTTCTGCAGCTCAGGTTCTGAGGTTTTTTCCCTTTGGTTCAAAGCCACCTCAAAGGTATGAGGTGCTTGTACCACCAAACAGCAGCACTTTGAAGCACAGGCATCCACAGGGCCACTATTCCATACAAAACACTGAAAATACATGGAGCACACTAAAAGCAGAGTAAGACCAAGAATGCTGAGAAGTGGGATAAGAAATTCTTCTCAAGAACAGCTGGGACATCTGTACTTAGACATGGTGTCTCAGGCAGTTATGAGAAAGATAACAGAAGATGAAAGCTACTCCTTGGCCTTCCTGGGGCCCCCATGGGGTGTCTGGTTTGCCCCATGGTGCTTGCATGCACTCTGCCTTAAGAAGGTAATGCTCTTCAAACTTCAGTGAATGTGAGGCAAAGACAAGATGTTGCCCTAGGAGAGCAGAAGTACTTAGATGGGTAACATGAAGGACGATTTTGGAAGATAAACTGTTAACTGAAAACATGTCTCACAGCTATGGCTTGAACTGCAAATGCATAGGGATTGACTTAATGAAGCAGTCTGCCTCATCAAACGAAGCTGCTGAATAAATCTCAGGGTGTTACAACACATCAAGGTCACATACCCCCAAGAAGAGCTACTGCATGAAAAATAAATAGGAAAGTGCCTGGTCTCAAATTATCCTGCAGCAGGGGATAAAATGTTTAGGCAGCAGCATGCTGAGGTCTGTAGAGACATCTAACTATGCTACACACCGAATGGACTGCTTTATAGATTGTCAAAAACTTTAAACAAATCATACACATGGGACATGAAGGGCTTTTTTGAGAAGTGATTTTGTGCTTTCATGCTTCCAGTATTTACAATGCTTTTTGATATGTGTGAAAGAGAACATACACTTGGTAGGTTAATAATAGAAAGCAAGATAGGGAAAAAAGACACACTTGGAGAGAGGAAGAGTTTCAGCTTCAAGGAAGAAAAGGGATGTCTCCGTAAGAAACTTAAAAAAAAAAAAGGAAGACAGTTAATTGCTCAGAAAAATATTTTAATTTCTTACACCAAGCTCAGAGTCTTCCATTGCAACACTGATTTATCTAGGATGTGGAATAATTATCTGATGTCTGAAAAAACAAATCTCCACATAAAGAATCCAGACTAAGAGAGCTGTGAAGAGAGAACATTTGTGACCAAACAGGAAAATTATGTAGAAATAAGTGATTGGAAAGAAAAAAATACTCTAAAAAAGAGGCCCACAAACATGGATCTGCCTCACTGTTATGCAGTAATGCTTTAGTTGCTGCTGAGAGATTTTAGTTGATATCCAGTAGCTATTATTTGATAAATGCATGAACAAGAATGGTTTACTCTCCTCAAAGATTGCATTATGGGTGCTGATCTTTGCTATATTTTCCACTTTCCATCCACATGTAGTTCTCTTGTCCAAGAAGATTTTCCCCACCAGTCATTTTCTTGAGTTTGTGTTCATCATGCATGTATATTAATAGAGCGCAAAATGGATTGGCATGAGAGAAAACCTGTGATTAGGGCACCTGACTGCAGGGGGAGTTCCCGGTTTTAGTCTCTGGTCCCACATTAATTTCTGTACCTTATATCCAGCAAAGGCCTGGGAGCAGCAGCAAGAGCAGCAAGAGCCCTTCTTTTCAGCCATCTTTTCTAACCAAGAGGGTTTAGTAAAATCCTTTGGAGACCTTGGTCCAGGGACATTATGTAAAGGTCCTGCATGCCTGCACTGTAGCCTCCAGTGCAATATAGAGATGAGAAGCATCATCGCAGCAACATGCCAGATGCTAAGGAACTGAGTTTGGACCTAAGTCAAGCTAACTAATACTGTGCTCTTGTACGTTAAGAGGATATTCAGTCAGCATTGGTTGGCAACCCATCAGTCTTCTCACGCTTGTGCTCTGTTGCTGGCTGGAACCAAACTACTGTTAAACTTTCTCTTACCTGAGGGGAACTGGGATGTTCATAAAGCATTCTGTGAAAAACTTGACTGCTATTCCAGGAAATTAATGGTTTTCATAGTATCAAAATAGCCTGAATAAAACACAATTTTCTATTTATTTTTTTTAATTCACAGACCAAATCACCACCTTCCTTTTGCAAGGTGAAGCAGATAACAACTGAAGAGTGAAGACAAGCTTCCATTATTGGTAATCATAAGTGAGCACCCTTTAGTTCCAATGAGCTGTAAACAACTGATGTCCGTTTAGTAGATATAGTTTGAAAAGCACAGGATTCTGGAGTTTTCCCAATAAAATATTGCTCAATAAATTTGCATTCCAGCCTTTCACGTGACTTCACTCATTTTACTTTTTTCCAAAAGCCTATTCTGACCAGTCACTGGCAATTTATCCCATATTGAATTACTTTTCTAGATACCTTTAATATATCGTTACTAATTCCAGTTTCGTTTTTCTGTGGAACATTGAAATCTCTTCCTCTGCAGTTAGCAAGGTCTGCATATAAAGTCGTCTTATTTTCAATTGCATCCACTTACATACAGGGAATTTAAGAACACATTGTGTATCATAATGCCTCTTGTCTTCCTGTAAAAGTTTAGGGAAATTCATTTTGCTCTAAGTTCATAGTCATGAACTTAAAAACATGACTGACTGGCTACCATTTTTTGGACTTATTCTGTCAGTTTGGAAATATTCCCAACTTTTCCAGTTCCAAAGACAGGAAATAAAAGGGGATCAGAATATCTCCATTGTGATATTTCTGTTCTGCCAAAGTGAGTTGGTATTTGTATATACATTAATCTCAGGACTCTTGTAACAAAATCTTCTGATTCTAATGCAGAGTTCAGGGCTAGTTGCTCTAGCATGGGTCTACTTGAAGTTGTAAAAGATGAAATGGCTGTATCAGCAGCTGAAAGTCATATTACTGACACAATATTTATCTGCCTAGCTAAGGTCATTGCATTAATCAACAATAAACAACTTCAAAAATTCAGTTCCTGCTTTATTTGTGCCTCTATTAAGTGGTCTGCAGCATATTTCAAGGCGCAGACATAAAGTACAAAAACATTAATTGAATTATATAAATGAATGCACATACAGTTTAATACTGCATGTTGATGTTCAATTCTATTAGCAATGAGCACCTCTGCTCTATCCAGTCTATTAACTATACTATCTACACCCAAAACTGAGAGTTTGGGCTTCTGCCTCCTACAAATGAAAGAAAAACCCTTTAGATTCAAATAAATAGTGTGTATTTTCAAAGTAACTTTGATGGATTTTTCTCAAAACATAAAGCATTATTTTAACATGATTTCTTAAATTATCATTTTAATAGGAGATGAAAACCTTACAAGTTCTCTGTTTTACTTTCAAGATAAAATTTTTAGTGAGACATCAGCCTTTCTGTTTGTGTGTGCTATATTCCAATTGTATTAGTACATGTAAAGCATGGAAAATATCCAGAATGTATACAAAAAAACACATGTGAAATCTGCTTTTTAGCAGGTGAGAGGGAAAAAAAAAGTGCTTTTGATCTTGAGAATTACATATGCAGGCTTCTGTGTTAGGACAGAAAAAGAAAATATGGCATTAGTGGGAGTCCTTTACTAAGACCATATATAGATAGTACGCCTATATGGTCTATCTATCTATCTTTCTGTACCATAAATAAACCTGTCTTTGGCCAAAGTAGGAACTCTGCAAGTGCTCTTCCTTCCAGAAACCCTGTCTGGGTTCTTGTGCACAGCAGTCCATCTTATCTTCCAGTGCACATGCAGAGTACATCTCCTGTGTAAGTCAGCTAAGGCTAGATCCAGAAAGAATTTTAAGCATGTTTGCTAGTTCAGATCTCTAGTCTCAAAAATAAAGATCATCAAGACCTTTGCAAGAATAACACTGAACCTCGGAGATCCAAAGTGCTCTGCACTGGTGTTTCCAGGTGCTAAGTTTCGCCAGGCTCCTGGAGTGTCTCTGTGTAGACGGGTACCCGGCAAGGCTGGAGTCATCTGGGGTCAGTACACGTCCCCGCTATTCCCCTGGGTGAACTTTCTCCCCACTTGCCATGCAAGACCAGGTCTGTGGGCAGGCGCGCTGAGAGCCAACACACTGAACTGGGCCTCTCAGAAACCACAGCACCGCCCCACCTCCACAACCTCACAGCTAGGGCTCTTAGCTGGGAGGAAGTCAGTCTAGGCTTCAGTATGTGCTCTGGGAATATTTAATTACTATTTTTATATTAACTATTCATTGGAAAAAGAACCAGAAGTTCTGTCTCCCACTGTCTGCATTAGTGCCCTAATGAGGTCATAGGGTCCTTCTCAAGCTCTCTTTTTGTCCTCATGAATATTTCACATGTGGAACGGCAAAAGCAGTAGTGCATGATAAAGTCCAGCCCTGGAACACCTCTCAGCCAGGTAATGCAGCAGAGATGTTAGTTCATACTGTCCCAGAGAAGGAAGGGACAGGAACCTGTGCTTGCCTCCTCCTGCATGGGTGCCGTAACCCCAGGCAGCCGAAAGGAGCCTGGTCAGGACATGTATCCCCTCTTGCTTTCTGAAGTGGACTGTCTATCAGCAAGATTAGGCAGTTTACCAAGTAATCCAGCCTCATCTGAGCTAAATCTTCCCTGTACCTTCATAGAATCATAGAAATGTCTAGGTTGGAAGGGACCTTTAAGATCATTGACCCCAATCATCAACCTAACACTGCCAAAACCAACACTAAACCATGTCCCTAAGCACCATGTCTACCTGTCTCTTAAATACTTCTAGGGATGGTGATTCCACCACTACTCTGGGCAGCCTGTTCCAATGTTTCATAACTTTTTCAGTGTAAAAATTTTTCCTAATAGCCAATCTAAAGCTTCCCTGGTGCAACATGAGGCCATTTCCTCTTGTCCTATCACTTGGTGCTTGGGAGAAGAGACCAACTCCCATGTCTCTACAACCTCCTTTCAGGTAGTTGTAGTGAGTGATAAGGTCTCCCCTCAGCCTCCTTTTCTCCAGACTAAACAACCCCAGTTCCCTCAGCCGCTCCTCATAAAACTTGTGCTCTAGACCCCCACCAGCTTCATTGTCCTTCTCTGGACACACTCCAGCACCTCAATGTCTTTTTTTTAGTGAGGGCCTCAAAACTGAAGACAGAACTCGAGGTGGGGCCTCACCAGTGCCCAGTACAGGGGGACAATCACTCCCCTAGTCCTGCTGGCCACGCTATTACTGATATAGGCCAGGATGCTGTTGGCCTTCTGGCCACCTGGGCACACTGCTGGCTCATATTCAGCCAGCTGCCAACCAACACCCACAGGTCCTTTTCCATCACTCTTCCCCAGGCCTGTAGCGCTGCAAGGGGTTGTTGTGACCCAAGTGCAAGACCTGGCACTTGGCCTTGTTCAACCTCATACCATTGGCCTCGGCCCATCAATTCCAGCCTGTCCAGCTCACTCTGTAGAGCCTTCCTACCCTCAAGCAAGTTAACACTCCCACCCAACTTGGTGTTGTCTGCAAACTTACTGAGGCTACACTCGATCCCCTCCAGGCTGATGAAGATATTAAAGATTCAAATAGAAAGAGTAGCTGGGTAGCTCCAATGCAAGGTGAGGACCTTGCTAAGGGGCAGCTGTGGGCCCATGCCTCAGCTTGGAAACAGCAGTCACTGCTTTCCTTATGTAGCCTCCATTTTGTTTGATTACATGGTTTCTCTCACACACCCCATTCTTACCTTGGCTTTCAGTGACTTTCAAGCCTTTCTTCCATATTTTTCCACTCAGTACTGCCAGTGCCTGTTTAATGTCCCTGCACTGGGTGCAGCCAACAATGGTCGGATAGTGGGGGGTTGCAGGGGTGAGGGGAGGCCATGGCTGCCCCGTGCTGGACACAGCCAGTCTCAGGTGGTTCCAGCCTGTTCCAACAGACCCTACCACAGGACACAGCTGAGCCCCTCAGCCACAATGGTGACCTCTCAGGCGAAACGTGTTTCAGGAAGGACAAAAATGTCGGGGGGCAGAGAGGAGTAAGGAAAAAAAACAAGCACGAGAAACAACAATCTGAACACCAATGTCAGAGATGGAGGCAGGGGAGGAGGTGCTCCAGGTGCCAGCGGAGATATGAGCATCTGCTCCCATGCTGGAGCAGATATCCACACTGCAGCCTGTGTAAGACCCCACGCAAGGGCAGGTAGGTATGCCCTGAAGGAACTGCAGCCCCTGGGGAATCCATGTTGGAGAAGGTTGACAATGAAGGACTGCAGCCCATGGAGAGGACCAGTTTTGGAGCGGGGGAAAAGTATGAGGAAAAAAGAGCAGTGGAGAGGAGCTGTTACAGACTGACCACAGCCCCATTCCCCAGCCCACTGGGTCGCTCGGGGTGGAGAGGCAGAGAGTCGGGATTGAAGGAGTGAAGTTGAGCCTGGAAAAGAGGCGGGGTGAGAGGTTTGGTCTTTGATTTTGATCTGGTCTTTGCTTCTCACTATCCAAATCTATTTTAGTTTACAATAAATTAAATTAATTTTCACCAAGTCAAGTCTGTTTTGGCCATGACAGTAACCAGCAAGTGATGTCCCTTTCTTTACTTCGACCTATGAGCTTTTTCACCTTATTTTCTACCCTGTTGTGTTGAGGAGAGGGAGTGAAAGAGCAGCTGTGTGGGTGTCTGGCAGCTGATCAAGACCAACACACCACAGTCTCATTGTCCAGTGTCCTGACTATCTGTTCATGTAAGACCATGTTCCATAAGGAGAACCTATTTCCCAGGAACTCCTCATGAGGTTTACCTCCTCCTGGCTATTTTCTTTCCCCACCCAGACAGTGCTGCATTTACAGTTCAGCTGCTGAAATGCTGCAGTCAATATCTTTAAACACAAATGAACTAAATGCAAGCCTATACTTTAAGAAAACCTGCTCTTATTGTTTTCTTCTGAAGCAAAAGCCATTCAAGGATTAAACACTTCGTGGCTGCTGTGCCTGCACCTTTCTTAATCAAGCATGTAAAAGTCCCTAGATCTCTTTGAAAGGCAGAAACACCTTATTGGCTGAAGCACAAACAAGCTCACATTTATGGCGATAATTATGAGAAGCAGTTTATAAAATTCTAAGGCAAAGATTAATTTGTTCATTGTTGGAATGGCAGTGAGTCATCCTTTTTCAATGACGAAGTGCAAAATGTACAATGCCCTTCATTTGGTCTGTTTAGTATAAGGCAATAACAGTGCAGGGCTGAGGGTCAGTGAACAGCTTTTTGTTCCTCAGAAAAAGTAAATAATATGATAAAAATATGTATTTAAAGATATTTCTGTTTATAAAATATATTTTTATCTGAATATCTACTATTGTAATTTATAGTTTTTGCATAAAACAACATTGCTGTTTTTCACAGCTCACCTAATCTGGATGCTAACTGAACATTTAAAAGCACAATATTTAACATTCAGCTACAGTGAAAGATGAATTATTTGAAGGTAATAATTATGTTAGGAAGTCAGAAAATATCACTTCCAATTTTGTCTTGCTACAAGCCTCATGTGTCACCTCAGGCAAGATATCCAATACCTTCATGTTTCTCTTTCCCCATACAATACTTGAATAATGATCTTGACATGGGATATTTATTTGGGTGGCTTTGTTCAATTTGAAAAGCACTTTGATACCCTTAGATAAAAAAGTATGAAGTGCATATAACCACAGTTTTCTCTGTAATAATAGTAGCTCCTCTGACAACCACTACAAAAGACTAAGAATGTCATAGGAACGGAATTTTAGAAGTTCAAAGAATTTCATTAACCAGATCTTTGCTCTTATATTTCAGAAGTCACAATTCACTGTTCCCATGTAGTTTTACTAGCTACCCTTGGCAGATGTCTCTGTTGAAGCTGCATTACTAGTACTGTCCTGCTCTCACTTCTCACTTCATGAGGTTCACTTCATATCCTATTATTTTATGTTAGCCATATCATTTGGTTATTTAGTCTACTTCAAGGCTCTATATTACATATATGACTTTTTCAGCAAATGTAAGAGAGGATTCTAGTAGAAAACAGAGCACTGATGTCTTACATAGTACAGTTATAGGCTGAAGACAACTAGGGACTAAGCCTACAGAAATTCCTGTATGTTAATAAGAGGTGGATATGCTGATATAAGCTGCCTAAAGCAAACTACTGTAACTAAATTCTGAATTAAGTTCTTTGGCTCTTAGGACTTTGGTCACCAAACCTAGGGTTTGTAATTCATCCACCAGTACAAGGAGCAGCTGAAATTCTATTGCTGTTAATGTTTGGGGGATGTTTTTATCCATTTGGCAAGAGGCCTACACACTGCACCAGGCTGCAAATACATCAGAGCATTGAGCAGGTTTGCTCCAGCTGCAGCATTGGATGCAGAAGGAGAGATGGAGCTGCACAGCCAGCCCTGCCTCTCCTTGCACCAACCAGCCCTGGCAGCTCCAGCCTGGCTGACTCCACTGCAGGGGCATCCAACTCAATTCAGGTGTGAAAAACAGTATCTGGGGCTTGAGCTACGCAGATGCTTATTCTGTGATTGAAGATGATAAGCTACTGTCTGCAAGCATGCAGGAAAGCCACGCATTTCAGCACAAATGGGACTTGCATTTCTGTAAAGAAACTCCTGGTATCTCAAAAGTGAAGAGTCCATGTCCTAAAGCCCGGGTTTCAGCAACAGGGAGTATATCTGATTTGTCCCTTTTGTACTTGCTAGTAAATTTCCATCAGTTATCCCCATCTGTAGTAAGTACATGATATTTATAGTTAAGGAAGTTATAATAATCGCCACATAACAGTAACTTTAGGAAATACAGAGGCCCTCTGTACCTCTCTTTACAGAGTGAAACAGTGTTAAGCTTCTGGAGTAATTCTCAGGACTATACCAGCAGCTTGACTACAGTACAATCTCTATTCTTACACAGCACATTAAAAAAACCTCAGCCATACTAGCATGGCACCTCTACAGACTGTAGAGGTGTTTGGGGTTTTTTTAATTATTGATTTGCAGTTACTGTTATAAAAAAAAATGGGGTATGGCAATTCTTTACTGGGACAGACACATTAACCTACCAATGTAAAGAGCGGAAGCTGAAACTTCGCATTTGGGGCCTACAAAAACTGCACTCCCACGTCTTCCCAGCCAGCTATGCAAATCAGATATCATCAGGCACACATGGATGGTTAGACACTTACGTCATGACACGTGTACAAGTGCCTGTTTTACAACCACACTCCAGGTATTTGCATTAATATTTTAGGCACAGTCTTTCAGTCTTCTCCCTTGAGTTAGTAATTCTGAGAGCTGATTTTAAATTAAGTAGTTTAAAAGAAAGCATGATTTTTAAAATTATTGTTCTCCCAAGAGGCATAGTCACAGCACACGGTGCTAAGTCCTTAAAAACTGATTCCAGAAAAAAAGTTGTTGCCCCAAAGCACCTACAACCTATCTATAGAGTAAAAGAAAGAGAGGGAATATGTATGAGGTGTCAGAAACAATGAGATGACACAAATATTTGAGTTTTATAACTTTGAGAACCAAGGTATTTCGGGCCAAATATGATATTTTTTCATAATGTACTTGATGATCTATGATAGTACAAAACTTTTTAAAAAAAAAAAAAACACACACAGATTTCTTGTGAGCATTTGTCAAGGAAAACAAGGAATTTTGCAAAAGGGGATGAAAGAGGAAAGAAAAGTATTGTGAAAACATTTTAAAATTTCTTGAAAGGCTTTTCCAGTAAATGAAAGTCATTATTGTCCCTCTAAGTCTGAAACACTGGTATTTCCATAATTTACTCCTGTTGACTGGTATATGTATTAATCTTACCTTAATCTTACTATTTTCAGTTACCGGTTATGGCAGGATGGTTATGGGTAAAGCAATTTTTACCATATTTTAATGCAGGAGAGGAAAGACTTTCAAGGGCACATATCAAGGTTATGTTCCCAGCTCTCTATTATTTCAAGACAGAGCTAGTCACATAACAGACAGGGTTGCTTTGGAGAAACTCTTCCCTGTATTTTTTTTAATGCATTTTCTTATTTTTAGTCCCTTCATTTACAGGACGTGAGCCATGAGCTGCCTGTCTGTTTGTGAGGATATTAAGGGCAGTCACTGTCAGACTACCGTAGCCATGCACAAGTGAGCTTACCGAGGCAAAAAGACAAATAAGAAACTGAGCTGGGATTATAAATAATCTGAATCCACCAGAGCTCCAGGCAGCAGGAGGCATCTGCTATTCATACTCATTAAACAAGAGTTGAGTGAATCCAAGATCCAGCCTAACCACCAGCCTGAAACACTGGAAAAACACTCAGCAGGCATTTCTTCTTTGGATTCCCGGCGAGCAGTGCTCTGACTGCTGATTTGTACCTCACTGCTCTCTCAGGGTACGCTCCGAGTATTATTTGGCTCATGTTTCTTCTGTACTCTGCAGCTGGACGTCAAAGACACAGCTTGACAGAGAGAAGTGTGAGTCAGACTGCAAACAAGCACTCAAAATTTACATGCGCTGCCCTGATGTCCTGCTTCTTAAACACACGTGAGGCCTTTGCCTGTTATTCAGCACCCTAAGCGGTCAGAGGAAGAAATACCCCTTGTATGAGCAGGACAAGAAATATCTCCAAGATTTCCATGCTCACCGAGACTGAACATAGATCCGATAAAATGTGATAGGGAGACAGGAATCACCGTGATGCATCAGCACAGTGGCCTACTTAGCATAGTATCCACTCACTGACACGTAGCACACAGAAGCTAGAAGTTCCCTTTAGAACAATGCAGCTGAGAAAGGGAAATGCTTATAATTTTTTCTACATAATGTTTTGTAATTCAGTCAGTCTTTATTGAAGGCCATTGTCAGATTCTTTGATTAGTAGCGAAGGTTGAAGGAGATATCTCTGGAACTGAAAGGCTGGGTTTCCATGCCCACTTCCCCCATGTTATTTTTGCTGTTTTTCACCAAGCTGAACTAGGATTCTTTATACTGATGCCTAAAAATGGATTTGGAAACCCAGTGTCAGCTGGATGATGCATTACAAAGTTATTGCTTAGAAGGTACGCAGAAAACTGTCATCTAGTTGTGTGCTACATCTCAGCTCCCAACAGTTACTAGATTCTGATTTACCCATTTTGCCTTTTTGTATCTTTATTTCAGCTCAGACTTGAATCTTGCAGCTGCTGGCTCCAGAAAAGCCTGAAATAGAAACCGGTGTTGTCACATCTAAAAATTATTTCAATCTCCACATCTAATGCTATAGTATATTAACCTCTGACTTTAGCAGCTGCAAAGACCCCAGCTGTTTAAATAAGATCACAACTGAAATCTGCAAAAAAACACAAGAGGTTAATAAGCAAAATATTCCAGCTTTGAGGTCTGGTAATTTGCCAGCTGCCAGGACCAGCAGTACATTGGAGGATGCTTTGCTAGAGGATGCTGCTGCTGTCAGCCTGTTGTGTGAGCGCAGCTGAGAAGACAGAGGATGTGGAAATAGGGTAGGGACAACTCCACAGAGGTACTTGGGTGAGTCGTTGTTTGCCCAGCCCAAAATGTTTTCTGAAGGCAGATTGCTGTGCCCAGAAAACAGGCACCTAATGCTGTGTTCCTTCACAGATAGATTTCAGATAGACTATGCTGGAAGAAAACAGCTTCTGGCGTGGCAAAGAAAGTTGTGAAGGGCTCGGGGGAAGCTCCCTGCGCGGTGAATGACTAGAAGTGTAGCAGCAGAGACGCTGCTGAAGGGGCAACAAGGGAAAAAGTATACCAACTAAATCTTACCACAGCATCAAACTTTTACTGAAACGCATCATATTCTCTTTAATTGTGGTCAAAGGAGGTCAGTAGGCCTCAGATACAATGCGATAATC
The DNA here is from genome assembly GCF_964199755.1 of Larus michahellis. NCBI lineage: Eukaryota > Metazoa > Chordata > Aves > Charadriiformes > Laridae > Larus > Larus michahellis. Next base: position 20,937,050 of record NC_133930.1, read on the forward strand.
TCTCATTATTAAGAATAGTAGCATTCACACAGCATAATCACCCAGACTATTCAATTGTTTTATAAGACAATGAAGATTCAAAACGTGTTTATGTGGTGCTATTATATAGTCTGTACTGAGAGAAATTAAATCAAAGGGAAGAAAGGCTGTGTCACACAACAAGCCAAATATAAGCCTTTGGATTTAAATTTAAGGTTACTGATTGCCTGTCCTCTGCTCTAAGCACCAGACAACACACTTGAACAGAGACCATTTGAAAGTATAATCTTGTTAGTTCTCAAGTAGCTCTGAAAAATTAAGAAACATGTAACTCAATGGGTAACGAGCATGTGTCAAGAAGGCACATCCGCTGACCAGACCTAGTGTATTAGTAGGAGCGGGAAGGAGGTATCAGAACACCCATCTAATACGCAAATGCTGTCGCTGGCTGCCAGTGTACAGCCAGATCTAGCAATAGCAAGCATTTCATAAGCTTATGTACAATTTTCCATTACTGTGAGGGAAGACTAGAAAGGGAACAGGCCATAATATTGCATTGAATCACTTAATGCATAATCACAGTTGTGTATAATTATTGTCCCAAGTAAGTAGTAGTTACTGACATCCAGTAACACTGAATTTAATAGAGGTAGTCAAGACTGCAGATGACTTTACTTTTCCAAAACACTAATGATTAGGATCGGCCTCATAAAAGCAGTGTGATTTCAACCTCACTTTTCTCCAGACCTGCTGCTAGAGATCAGGTGCTAATTTGGCTGAAACAAACATATATTGAGGTTCCGTCCAGCACATAAAAATGCGCCATGAGGTTTCAATTCAGCAAACTCCTAAAGCTCACTTGCAGCACACAAGTAATCCCTGCAGAATCCAGTGGCACCACACAGGTTCTCGAAGTTGATCAAGTTTAAGTAACTTTTCAGAACTGGAGTTGTACATTAAGAAAGAAGTTTCGAGAAGCTTTGTTGTGTTGTACTTTACTTATGGATATATAAGAATGTGCCATCCAATCTGAAAAACAGGGGAAAACACCAGCCCTGGATTAGTTTAATGGGCTCGGTTGCCTAGTCATGCAACAGAAACAGCATAGACAAAGGAATGTTAATGTCTCTGACCTAACTATTTTCATTGTTGCAACATCAGCAAGGTGCTACTGAAATAATCCCAAAGGTATTTTCAAAGGAGTGGGGCGATGCTGTTTCAAAATCTCCTTAACGATGTCCCTGCTTTTAGCCATACATATGGAGAAACTTCAGTGCTAACTTCTGGAGCCACACCTCTGTATCAAATACCAGAGTACTTATACTTTTGTATAATAATAATAATAATAATAATTAAAATACAAAAATGGCTTTTCAATAGAAAGACTTGCATTACAAGCTTCACAATCTTCTTTAACTTCTTACTAATGGTATGTGTATGATTTTAAAGGAGCCCGGGACCAAAATTGTAGTATGTCTCGGTGAGGTATTCTCCATTGGTTTCTGCACAAATGTGTGTCTGTCTGCAGTCTGTGAACAAAACCTTAAGCCATTTTGAAAATGTTGAAATGTGCACTGGGACAGCGATTTGTTAGGTAAATCCCTCAGTTTGCTTTTGTGCCAGGGCTCCAACACATCCTAGTCTTCAATTAAAAGGAAAGAGAAGGTCTTTTTCTTGAGTCACTGACTGATCTTAGATTGGCACAGACTTTTTTAATGTCAGCTGATGTAATTGCAACTTTGAAATCAGTCTACTAAAATTGCTATAAATGGTTTATTCCATATCAGAGTATAAAGGGCTAAGAAATGATGAACAGACACTAAAAACACGCAGTGGACAAGCCCATCCAGAAACACTGCAATGAGGCTGGGACTATAAACGAACTGCTGGATTACAGGAAAAAAATTAAAAATATTACTTCTTATAGGAACTGACAAATTCTGTAAAGGTCCCAATGGGACATCAGAGTAAACTTGACGTCTATCAGGGAGTAGAGGCTGCCTAGCTGTGAGCTTTTAAAAGACACCTCTGTTGCCTGAGCACTGGGATGCGGTGAATGATTTTTGTATGCAGCAAATTCAGAAGCCAAATGATAATTTTTGTTCTTCATCATTCAGCAGCTTTTGGTTCTATATATGTAACAGTGGGTATAAAACTCACTACAATGGAGATGCTGCTTATGAAAAATGTGGGGGTTTTTTCCTGTCACTCAGCATAGTTTATTATAGCAGCTGAGATGATGATCCATGAAACTGTCAGCCTTATTTGCATGAAATTCCCCTTGAATTTTCTTTTTAAGAATGCTTTAATCTAGTTGGCAATTACAATTAAAATGTCATCTAAAGTTGTAGTCTGAAGATATGTAACAGAAGGGAGGGATGTAAAGGAGAAACAAATGAGAGAAAGTATTTCTTGGTTGTCGTAGCTCAAAAGGATAGCTTGTAGTTTCTTTAGCTAACCAGTAATTATTTAAGAACAGGCCCTGCAGAAAGAACAATAAGGTTTTTCTAGGTTAATGCATCAACTGAAGGCTTAAGTGAGCGATTTTAGACAGTCTGATCATTCTTCATTTTTAGTGATTTTTATTCTAATTCTGTGCAGATTCTCTCTGAATTTGCACTACTTGTTAAGAAAATAGAGAAAGGATTTCTTTTTAAATTGTATTTCAAGCATCTGTACCTAAGGAATTAAAATTATTCTGATATACAAAAATAAAACTAGTTAAAGCACTGGAAGTGCATGTTTTAGTTTGTGTCAAAATGCTCTGGGTAAAATTTGGCCACCACATCCATCAGTGAAATACACATGCAGATAATATTAAATATTTAACTGAGGTATATATTCCCATTATAAATTTCACATGATACTCTCTGAGGATGTTTGAACAAAAGAATGCCTATTCTGACACAATACAAGCTGACCAAAGCCAGGAAAATCAAGTCTAAGAATCAGTCTGTAAACATCAGAAGAACATCTGAGACAAGGGAAGTCTCTCCATCTTAATTTCTGACTTGTGTTAGTTCGTGAATTTGCATGTCACAATTACCTTCCCCTTCTAAAAGCAGCCTTTCACAGCAAATACATAAAATAAAATAATATATATAAAAAAATAATATAGATACATACATATGTATACAATTCAGAAAAACCATGGGGGGTTGTTTTTCTTTTTCTTTTTTTTACAGTAGCCTTCTTTACTCTCTCTTTCTTTTGTCATGTGCTAGGCCCTGTTGGCGTGATTCTCTTGACTCTGAAATTATAAAACTGCCTAATTGTCTAGATGGATTGAATTTAAGCTTAACTGTATTAGGTCGGAGCATTTCTTTTAAAGAATCTAAATAACCCATCAGCAGTGGTGGGCATAGAGAATGTTATCACCTTCTCAATAGACTCAGCCTCTTTAGAATAATGGGACAGAAGTAGGAAATAAGAGACTTAGAGGTCTGCATTTTTCTAAATGGTGGTTTACTGCTCTAGTGGTGACTTGGAGAAAGAAACGTGTTGAGGAGCAGAGAAGGGACAGGAGAAGAAAGGACTAACCTCCATAATATGAACATTTTCCCCTCTTAAAGCTGTTTTTATGCAAATATTTTAAGGGAAAATCATTGTGAGAGCAGCAAGACTTAATTCAGTAGTTTTGGAGTACCTACCCGAACGCAAATTACGGTCATCTGCTGACTAATTGTTTTCATTTCTGATTATGTTGCAGAAAAATCATGGTTAATGGCTGTAATTAATAACATAAGAAAAATAATTTCCTGACTCTGGCTGTATGTTTATTATTTACATACCTGAATACAGAGGAAGGTGTGATTCTTGTATGTGCACACAAAGCAACTATGGCCTGCCAATGCATGGGAACTAGCAAACCTTAACCTCCATATGTAGTGAAACTGAGTGGCTTTTCCAGGATGTGATACCCCAACGGATGTTTATAAGCAGAACAATGAATTCATCTAAGAGATATGTTTTGTATTTTCCACCTGATTTTTCTCAGGCAGCTATTTTTGCAATTAGTAACTTGCAGATTTACAAAAAAAAAACAAAACCAGTTTAGAAACTTTTTCAGATGGCTCTTGATTTTTGAGGTCATACCGATGTAACCAAACTGCTATAATTCTGGTGCCACACTTCCCTATTTACATGCATTGTTTTTTCTTATTGAATGAAGTTGCAGATCGTGGGAGAAACGCTGTAGCAAGGACTTGGCCGAGTGAGGCAGAGCCTAGGAAGGTACTCTGCAAATTACTCAACATTACTCAAACAATGCAGCTAATTCCTATTCTACCACACCTTTGTTATTCCAATCCCAATTGTCTCTTGAACAGAGGCTTCAAATTGCACTGTATTTTGCAATCAGATTGCATGCCCAACAGACAAAGATGAGATCAGACTCGGACTTCTGTCCCAGGTGTTATTTGGTTTTCAGTCTCTAGGGATGCCCTCACCTTCTGTGTTAGTCAGCCATTCAGCATAGCTCTTTGGTCAGAAACTGAAGCAGGAAAGGCAGTAGCCTCTTTAGGCTTTTTAGACCTTTCTATCAGGATGAATGCTTTAGCTGTGTAATAGGATTCATAACCATTCTCTCTTGGACCGGGATTTCTAAGTTTATCTTGTTTGGGTGCCACCATCAGTCTTGTTGTCCTGGCCTACAATACCAGACTACAACCAGTGGAAAAGTCCTGGAGGATGGGGACATCCACTTGGAGGGATTTGACTTTATATTTAGACTATGGACAGAAAAACACACAGAATTCAACTTTCACTAAAACCAAGACTGACTGAGGTGAATCCAATTGTTTTTGTCTCTTGCAAAAATTACAAGCAACTCAAAACAGTTCTTCTGATTCTCCTGTCTCATGTACATATGAAGAACCTTGCTCTTCTATTCATCCTCTGGGGGAGGAAAGATGGAACTGTATAGAACAGAAAACCCTTCTCAATCTTAGAGATCAAAAAATGTTTCCTATAAGAAAATGTTACTCTATTCTTCCTTCCTAAAGGTCCCAGTACCCCTGAGGATGAGAAATGCTGGCTCCTGTCTGTGTCTTGTATCATGTACAATCTGTCAGGCAGTCATGGGTATCAGACCCTTATTTAGCTTTCAGTTGATATCCATAGTTCTAAAGAGACGAATAGATAGAAAGCAAAGAGAAAGAACTGTCCCGACACCACTTTTTGCCATGACTTCCAAGGGTGAAATATTTTTTTTGGACAGATTAATATTTTTTTATATTTTCCTAGCATTTATTTGACCATAAAATCAGTAACAGCAACTACTTCAAAAAATATTAAGAAACATTTTCACTGCTCAAGTAATACCACTTCTACTCATCCCCTCCTCAAAAGAAGTTACGTTATAAAGTAACATCACCTGCGTCATTCCACCAGCATGGTAGCAAAATGCATTTCCACTCCCACCCATCCTGCAGGTCACGGTGCTTCGGCTGCCAATGTTATACCTCAGATAAGACTTCGAGTTTGTACTGATGTATAGAGGCATCAAAATATGTCAGAGAAAAGATCAGGGAAAACCTTAAGTGCTTTGATATATACGCTGTCAGCACTCTTGCAAACAGTGGAAACACGGGATCATACCCATGTACCCCTGTAAATATGGTATCACCACTGCAAGTAAGAGGCCATAAGCTTTGTACTGAATTTGTAAAGCCTCAGGAGTAAGGCTTGTCAGGCTTGCTCAGTCTGAACTTTTCTTGACCTGCCTGCAGCTTTGTTTTACTTGCTTTAGCTGTGACAGTAATTTCTCTAATTGACCAGGTGTCTATGGCTAATTTGTTTTCCTCTTGCTATCTTTGCGTGGTTCAACCACAGTTTTATATAGCTAGCAGTAACAATTATTCTGAGCAGAATGAGATGTTTATAACTCTAACAGAATGATGTAGTGTAAAGAAATACAAGTCCAGTATAACAGCAGAGGCCTTGAGAAGGAGAGACACTGGATGCAGCATAGAGCAGTACAGGCAGGGGACGATAAGAGATGGGGCACAAGATTGACATTGGAGACCCCTCAGCTACAAACACTTCCCCCATGGGCAGTTAAAGAAATGCAGACTTGGAGCTGGACAAAACTAGCATTAAGAGTAACAAAGAAAACAAAGAAGTTGTCTCTAACATACATAAAAGCTACAATATACAGTATAATTGGATGTAATACAGAGCTGCAGACAAATTAAGAATGATAAGGTGTAAAAGCGTGTCAGCAAACACATAAAAATGACCCCAGGTGGATTCTGGAGTAAGGAGGAGAAGAAACCGGCAACATGAACGTCATAATCCATTTGGCAAAAGACTCCAGATGCTGAGAATTTACTGTAACATCACTGCCACCAGAACCAGAATGAAATTACCTACCTTAGGATCAGAAAAGCAGTGGAAGGGTGAACATACCACCAGGAGAAGGGGTAGAAAATAAGTGTGTCTATAATAATTTCAACTATATTATTGAGACCTTTGCCATATAGAAGTATTCTAACTTTTTTATTATTCTTTCTGTTTATGTAACAATTAGACATGGACTAGTAATGATTAGGTTCTTAAGATTTCAGTTATACTAACAATAAATTCTTGACTGTATATGCATATGTGGAGGGTGTGCTTCCTCTTTGCCCATAAACAAGATTCTGAGTGTAACAGTATGACTGGCAAAAGTGGGATTGCTGCTGCACCCAGTGTTGCAATGCTGCTGTTCCTGAGATGTTTATCTTGGGATAGGTATGTGTACATTTCCTATTTGGAATGCACCAGTTTGTTAATTTCGACTTGTGATCAACGCATGGAAGAAATCCAATAGGCATGAAATACAAGTGTGACCATTGCATGTTCAAAAAAAATTATGTCATCTACCAATACAGTCTGGACAAAGAGAAAGGAGAGAAGAAGAAAGTGCCATGTATCCCTACAGCCAAGTATTGGGCCTGAGGCTGATGGTCCTTGGCCCACCACAGCATTGGTGAGTGCTTCCAAAATACCTTCCCTATGTGCAATGGGGATAGGAACAGCACAAGCTCCAGGGAAATGCAGACAATGGGAACAGGAACTCTTCCATCACTCAGGCTGAAGGGATGGGTCAGAGTTAGCTGGCTTACAGGGGTCCCTAACCCTGGGCTGGGACTTGTCACACCTGGCTACAAACAGGTGGCACCCTTGCCCATTTCCCATAGAGCACCGGAACATGTACCATGACTCGAAGAAAGATGATTTGCCATTCAAAGGTGGAAAACCTCCATTTACCTAGGAAAAGCATGGCTTGAGCTGTTACAGAGAGTCAGGGTGGAGTTTAGAGGATTTCCCTCTGCAGACACTGCCATTCAAGACATAAGGGGAACTGCTGTTCCTCTCCCTCTCCTGCTGGGGAGTAAAACTGCTATACTAATTGCTTACTTTAAAAAAAAGTCCAGAGACTGTTTCTATTCCTTAAGTCCCATCTGCAACAGCAAAACATTATTTTTATGTAGCTAACCTGCCCAAATCCCCTCTTTGTAGGGTAGCTCATCCAAACTGCACATTGGGAATGGGCCCTGGTCCATCCTGAGTACCAGACTAGGCTTTGCCTGAAAATATGCTAGCTGACCCAATTCAAAAGCATGCCAGGGACCATGGTCACAGTATGAATGATTACATGACTGTGTCAGGCCTATGGCATGACTACATTTGGTTTACTAGTACAGATGCAAACACTGAGACAAATTTTGCACTGGTTTACACTGTAAGCAAATTCACTAGGCAAATTTTTTTCTCTTTCCCTGTAATTTATTACAGCCAAGTTAATATCCTGCTGACTTCTGAGCTTCTCTGGCTATGCTGGATGTGCAATAAAAAGGCAAACTGCCTGAAAATTCACAGCATACTTTGCTTCAAGTCTGAACTCCCTACTGTGTCATAAGAAAGGCCAGGCTGCACTCCAGCGCTTGTGGAGCAGGGGATAGCTATTAATGGCCAGAGTTACTGGTACTCATCTGTCAAAGGGGAGGGGTAGAAAATCCTCATATAAAAATTGTTTCTCACTTAGATACAACAGCGACCTAGAATTACTTGTGGCCTTATCTGGGTTTTAGCTCAACTGATAGAAGTGTTTCTTCACTTCATGAAGATTAATGAACTTGCTCAGGAAGTGTAGGATTCAAATTTATATTTGGTTTTAACTCCTGACCTCAACAGAAATATGTTCAGAAAAGTATTTTTAAAGTAGTTGTATTTGAATACACTCTCCGTGATGTTTATGAATGCAAACACAAACACTGTGGACACCTTATAAAAACTTCTTTGCTGCCACTGCGACTTCAAAATGGTATTTCTACAATGTGAGCTGAAAACCCCTGGTTCTGCACCTTGGGGCTGTACAGAGCCTACATCCTCTGTGAGTCCACATCCAGAGGGAGAACTGTAATGCACGTCTCAGGTTGCACCAGTGATATTCATCTGTCCAACTCTGGACACTTTTTAATTAGGTACTTGCGGAGCACAGGACCATGAACACAGCACCCGACCTGTCCTGGTACAAGGGAGGCATGTTGCAGCTCCCTTGCAAAGAGAGAATTGAGCCTTCGTGCCTTTGCCTATCACAGTTGAGGTTGGCAAGCTATGCCAACCCTTCTCCTATCATACCTCAGGGAGAGGAGAAAGGCAGAGGCAAGCTGTCCTGGAGTGCTTGGCAGGGCTGGCCTGCACTACACAGGGCAGCACAGACCCAGGTAGCACGGTGATGATATCTACTAATGTTTTCGATCTTGTTGATAACACATGAATTTATAAGCATGACACTACTGCTTGTAGTCACATCATCACCTGTTTCATCCCCTTTGTGTTCAAGGCTGAATGGCACAGCCATAGGACCTCTTTTTGGCAGCTGTTGAACTGTATTAGAGGCAGTTAACAAATATGTGAATATCTGCCTGGTGTTATTCTGCCCTGTAAGCAGTGAGTGCAATTTGCAGAAGGACATTCAGTGGCCATGACAATGGAAGGGAAGCCCACAAGTCCCATCTGTGCATGGGGGCCACTTCTGGGTTTGAGATTTGCTCCGTGACTTACCTGAAGTCTACCTACTGTCTAACCAAAGACACAGAGAACCTGATCTATAGCCCTCTTCCATGGATTTCTTGTCTATGGGAATCATCTAGTGATGTGGATCTGCTAGCCATGGCAGAACCTCTACAGATCTTGTAGAGACCCCCATGGAGAGTGGCCTTGACCAGGTAAGATGGAGCATCTAGAAGATCTTCTGGAGCTGGAAGGACAGGGAGAATATCTTGGGACTTTGGGCAGACAGCTTAAATTATTCTACTAAGAGCATTGATGTGTGTCAGAGCTTTCAATACCACAAAAGTCTGTGAGAATAGGCTATGGGAACATAAAAGTGGCTCAGACTGAGCTTTTGCAATCCTTTTCTCAACAAGTTGCATGAGCAGTTCCAGAGACAATCTACATGCTTGAAACTGGAAAAAATGCAAAAAGGGAACAACTAGCAAGCGTGGTGAAAAGTAAGCAACTTTCTTACCCCATCTTTAGAAAATAAAGTTCTAAAGCAATATTGGTACCAAAAGAATGAAAATGTATTTTAAATTCAATTATTTTTAAATCACAGGTAACTTCAAAGGATGTAAAGCTTGCACTTAAAGCAGTGAAACTAAGAGCACTATCATTACATATATATAACACTTTACAGTAAATCCCTTATCACTTCTGACTCAGAGATACAGGGAACAGTCTCACTTCTTCTATCCATAAATTCCTTCTGATGAGATGACCCTTATGTCAAATAGCAGGGTGTTTTTAATTAAAAAGGGAAAAGATAAATTGAAATGATACCTCATGACTGTTATCTTTATTACTGTAAAAGGCAAACACAAATTTTTCTACTGTTTTCGGTTCATGTCACTTTCTTAGAACTAGATATGTAAACCTTAAAAATAAGTGTTTATGGGAAGCTGTCTTGAGCTTTTACTGAGCTCATATCATAATTTTACTTTTCTTTCGTGGCTAAAAGAAATATAATCTAACTTGGGTAATATGTTCTTATCTGAAGCAAACAGTCCTTACAAACAGTGGAGTATGTGTATGAACTGCCCTACTCACTAATCTTCAAAAATGGAAGCCAGGTATCAGATAATAAAGCAAAAGGAAAATAATTCTAGCGAATTTCGGTGAGCATCTGACGTATTTAATGCTGTCAGTTTTTCACCGCCTCTTCAATGATATTCTCTCCAAACTGCCCAGAAGAAAACAAATAATCCCACTAAAAAAAAAGAAAGAAAAAGTGAAGGCTTACATTTGATTTCCTTTTGACTCTAAAGGATTCCGCACCTTTTCTCCACCAGTGCTAGTAAAAGCCCCACCATTCTGAAATGGGAACACAATATCTGTTTTCTTTATTATTGCTGGAATAATACTTCAAAGCACACAGGGCAACACATGCAAACAGAGTAGTGAGCCCTGTGTATATAATCTGCTGGAGTTCAGGGAAAGAGAAGGAAATCACTTCCTTGTAATCCCCCATACCAGCAGTGTCAGCACGCACCTCGGGAGGCACACAGAGCAGGGAGCACGCAGAGCAGCACACAGTCAAATCCTGCATGAAACCGCCAGCAGCTTTCCTCTACACGGACCCAGGGTACACTCCCAAGGGTTACCAATGTTGAACAGCCTGAGCTGAGGATTTGACTTGGTAACAAAACTGGGGAAGATTTCTATGTTTTCACATCCAACTGCATGCCGATAGTGGTTTCCTGAGAATTTATCCAGACAGAAAAAAATCTGTCTGCCTCTCCTTCCCTTCATTTTTATTCTCTCCCAACATCAAGCTGCAGTTCTTAAATAGCTTTGTGATGTGAGGAACACTTCAGTGAACAGAACAGTGACCAATTACTTTTAGTTACAAACTGAACTATTGGATTCATGTTTGTCTTCCAAATAGTATACACAGTGCATTAATTCTGATCAAATATAAAGATTAGTTAATAACTCTGGGGAGAAGAGCAGAGAGTCTAATTCATTCTCTTTAGACTGCATTTTATCTCAGCTTTATATTTAGTTTTAAATTTTTAAATGCTTAGGCCAGCAATCATGATGCCAGCAGATAAATCTGTCTTTAACTAGTCTGGACTACAAGAAGTGTAAAACATTATAACCACTTGTAAGTGCCTGCTCATTTTGCTGTTTCTGTTGGACTATCAAAAGAATCCAAGAGCTGCTTGTCCAGTTTCAGAAAGACTGAAGTCCCCTCTCCTTTGTGCTTCTTGGAAGTGCTAGTCTTTATTAATTTAGGAAGGATAATGTTAAGCTTCTTTATTCTTTTTTCTTTTTCTTTTTTTCCTTAAAAAATCTTTAAAAGAATTGACATGCATCAAACTATCCCAAAAGGGGAAACTGTTTTCATATGCTGTGAGTACAAGGTCAGCTCCCCAAGAGAGATGGTGCACATTATACTTCTTTTATGCTTTTAATTTAAAGTACACTGAACTTAGCTTCTGAGAAATGGTGCACTGTTCTGCAAGCATAATAAATTGTGCTAATCTTAGCGTAATACTGTTCTATCGTATCAAGTTTGGTTCATATTTGTGAAAATATCTTTCCACAATTTACTTTATCCACTAAGCTATTTATTCTCATACTGAAGATATAAAATGACTTATTAGTTATAGAAACATCCCCGGCTGTGTTCTTTGCCTATTTAAGGATCATAGCCCTGAATATCTCTTATGTGCAGGGAAGCTATTTCCACAGCAGTGCATTTGTTTGTTCAGATGGTTTTCTTTCCTTTTTCTCTATTTAATTTTGACACAACAAAGCACAAAAAAATATATGAACTGAGAGGAGTATGAGGGCAGTTCAGTTACAGCATTATTCAGTAACAGTAAAAGAATGGGGAGGATAAGGATCAACGCAAAGTCCTTTACAGGCAAAACAAAGGAATAAGCCCACCTTTGGAACTTCAGTTATAGCCAGTCCAGATCCAAAATGGGATTTAGACACCTTAAACAGCCAGACTGCGGATGTTTCAGTCAAAAAATTAGATTCAACCGCTGCTTATTTGCCTGACTTCAGCAACCACCTAGAGCTTTCTAGGTCCTTCACTCTTAGTCTACAGCAATCCAGAAAGGCCTGTTAATTTTGCTTCTCCTGTGGCGTAATCCATCAGGCATGCTTGATCCTCTGGATAGGATTCATCTCACCTAGGCAGAGGCTCTATAATTTAGTTGTCTGCGGCTGAGATATTCACCCTCAGCTCCATTTGTGGCCAGTGAAACACTTGCAGGATGTAGTTCATCAGCCTTATTTTCTGCCTTACTGTCCGCAAACCCCTGTAAATTCCTGATTCTTTCAATTGACTGTAAAGAGATCTTAGACAATTAATTCAGACTTAGATATCTCCTGTCCATATTAACCAGATGAATTCTAGCCCTTCAGACTCAATAGAGGTCGACAGTAGGGGACTCATATGCTGTAACAAGATGACGGGTATTGTCCCACAGGTGAACGTACGCTGGTTTTGTTGTAGGGCCCTAAAGAGAACATCACTGCTATGTTTTCTCACCACACAGAGAAGGAAATCAAATGCACTGAAGAGATCTGAGCCAAATGCCTAAGCTCCACAGGGGTGGTGAAATGTTGGGGCATACCTGTGTTCAGCATCTCCTATTTATCATCTCCTCATTTAGCTTAAATTGCGGAGGTGATTTTGAAATTCTGAATCCTCTGAGTCTGAAATTCTGAAACTTCTTCTCATAATTTTGTCAGGAACCTAATTTTGATTTTAGAGCTCTAAATTTGATTTAGAGAGGGGATCAAATAGGTAAAAGCTGTATGCTATGTTGCCTGACTTGCAGGCTTACACTCTTTCCCTGGATTTGTCTCTGTAAACTTATCAAATATTTTATTAATAATACAAAATGGCCCATATGAATACGTAGAATTTAATTTATCCCAAGCCCATAGCCACAAAAGCACCTATTAAAGAAGTGCAAGGTAGCAAAGTCAATTAAAAAAATGGTGGAAAATTTAACAGGTTGAAATATTTTTCCATGTAACTGATAAGAAATAAATAAAAGGGAAAGAAGAAAACTGGGGTAATGATTACATTCAAAGAAAAGTTCTGAAACAAATTCAAAATCATGTATTCACTGTCCAAAGAGAGTCGCTATAGTCTGAATTAGGCTGCCTTGTCGCCCGGTGAGTTTGGGTTGAATGCAGCACTGAAATCACAGTACTGAAGGCAGGACTCCATACTCTGAAGCACACTCTGTAAACGGGGCACGATATCACAGCAGCTTTAGTATAAGGTATAATACATACAACAGGAAATGACAGTAAAATTATCAAATGCAAATTCTATTCAACATGCAGAGTAATCTCTCTCATTTATGTTTACCTTTGGCCTCAGTTTAAGCGTCACTTCAAAGACCGCTCTCCTAACTGGAGCAGTCAAATATCAGTGCTATGAAAATATTTGCTCTGTTTGAAAAGCAATGAACGGACGGTTTGGGGATCATATTCATGCTGAATAAAATTCAGAACACTGCAGAAAGCAGAAAAGACCCAATTAAACATCTCAAGATTTACAAGGCATGTTAGAGGTGCACAAGACTCACGCTTTCCCTCTGCACAGAGGACTCTGGTATGGTCACTTTGAGGCACTCGTTACTATCCCCAAACCTGCTGTCTGGTAGCACACCTGGACCACTTTTCTGCAATCTGAACTGTCAGGGAACTTTGATCGAAACGGAGCTCTGGAATTTGCAGCTTTGAGTCGACTTGCAGCTATGCAAGGTGTTCCTTGTGTTACAGGAAACTATGAATCCTCTGTCTCTGAGCTTTCACATGCAGCTCTGCTGGACCAGTAGACATTGCCATGACTTGCCCAAATTTCTTGTAGAGAGTTATTATTGCTTTTCTATGATCTTGATGTCTATTGCAGATAATGCACGTGAAGTTTTGTTCTTGGCAGTGTTTTTTCTTCATATTAGGTTGTCAATCTGTAGGACTGATTGCCTCATTTTACCCACACCGATATCTGTATCAACTGAGAGAAGCAATTAAACCCTGTGAAATAGATAGAACTGATGCTAAAAGTGTCTTGAAGCCCATAATTCCAAAAGACAGCTTGATCCCCAGAAAAAAAATTAATTTAGAACTGCTGCCAGATTTATAGCCTTGAGATCACACGAGCTCATGTGAAAGCACATCCTTTCTATGATGTGCTTGGAGCCTTCCTACATACCCTAAGGGGTAACAGAAAAGGAAGCTTGGAAACAATACAATTGCTTTGTGTAGAAGTTACATTAGGGGAACTGCAAAAAGGTAAAACACTGAGACTTGAGACAAAGGTGAGGAAAAGAGTCCAAGAAAATGGATTGATGTTGATGATGAAGCACAGCTGAAAACTGAGAAACATACAACAAGAAGCAAGGTATGGAAATAAAGCATGACAAAAAAGAGAAGGAAAAAAAAGGGACTGTGTAAGAAAGCATGAGAATGGGAGGAAGAAGAATCTAAAGACAGAAGATGAGAGCATTGCACTAGAAAGCAAGACTAAAGTGAAAGATTGAAGGATAATACACTGAAAGGAATATGGAAACTGACACAAATGGCAAACAAGAATCAGGTGGTATTTTTTATGATTTTTTGTACCTGACTATGTTAGTTGACCTAGCTCAAAAGCAGAAGAAAGAAAGCGATATTTTTCTTGTCTTTCTGGCAGGGCTGGAACTGCACAATATCCCTGTGGAGAACTACTTGTCCATGTTTCTATGCAAAGTACTGCAATTAGCTTCCCTTTCCCAGGCAGCAATGAACATACGCAAATCACAGAAACATTTTACTGATGTATCTAGAGATCAAGTGCAGACCACCAGCAAGCCAAAAGATGATGTTCTATGCCACAGTTTCTGAACAAACCTACAAAAGTTAGGTACTGGATTCCTATTTAAACCTGTTAAGATCAGAATACTTATCACCGTTTTAGGAAATGCAAGTCAGAAAACATTAAATACTTGATGTATTTTTACATGAAAAAGGGAGTAAGAATGGTAGATAAATTATGTATCTTCTACTACAGTCGTTAAAAGAGATATATTTGCAACATGTTATTGAGTTCATTCCTTCAACAACTGCAGCAAATCTGAGTGGACTTAAACCTTAGGGTCACAGCTAAAATCCCAGCAATGTACAGATGCAGCTGTTTGCTGTCTGTTATCAGTAATCTTTTATCTTCCCTTTGAAGCTAATCTATCCATCAAGTTGCACAAAGCTCAACAGGGCTTTTTTTTATTTCCTTTTCAGAAAGGAAACAAAACCTTTTTTTTTTCAGTATAAAATTTAACTAGTGGAGGCTTTTCTTCTTTTCTTGCTCATCATACATCTTTGGAGTAGTGAGTTGCAGGGGTACATGGAAAGATGAATGACAGCCTTTGCTGATCTTCTCAAACATTTAAAAAAAATAAATACATCACTTCTGCTTTAGTGGTGCTCTTCCTAGACCTTCAAAATATTCAATAGAAAACTCTTTGAAAACTTTAAATTTTCTTTCCCCAAGCATGAAGAGTAAGGTAGCCACAACTGGGCTAGCAATAGGTATCTGCCTCTGGGGAAAAAAGGTCTCTGGCTTGAAGGTGGGGATATTGAATCTGTTCAAACAAACAACAGTCAACAAATACTTCCTCTGAGCTTTGAACATATGTGATTTAGTTTTTTAAAGTCCCAAGTAGTTCGCTCTGTTTTTTGCAGGCTTCACTATAACCCAGTGCTGGCATGCAGAGAACATATACACATTCACCCTGGTATTTTTCTGGCTTCTAAGTTAGCAACAGAGTTTTCCTGAGAAACCCTGATCCCACATGTTTTTTGGTACAGGGCTGTTTGGCAGTATGGGGCACTCCTTTCACTAAACCTCATTGCATCCCCTCTCCACGTACGAGTTTGTATATTTTGTGGGAAGCACAGGATATCTGTTAATGCAAAATTTTATGACAACTTTAACTTTTAAGGACTTTCTTACTACAGCTCGTGTTTAAATTGTTAGAAGTAGTGGATTAGTCACAGAACAATGATACTGAAACCATAAGTGAGAAAAAGTAAAAGGAAAATAAATTAATCAAAATACATTTCTGAAAGTCTACTAAGTAACGTCAAATGAGAAAAAGGGACACTTTGTTGTTTTTCTTTTCTAAATTTATTTTAAATTTCAGACAATTTTTTGATACAAAGATGGAAGTGCCTTGCTTACAGTTCGTTTAGGTTTAATTGGCTTTCAGCTTATTGAGTGCCAAAACAAAATTTTACTTTAGGAATGGCATATGAATTTCCAGCTGCTTTAGCTTAACTTATGTGAGATACTAATGGAAATATGAATTTCAGCTGTGAGGTTACAGCTTCCCAGAGGGACCTGTGAATAGACCTTCATGACCAACCTACTGTGTAGAGGTAAATAGCGTTCGATAGTATTTTTATTCTGAAATACATATTACAACTGGAAAAAAAAAATGAGCTAAATGAAACCTGTGTACATCAACATACACCCTCAGATAAAGCTAAGTTAGACTGGAAAGCTAGACAGCGAAATATACAAGGTTAAGGTAGTAGATATGTGAAAAATGCTGGCTACAGTCTGGGTCATTTCAAGATTCTGTGGTTTACATCTCCTTTGGTATCGTTTCCTAACTTTAGTATTTCTAAAGCAGCTCAAAATAAAAGGCTGAAATACATTTTAAAATAATATATGATTTACACTGTAGGAGAGAAGGCACAATGTTGAAGATACCACTAGAAGCCTGGGAAAACAGAATATAAAATCTTTTGTAATATTTATAAAATAGAATTCAGCATAAGAAGTACTTTTACAACCCATTGTAATATTTGCAAGAAGCTTGCTCACAGTTCACAAATCATTTAAATGTCATGGGCCACATTAACAGTAGGAATCATATGATTACTCAATGCTTGTAAATGTGAGCACTGAAAAACTGAAAAAAAAATTGCTGCAGCTTACATTTTGTATGTTCTTGATCTCCAGTGTATCTAGTATTCAACTAGAAGCTGATAAAATTATAAAAAGAATAATAATGAAAGACAGATTTATTTTTTTTTACCTAAATGAAGCCTAATCTCATTAGTAAAGTGAAAATTTCTGAAAATCTTACTCAAGCTGCTACAGTTGGCAAAATGCATGCATGCTGGAAGGGCATGTCCACACACATAAATATGCAGTGCAAGGCCCCACACCAGTATCTCTCTGACCTACCAAGAAAAAAACTGGCCTGAGACAGTCAGTAAGGAGAAAGATCCCAAAACTTGAAACTAATAATCACCCCTTTGTCTCTAATGCAAGAGGCTTCTTCTGTAGTTAACAGCATTTCTGTAATTAGATAATCATATCAAGTGATCGGGTATGCCAAGCACTACTTTTGACAGTGCCCACAGCCAGCAGTTGAGGCTACTCAGCCTGAAACCAGAGGAAAACTTTGATGTGAACAGTAGGTGTTTGCTTTGGGTTGCAGGTGCCGTTACAGACTCCTGAAGTCAAATGGGTAAAAGCAAGTGTTGCGGATGCTGCAACTGCAATTGTGCACACTGGGAGCCTTGTGATTAGCCCAAGCTTCTTTCCGAGCATAAACCTAATTCCGTCACAAAGACGGCTTGCCCTTTCATTCCTGAGAGGCAAGTGACCTCATGGAAACATTCACAACCTGCTCACACCCTGCAGGGACACGCTTTGAAGACAAGACACCCCGTTCGGTCTTAGAAAATCTTTGGGCTCCGTTTTGTGCTCGGGATGCTTCTAGGATGCATTTTAAAAAGCCTACGAACATTGTGTATCTCAGCTGCTTTCTGTATATGTGCCAGCTCAACTTCATCTCCTCTCCACCCCAATCCTCCCTTAGGATACTAATCCAAACCTTTTCTGTAGGTCAGCTACCACAACAGAAGGAAACAGCTACAACTCCGTTATCAGCTACCAAACTTCGAAGCCGTCCATTACCCAGGTACTAAATGTCCAACTATTAGAGCCACACAGCGACAGACACGTCTGCAGTCCTGTACTCCTTAGGACACCAAAGTCATGAATTCAGTGAAATCACCATTGTTTTGCTGCACAAGAACAGCAATCTGTTTTCTGTGCCATGTGGAAGCAACCTTCAGTATCTCAGTCGTGGCAATGGACAGTACAACAAGAGTGTAAAGCGTTGCAGGAGCTGCACTAGCCGAACTGATTGACTGAGGGTGCTGTGAAAAAAAACCTCCTCGAAAAGATAAAAAAATGTAGTTTAAGTAAGTGCTGCATTTCACAAGAGAAAGAGACAAAGGCCACTCTTCTCAGAAAGAAGGCTTCGCCTCTCAGGAAAATGCTTATTTCTATTATTTGTTTTCCCTATACGGAAGTGTATGAAAAGTTTCCTCCTTCTAGCTTGATGTCATTCACAGTAGCAACGGCAATTATTGAAACAGTCATGTACTAAAAATAACCTCATTGTCCCTCAAACAGAAGAAAAATGTAAGCAGGTTGTTTTGGTTTGCTTTGTTTTCCTCTGGAGTAATCTACTAAGTGGTACGGATTTATTCCCTCATGACAAAGGTTACTGGAGAAGGTTACTTCACTGCATGTCCTGTATGTCTCCAGATTCCTCCTGATTGTCACCATCCTGGCTCTAAACCTTTGTTCCACAGAGAAATAGCACTGGGACACATTTTGTGAAAGAGGAAGGTGATGGACAATAATTTATTGCATCAGTTGGCATTTTCTGAAAACTTCAGTTCTGCTGAGCACAGCGCAGGGCAGGGACGGAGATGCTGGTTTCACGTCTGAGGCCTCAGGGGGTGCATGCATGGGTCAAAGAGAGCAGGTGAGAACTGTGCTTCCCAACAGCCAGCCCTGCATCCCCTCAGTCCTCTCAGGCAATATTAATGAGGTGACATAGGGAGGGGTTTATTTGGTTGGGTTTTTTTTTAATGGAAGGGAGAAATGTGGAATCCTTTAACAGCAACTTGCCAGTGACTCAGCTGGGGTCAGGACTTCTGTTAAGAAGGAAAGAAAGTACCTCTTGATAGACAAGGCATATGGATTTCCCACAAAGCCTGGGAATAAGGAAGCAGAAATGTAGGTGGGGAAGGTTTTGATTGGTTATTGGGAAAGCTTAATGAGAGGGGGAATAATTAAGTGGTGGAGTAGTTACGCAATGGGCATGAGGGAACTTTGAAGACCAGGGAAGGCTGAAGTCATGCTTGTAGAAACATCAGAAATATGCACTGTTGTGAGCAATGCTGCATGGGAGGCACATAGGTCAGATCATCTTGTCTTTTCCACATCTAACTTTAGCTTTAGACATTTCACAAAACCACACCTAAAACTCTGAGGCAGCCATCACTAATCAGAGTGTCAACAGAGTCGCCATGACTAACTGTGTAAGCCCAGATGCTGGTGATGGAAAAGTCCTACAAGGCCATCAATCCATGCCTTGGACCATGCTGGACTGAAGATATTGTCACAGACGGAACGTTTTCTTTTTAAAGCATGGGGTTGGGTGCCAGAAAACAAAGGCTCTGTTCCTGGTTTGCTTTTGATTTCCTGCATGGGTTTCTGTGAAGCCACTTGGACTTTCTGTACTTGAATTCCAACTTCTACAAAGTCAGTACAACACTTACCTACCTCACTGTGTGGCTCCAAATTCTAGCATAGGCTAGAATCCAAAAGCCTTTATTATGGAAATTACTGTACACGTACACATAATAATTTCTCATTCCTGTTGCACATTTCTGAGCCTATTGCTGGACAGTAGTGTCCAGGAGTGTAACTTGGGCAAACCTGCCTTTGTTGTGAATGGTTCTTCTCACCTACTCTTAAACGATGTAATGGATAGTGCAAGTAATCTGAGATTCTCCTGTGAGCTTTCAAATCCAAAACATATTTTAATTGTTGCATGAGTGTTCTTTGCTCACTGTTTCCATTTCTGGCTTTTGTTTTTAAAACACAGTAAACAGTCAATAAGAAACTGAGGATTTAAAATTACCAGGAAAAAAATGCACATCTATTTTTGACAATAGTTTAAATAAATTGATTGAATTATATGCCACAAGGTAGGCATCTGGCATTACTTTAGTATATCTGCTGATCTTCAGCAACAACAGCTGCTGCACTCATGGTTAGCTAAAACATTTTCCTAACAAGTTATGGTGGCTGCATGCAAAAGAAACAAGCAGCCATTAGACTGATGCTTCACCTGTCAATGCTGAACACTTGCTTTAGTGATCTGAATTCAGTCCCGCAGACAAGACAGCAGCCACAGATATAATAAAATATCCTTCCCGTTTTCTAAGAGCTCCATTTTTTAAAAGATATTGCAGAGATTTTATCTTCATATTAGGAAACAGGAATGTATCATCTTCACAATTTTCCATTACATTTTACCAGCACTGTATCATATTCACATAGTAAAAAGTTATTGTAAATGATAAAATCTTGTTTTACTGGTACTGTCTTATAGTCAGTAAGCTCATATGATAATGTTCTAATGCAGAAAAAGAAAGGAACTTTATTTTCATAACACTGTATTCTTAATATAGAGAAGTAGGTGATCTTACTCTCTCAATGTTTCTGTATTATTAAAATTTAGAAGATGGTCTGCTAAATTTACTGGCCAAAAGCCTAAATGTTTGGCAAATTAATATAAAAATAATGTTTTCTTCCCCCACACTCTGAGATTCCAAAAATATTTTTTTAAGTGCTAGACAAAACCATTTTCAATATACTTTCTTTTTCATTAGAAAGACAGATCTCCCAAAGGATTTTGGGTGGAAAGAAACACGTACTCTGCAGTAGTGGCTGGAATTTGGGACACTTACACTGATATTCACCTTCCTTAATTTTAGACATCTAAAATTCGAACTTTTGAGTCTGATCTAGTGACCTTACGTTGCTTGTATAATCAGTGGAGAAAAGCAGAGACAGGCCGATTCATCTGACTGATGCTGTATATGAATTTTAGTATAAAATGAACCTCCTTCTAAAGGCAGTTTCTAGGGTAAGTAGCCCAGATTTTGATATTTAACTTTTAGACATTGGAAGTTAGGTAGAGGAGTTTCATCCTTAGTTAAAAATACCTTGTGTGTGTAAATTGGAGAGGATCTGTCTCATTCTAGTCTTCTCCAAAAGTACATCTCAGTTAAAACAAAAAAAAAAAAAGAAAAAGTTGAAAAAGGTGTGGGCTTGGAACATTTTTCATTCTAGAAGAATTGGCATTTCCTGATGAAGAATTATGGAGACAAATTCCCAGAAAAATCTACCGAAAAGTCTTCAGTAGAGTTGTAATTCTCTGTACCTAGAAAGAAACTTTTTTTTTTTTTCTTAGAGAAATTACTTCAGCAGAGTTACAAGGAGTTAATGCAATATTTCCCCCTTTTCGTGTATTGGGAAGAAATTTTGGTGGGAGATACACCCTGGGTTTTTTCTCTGCTATTTCCCTGTGCAGACACTATCAGAGACAGGACTTTTACAGACACTTTTAGAGACAGGACTCTTTTCAAGTTGGGCTTTGTCCAACTGCTATGGCAATTTTTACACTATTTCTTTGTCATAGTTCCATCAGCATCAATGCAATTGTACAAATATTCGTCTTGGAAGTGAGATCATAGTGAGCTATGGAATTGCTTCCTTCCTCCACCTGTTGCAATGTCCATGGCCTAACAAACTTCACAAGGACAGGCATGTTTGTCTGAGGACACTGATGACCAGACAGCACTGTGGGATCTGTGATGCATTAGATAGGAAAGGATACTGTATGGCACATTTCCATGATTAAATAAAAATGTAATAGTTATGATTACATATTAAAATGGATTTTTAAGCTGCTGTTGGAATTCAGATTGTTATTTAACTCTTTCTGCAACAGAGATCTGCACTTGTGGAGTCTTCATCGATATCAAGTTTTGGGCTCCCTATTATAAAAAAGACAATGACATACAGCGCCAAATCCAGCTGGGGGCCAAGATAGTCAGGAAACTGGAAAGCATGACATACATGAAAAGGCTGAGGGAACGGTTTTTATTCATCATGAAGGAGAGAAGGGTAAGGGGACACCTCATTGCTGCCTGTAGCTACTGAAAGGCAGGCTGCAAAGGAGAGGGAGTCAGACTTTTCTCAGATACGCACCAGCAGGAGAGGCAAAAAACTAAAGATGGAATGAGGGAAATTCCAACTAGGGCTAGGGCTAGGGCTAGGGCTAGGGTTAGGGCTAGGGTTAGGGTTAGGGTTAGGGTTAGGGTTAGGGTTAGGGTTAGGGTTAGGGACAGGAGAGAATCTGTAGAGTTTCCATGCTTGAAGACAAAACCCGCTCCACACAGCCCCAAGCCACCTGCCACCTGACCCTGCTTTGAGCAGGGGATTGCACCTGGTGGCCCCCAGAGTCTCGTCCAATGTGAATTACGCTGTCATGCTATGCTGACCATGGTCATTCACCCACGGAATACAAGTTTAGCATGAAAAACCCTGGCCTTCTTTAAATTAACCGATTTATGTACAGGCGGAAGAAACATGACCCATCAATCTTATTTGGTTCAATAAGTAAATTGTACTGGATTTGCTGCAAAATATCAAGGCACTTATAATTGCTGCAGAGTTAGTGTCACTGAAAAAAAAATACAGTAAATAATACAACTGGATTTACAACAATTTGAGGGTTTATGCTTGAAAAAGAACCTGTATTAGTTGTTATTACTACATTTTATTTTACACTATCATCCAGATTAAGTGATTCACCAAAAGACTATCAGGATCATAATTTTCTATATAATTGCAATACATGTATTTTTTTATAGTATAGAAATGATTTTTTAAAAGAATTTTTAATGAGGTACTTAGCTTTGTAATTTGATGTAGCAATTAGAATCCTTAATGGTACGCCGAAGCTTTCTTTTGAAGCCATTCCCTCTTCCTTCCACTTTGAGTTGAGGGAAGGGGATTTCTTTTTTAATTATTTTTGCTAATCCTTTTGGTGAACACTTCGTTTATCAATGGCATCATAAATCCTGGATTTAGCAGTGGTGGTTTTGATCTTTTGTACCAACATTTGTCTTTGGGAAAATTAAGACTTTCACCCTACTATAGCACACATCAGAAAATGAAAGACTGCATATTTTTATTTGCCAGCATAATTACACATAATAATAAATCTTCATTTAGGAGCAGTAGGATATCCAGTGTGCAGTGTCAAGTTCTTACACTGAGAGTGGTTATTACATTTTGTATCTAAACTAAAATTAAATATCACAGATATTGAAATGCCTATAAGTCAACTATTCTGCACCCTGCACAATAAAAATATGCTTGCTGGACAAGCTTGCATATTAAAATGAGAAAAAAACCCCTACATTCCTTAATAGAATAATATGTCCATTAAGGTGACATGTTTGTGCTTATAAGGAATATACAATCAGCAGAATTTATAAAGAAGAAGAATAGAATTATACACTGAAGAAAAAGGTCAACCTAGATAAATTAATGTAATCAATTTGAGTCTTCTGTTTTGCATCCATACTGGTTTTATAGCTTTACAGCATTTAGTTTGGGGTTAATCCTATGATTTGTGGTTACAAGTAGATTTTTAATTTTATTTTTCCTAAAACTCAGTCCTAAAATCCAGGAGGTCATTCCATACCCTGTCATGTGCGCAGAAAAAGGTGTGAGCATGCTTCTCTCTCCTCTCTCCTTAGTGTCACTGAATTTGCATTTCAAACTACTTCATAATCTCAAAGTTCACTTAAGACTGTTTCCATGGCACAAAAATTCAACATACGCTTTGACTTAACAGCAATATTTTGGGCAATGATACAGTTTCAGGTGACTTCACTATAGCTATTTCATATAGTTCTTGATTTCACATATTATTAAATCCCTTATAGTATAATCCTCTTCAAAAGAACTATTATGCAATCAGGTTACATTGCATTAATTTTTTTTGCCAGTGCAACAGTTATGATATCAGTGAGAGCAAAATCTGGCAGTCCAGATATGATCTGAAACCAATATTTCAGTTTTCACACTATCCCAAATTATGAAGGCGGCTCCTATGATAGCACTGCCTGCCCAGAGAAAATTAGAAGATTCAGTTGGTGAGCCATATTTCAATTTTTTAAAAATAGCTTTTAAATGAAAGACATCATATTCATGAGAGAATTGCCTTATCTAAAGCTTCTAAATAAAGATGCAATAAAGATGGGTTAGAAGATGCAGAAAGAAAGGCCTCAAGTTTGCACTTAGAAGCCAAAGCTTAGCCCACATGCAGGGGCTGCCTGTAAAGGAAATAGGTTTCCAGTGGTAATTCAGCTCCCTTCCTTAAGAGGGACAAACAGTTTATGAGAGTACAAACCTTCCCTATCTCTGTCCCTTACATTCTTTCAGCCTGGTCCACACCCGTGCCATTCTGTCTTACAAAATGTCTCTATATAAGAGCACAGGTATAGGAGCAATCCACAGCGGAGAGATGTTTCTGGAAAAAACGGAGATATTTTATGGAAGAGGAATTTATGCTTGGGGGATTAGAGAGAAAGAGGGATGGAAAGGGCTGCGCCGTGCCCAGACCTTGCCACTGCAG
This sequence comes from Larus michahellis, assembly GCF_964199755.1. Classification (NCBI taxonomy): domain Eukaryota; kingdom Metazoa; phylum Chordata; class Aves; order Charadriiformes; family Laridae; genus Larus; species Larus michahellis. The sequence goes on from NC_133930.1 coordinate 20,961,625, forward strand.
GGGCTCGGGATGTACCAACTTTGGTTGGCGCTTTGGGCTCCTCTGCAGCCTACACCCAGGAGCCGTACCACAGTCCCACACTGCTCCTGAAAAAAATACGGAGGTACCTCTCACAATCACAAAGCAAATCCTGATTGTTCCAGTCCCCGCAGGGTTCAAGGACATTATCAAATGTCAAGAGTTGACCCCTTCTCGAGCTGGGTAAACTCAACCAATTTCCAAATGCGATTTGCTATGCAAACGCTTGCAGATTTCCATTCATCCCATCCCGAAGCACTGAAAGAAGCACATGCAAATATTTAAATTCTGCTGTTGGATTTTCTCCCTGTTCATTGCAGCCTTGCACTTTCCACTCCGAACTGGGGGAATTAAAAAAGTTTTGAGTATTTCTACAACTACTCAAAACACCACGACACACAGTACAAATCGCACAAGTGGAACATCATTGTAGCTGTTGTTGAATCAATTTCCCTTTTCGTTTGTGAAGCACAGGCGGCAAAATGTTGTGAGAAGCAGGCACATAAAAGAGGGAATTTAATTAACTATAGAAACCTCATAGACAAGTCATGTTGAGGCAGATCACCAATGCTGGAGACTCCAGGAGTCTCTGCCGTGTAACCAGGGGATTTCCCAGCAGCCCTCCCCAACCAGGGGAATGAAAGCACAAAATAGTTCCTTTGTGCTTCCAATTTGAGGATTTTCATAATCCTCAGTGAAAAAGGTTAATATGCCACACATCTCCGAGGATGCAAAGTATTGCCCATGAAAGAAAGGAAAAGGAAAGAAAACGAAAAAGAAAATGAAGCTTCTGTGACCTGCTTAAAGCTGGCTGGTAGCTGTGTGGCAGAGAGCAGACTGCAGCTTGAAGACCTCATCCAAGCTGACACATCTGGGCAGAGAAGGGCAGAGAATGGAAGTATTTGGGCCAGTCAGAGTAGAAGCAACAGGACTGAGAGAACGTGCAGATGTGGAAAGACGGCAGCGAGTCTTTTTGACAGCCAGGGAAAGCCAGAATATGGCACTGTGTCCCTGGGGGTAAAAGACAAGGTGTCTGTGAGATGACCCGGGAACATAAGTGTCCCTGAGGATGACCACAGGTGTGAGGGGCTCTCTCCTGGGGAGAAGGAAGGAAATGTGGCAACAGGAGTTTCTGTGAGTAGGTGTCAGGCCGCAGTAGAGCAGGCATCTGTGAGGGAGTGAGCGGGAGTGTCGGGAGTGGAGAATGGAGGAGTACGAGGAGTCGTGGTTCTCTCTCTAGGAGACAAAGTGTTATAGAAATGAAGGGAGGCAGCAGAAGGCAAGCAGAATAGCAGGGGGGAAGTCAGGACTATGAGGTTAGATGGGAGAAAAACGTGCTCCACAAAAGGGCTGAGGATGAAAATACTAGTACTAAAGAAATGAACTGAAAGAGAAGTCGCAAACTGAAGGAAGAAGCAGCAAAAAAATGTACCCTTGTGGAGGAGAGAAGTAATGCTGGAATGAGAACAGATTTAAGAAAGCATAAACAGGAATGAGAATATGATGACCCTGCAGCAATCATCAGAAACTATTCCCCACGGTATTTATGTAGCTATGCAAGATTCTGCCAATGTGGGTCTCAATCTGCATAGAAAATGTTGTGTGATATTTGGGTCACAGGCCATTTGCCTTTGTCCCATACGTCTTTCATGTTTGCACTGTACAGACACAGTATGAAACACAAAACTCAACATCCACTCACAGTACCTGCAATGAAATATCTGCAGCTATTATGCATCGAGTTTTACGAGGCGATGGTGTCTTCTTCCTAGAGCTATGTACAGTTTGAGTGTCTATTTAAGGAAGACAATGTACCTGAAATATGCATTTCATAAGGCTGTCTTGCGTGAAAGGGATGACATTGTCAGGAAATTTTAAATTCTTCTGTCATTATCAGAAGATATTCATTCTCTGTGATAACTTCTCTGTGATGATGCAAGTGGTTCTATTTGTACAGACTGTGCCATGCCGGGCAATTTCAGCAGATACAAGGCATCTGCCAGCACTCTTCAGGCTCTTCCTGCCGAAGCTGCAATGCACACCTTCCCCCTGCCAGCATCACCGGGCAGATTGTGCCTCCCTCGGCTCCCTGCCTCGCCCCTGAGAAGCTGCTGCTACACACAGAGCACCGCTAAGGCCAGATGTCCCGGGTGGATCCGCTGCCTGATCCTTGTCTCCTCCTACCCAGCCCCGCGGGGGAGCGGCGCAGCAGGGGCAGAGTCAGCTCTTCCCAACAGCAGCTTAGGAAGCACCTGGTTAACAGCGTGAGTTTCATAATTGAATAACTTCTGCGGTCTACTGTGAAGAGGTTTAATTTCTTCCAATTTTGGTTTGCCTTTTTTTTTTTTTTAATTTTTTGGCAGAGGGGATATTCAGTTTTGCTCTGGAAAGCAGGGCTCATGTCTCTGTGTTTCAGAGCAGAGGACGTTAAAAGCCTGTGTGGAGCATGTGATGTGTCAGGAAGATTAGGCTGTACCTTGAAATTATCTTTCTCTGTATGGCACATTACGAATGGGATCTGCTCATTCCGTTCTCGGGAGGCTACAGCACTCAATTACTCTCTTCTCCTTTATTTCAGGGAGTGCCAGCAGCGAGATGCTGCCTCTTGCTTGGTGTTTCCAAATGGATAACGTTAGGGCCACAGTCCCAGATTCCTAGGAGTTAACAGGGGACTAAAGTGACATTTTAATCAACCATTTGAACATTGCTTCTAAGAGACGCAGGTTTGCACAGCGTTAACTTTAGGTAGGGCTGCACTAGTCCTACAAACAGCTTTAGACATGGAAAAGACAAAAGCCTATTTCCAAAGCATTTTATGACTGCTTTCTGCCTGGCCTCAGTCATGCTTTCCAGAGAAGGTTTTTCTTTTATGTAATCCTAAATATTGGTGCTATTTCAGCTGAAGGTACAAAACTGTACAAGTGTTTCTAGCACAGGCCAGGGCTATCTTGAGATATCCACCTCATAGGAGAGGCATTTTTTCTGCAAATCACCAGCAAATGTAAATGTTATTATATTTCTGATTAATTGAAGGCAGGATCTCAGGGATCAGGAGGAATTAGAATCAAATTTCCCTAAGGATTAGCATTTGTAAACATAGCAAACTGAAAAATCTTTATCAGTATATTTTGAGGAAAGCTATTTTTTCATAGGAAAGGAATAAAAATATGACCCCTGTAGGGTTCTTTAGGGCTGACAGACTGTGCCCTCCTGCTAGAACTGAGCAGATGCTAAATCAGTTCCATTTGAGATTAATTTCTGCAAATATAAGGCCTACAACCATTGCTGCCTCTTTCAGCAGTTGTGATGTAGAGAAAGTCCAGTTCCTGTGAGAGGTTTCAGAATAAAAATGAAACTTTGCAATAAATTTTATGGTACTATTTGCATTGCAGCACATCTTGGAGTCCCGTTTATGTTCTTGGATACCTCACCAAGATAGACACAAGTAATGCAACAGCCAGTGCCCCCAAGAAGCTTGCACTGAAGATAAATGACAACTTAATCACCTTTACTAGTTGGAAAATACAGTATATTCTTAAAATTTTAATAGATTATAAGGAACAAAATGTATTGTTGCACAGAAAGGGCAAAGCGAACTACTCAAAAAAAACCCAAACAAAAAATAAAACGTAACAAAACAAAAGAAAGATGTAGTCTTTTTTCTTAGCTTAATGACAAATTTCTTTTGCAGAATGGCACAGTTTTAACCCTCTGAGAGGGAAGATGAGGTATTCAGACAGTTCACTGAGTAGCAGGAGTAGCTGTTGGCCAAAGAGGTGTGAGCAGACGTGGCACGTAGCGCCAGGGCTGTACAAGTATCCCCTTGACAGAAGAGATTTTACTCCATCTTTTTAAAATCAACAATGAATTTAAGTGTTTTAATTATCCTCAAATTATCTGTATATACACATATATACATCCCTTTCACATTTTATTGGCTTAGAATACCGAGGAACCGGATCACAGGATTAAAGCATCCCTGGACTGGCAGAGTAATTTTAGGAGAATGACGGGGAAGTCCATTTCATGGCACGGTGGGGAACAAATACTCAAGGCAAAGTTTTCACTCCACAGGAAAACTTGAGCTTGTAATAGTTCTAGTTCACACCGCTTATCACCAGTTTGTTGGCACCCCAAACCTTTCTAAGATGTTTGATGGGTACGTTTTGAATTAAAAGAATATATGACACAATAAATAGGTTTTACCCTCCCCTTCAAAAACAGAAATCATGAGGGACATGGTATTCCTTTCAACAGGCACCTGCTGACCCCACCACGTTGCACATAGAACTGTGTGAATTAGGTAGAGATGTGCAGGCAGCCCCGTTCTGGTACAGCAATGTGGAATATGACTCAGAGCCCTCTTCTCCCTACACACGATTCACATCAGTGAGGAGGAAGTCTTCAATGGCTGTGCATATTTTTCAAATCAAATTGAGCTTTCTCCTCAGCCACCTCCTTAGTCCAGCTCTAAGCAAGTGTTACAGCAGGCCTAAGCGAGTCTCACACAACAGAAGACACGTTTGTGTCCTGTCTACCTGCCCTGGCAGGGCACTGAGCATAAGCAATTAAAACTTGCCTCTCAGCTGGTCTTATCAGCTCGGGCAGCTAGTTTTGGCTCAGGCAACAGTCAGCACCCATCCAGGTAGATATGCCCTGGGCCACAAGGCATGAAACCCAGATGGAATAATAGGCCCTCCATGGTAAGACACAGGTGTGATCAAGTGCACCTGAAAGCCAGCTCTTACCCAAGCTTGGCAAGTTGCCCTGCCTCAGAGGCCACTTAACTTTTTGTGTCTATCTTGGAAAGCTGGGCTTCCTCTGCCTCCTGCAGAGCATGCAGCAGGCTGATCAAACCACCGGGGGTTAGGGGTCTGAACCTAATGTAGCGGTATGCCTCACCTGCACCCTCTTCCCTTGTCCAACACGTCATTTCAAACTCAACAGAATTACAGGTTTGCACAAAATATGGAAACACAATTATGACAGTCCTCGGTAAAATAATTGGAGGATGATTCATATAGTTCCATCTAATCTTTAAAAGAGCGACACATGGTTTGCTGTCATCTCTGTCACTCTGCAAATCCCTCTCTGGACTGTCATCAGCCAGGCTAAATTTTCCAGCACATGTCAGCCACCCTGCCGGACATTTGTGCCCAGAGGCAGAGCAGCTGCCCACGGCACAGGCTTAGCTGTGCAAGCGCGTGAAGTCCTGCCAGAAGGACCAGGAGATCTTCTGTATCAGCCATGAGAGGGGCTGGAGTCTGATCTGATCTAGAGGAAACACTTCTCTCACACCTGCCCCACGTGGCAAAGCCCTAACAGCAAAATACAGAAATAAATGCCTAGCTGTCAGACTAGTACATCACGTAAAGAAAATCCATGGGACTACACAAAGTATATTTCATACGCAGGTGGACTACATGGCATTACATATCTGGTAAGAGAACTGCAACATTGTACTACAATCTTTTTCACATGTTAAATATGACGTTTTATCTCAAGGGAAATAGGGTCGTGTTTTGTATGTTTTTTAATTTTATCAGAGCTAGACAAGTTACATTTAGTCCCCCAAATGTGATCAGCAGTTTTAAAGCCTAGCTGATCCTAATCCTCTTCCATAACTCTGTCCTGGATATCATCCCCTGACCTGTGTGTCACAGCGCTTTAAAAGCATACAACTGCTGAACTCATTACACTGCAGACTGAAGCACGAATGCGTATCAGCTGTTCTCGTTAGCCTCTAATGCTCAGAGGTCCTCTCTGAAGGGTAAGTTACATCTCCCACAGTGGCTGAGTGACTGAGACAAAAAATACAACTGTGAAATAATAATGTAAAGCTATTTTAGGCCTGGGGAGAGTGTTTCCTGGTTAGATCAATGTTGGAGATGCTGTAGGAAACATACCAGAAACAGCTGGATCTGCATTCAGCCTCATGAGAAGGGATAGAGATGGGGACGGGATGAATGTACACAAAAACAAAACAAGAGTAAAACCACATTATCATGTCTGTGCTTTTTTGTCGAATTTCATTTCCCTTTCTTTACATATGGAAACTCTTTTCTCTGAGTCCCATCTTACAGAATGCATTTTCAGCTCCCTTGTGCAAAAACAAAAGCCAAGTTGTTTTTGACATTAATTCTAGTAGTTGAATAGCCATTAAAAATTATGACGCTGATGATGCAAGGCTATTAGAGACCAAAGAGAAAGGTTCACAAACTGTAGGCAGTCAGCTTCCCTTTCACGTGCAGTTATGACAGAGCCCAGTTTCATATGAAACCTCCTATCACACCGAATCAAGTCAATCTACCGCTGTTTGCTGCCTTAACATACATTATGGATAAAGGAGCACTAGAGACAACAGAGACAGTGAAAGCAGAGATGAAGAAAACAGAGACAGTGCTGGAGAAAATGAGCATTTCCTGCAACTTGCTATTTGTCACAAGTCAAGAGCTGTCTCTGTTTAGACATTTCACTCTCAGACCCGTTGTCTCTGAACTCCAGTAGGCAAAGTGAAGGTGCAGCACACTTGAAGGACCTCAGAAGTGGGGAAAGGAGAGGAAAAAAGCAAAGCAAGCTATTCATAGGAAATGTTCAGCTACGTCTGAAGTGGGAGAGTGAGCTATCCTCAGGCACTGTGCCTTGCACGCCACCAGCAGCCCGGTCTACCTTTGGGGTTGTCTGCACGGCTACGCACGGACAGTTGCAAGCAGGTTCTCCCCACGGTGCAAGCTGGCAGATAACGATAACCACAAGAGGGAATAGCCAGGAGAGAAGCAAGTCCCCCCCAGAATGAAGGAATGGTTTTACAAGCAAAGTGCTAGGGGAATGCCAGAATGAGCTGAGGAAGAAGCAGTTTCCCTGTGAAACACTCCAGATCCTCAAGTGGGTGCTGCAAAATCCACTTCTGGTCTTCATAAACTAAATTACAAACACAAACACTAACCAGACATGCGATTCATTTTCTTCCTCCAAAGGCTAACCTTGGAAATTTTAACTGTGTTTTTAATATACGCTAAAAGATTACAAAAGCTAAATGATCATGTCAGCTGCATAGCTTAAGCTGCGGGTTTTCTTTCAAACTACCTGACCATGGTGGCTGTTCCCTTTAGTTTTGAGGGAAATGCTTTTATGAGAAAGTGTAGGGTGGAGGGGAAGGAAAAGAAATCAACAACTTTGCTTTATGGACCATTCTTACAATAGCAGAGTTTGCTTAGCACATCCAATACAAGAACCTGAAAATGGCTAGAGCAAAACATCAGACAGGAGGTGTTCAGAGGGATCAGATGGATATCTCAGGAAAAATTAGACTTTCATCTTTTTATTGACTCCAGAAAAAAGGTAGTATTTATAATTATTAATTATTATAAACAATTAATTATTATTTATACTATTTTCCAGACCTACAACAATATAGATACCAATCCTTACTTCTGAGTAATTTTGTGTGGCCAAATAGACAGACACAGGCATTTCCAGAAATGGGCACATATGAATCATCCTCACTGTGCTCTATGCTTTAACCAAGTTTTGCTTCTAGATTAATACTCATTTTTAGAATCCAACACAGAAGCACAAAGACATCATCAGTATGCTTCAGGCTTTCTTACAGAATTGAAAGGAACAATTTTCTCACCAAAACTCTCTTTCTTCCTTCTATTGATTTTTTATTTTAAGAAATAACAAGAAGCAAAAGCAATTTTTCATTCAAAGGACAGTGCCCCCACTTCAGTTTTCAGATGGTATTTTCATCTGGGCCACTGTTCCCTGTGCTCCAGTACACCTCAGTGAATCTTCATAGCATTAACACAGAAATGGGAACTGAATGTCAGGTCTAACAGTTTACACAAACTGTACAGCGAAATCAAGAACTATTCTGTTTCTGGATTACTGCAGATATTAGGAAAATATAGTTTCTTATCTCAGTGTCTTTGCAGCCAGGATCTCTCTAATGCGAATGAAAACGTGAAGGCACAATTAGGCAGGCTTTAATGGAGAAGGCTTTTGTGGTTCACCCACAGAAAGCGGAGGGGGCAGTGCTGATTAGAAAATTGAAGGAGAGGAGACAGGATTTTTTATTGCTGCAAGTGGTCCGTACATGTCACCAGAATTCTCAAGAACTTACAAACATTCAAAAATTTAAATCTAAATCTATCTTTCTCTTTCTTTCTTTCTTTCTTTCTTTCTTTCTTTCTTTCTTTCTTTCTTTCTTTCTTTCTTTCTTTCTTTCTTTCTTTCTTTCTTTCTTTCTTTCTTTCTTTCTTTCTTTCTTTCTTTCTTTCTTTCTTTCTTTCTTTCTTTCTTTCTTTCTTTCTTTCTTTCTTTCTTTCTTTCTTTCTTTCTTTCTTTCTTTCTTTCTTTCTTTCTTTCTTTCTTTCTTTCTCTTTCTCTCCTTCTTTCCTTCTCTTTTTCTTTCTCTCTTTCTCTCTCTTTCCCGTTTTCTCTCTTTCGCATTTTTAAAGACAATCAGGGTTTACTTTCTAAAGCACAGACTTAGCAAAAGCACAGTGAACAAAAGCAATGTCAAAAAGTGAGCAAGACTATACACGTTCTTAAGGTCAGGGCTGTATTTAAGAATCTGGAAGAACTGGAATGAACATTTATTCAGCATTTTCTTAGCACAAAAATTTTATAAATATGACATTTTCATATGTCTTTTGAAATATTATGTTCTCTCATGTACATATATGAAGTATATAGTCTATTCAAATTTTAAAACATTAATTAGAACATTAAAAATTAAGAGAAAAAATAACATAACTAAATTACCAACTACTAGTTTGTCTTTTAGATAACAGGAAAGGGGCTATTCCAGCCAATATATGGTCATTCAGCTGACATCTGCATCAGCCCCAAGCTGTGACAGACAAAGCTGGACTACCTTCATATCACAGAACAACAGGGATAATGCAATAATCAGAATTTAAACTGCTGAATAAGTTAAATGATGCATGACAATAAGACTAGATGAAAGAAACTGTGATCATGAATAAAGAATTGCAAAGAGCAGGAAGAATGCTGAAAATGAGATTACAGCAGCAAAATTGGACTGACATCATGCACCGTGGCAGGGAAAGAGAAATGGACAAAATGCACGAACTGGATCTGGGGATGTCTGTGTATATGTTCTGCTCTTCAGGATGGGAGAGCATACACACATAAAAGCCTGATATAAAATTGCAACTTGTCAACAACTGCTGACTGCTCTGCACAAGAACAAAAAAACCCAATATTTTCTTTTGTTAGAGAGATTATGGAGGATCAGGCTAAGCAAAGAAAACACCCCTTCCTGGAAAAATATTGTGTAATTCTTCTTTTTTACATATGGGACATTCTAGCTACAGGTCTTGCTAAGAACTCATTGAGCTGAATCCATGTTCACAGCTTTAGAAAGATACTACAAACACAAAAATAATTCTGCTCCAAGGCAGAACTTGCTTCATTCACTCAAGGTGATTCAGGGGCTGATGTCAGGGCTTCACTGAAGTTGTATAAAAGAGAAAAGATACTGACTGTAAGTCTTGGGAGGAAGGGTTAATTTTAAATATAATTTTCTTTGATACTTCAATAGCAGGTGACGGGATGGAATTGGGCTTGGTTTGACTGGGTTTTTTTTCTATCCCAGGGAGTACCAAGAACTAGGCATGGGTGCCTAAGAACAGAATGGCTGTCAGGTGTTTGTTCTCACCAAGCAGTGTCCATTGCATAGAGGGAGTCAGCAGAAGAACCCTCAGCTGAACATCTCCTTGGTTTTCTTTTCCTAGAAGCAGGCAATGTCAATGGGCTTTAGCCCATATACATGTGCTATCCCTCACATGAGGGGCACCAGTTTCCCTGCAGGACTACAAGCGAGATTAAGTAACCTGGCCTGGATAATTAAGGCACACAGATAGCACGTATTCCTTCAGTTCTGGGCACAATTCAAAAAAACCCAACACAAACGAAAGACTTTACATAAATACATGTGCAAAAATATCTTTGTATAGACCTGAAACAGAACGTATGAGGTCAAAATTGCTCAAAAATCACATTGAATGTGAGCAAGTTGCTGCCCCAAGCAGCTGAAGAATGCAAGGCAGACTCTACCACCACCTTTCACTAGGGAGTCAGGAGCCAGTTCCACTGGGCAACTAGAAGGACTCATTGCATCTTAGGTGGGGCAGTGGGCAGGGAGATACCTAACGCAGTATCTCCAAATAAGCGGGACAAGATTAAGCCATCAGGTCCTTCTGTAAATGCCTTACTCTTGTAGCATATAAGTCTTTTGTTTGAATTCACAAGTGAACATTAATTAGACCTTTGCTAGAAAACAACAGACTGCATGATATAATTGAAATATCTAAATAAAACCAGCATTGTTGTGGCATCCTTAAATGATGCCATATCATTTGGCATCATAAATTATGAACATCTCTGCATGTCTCTGAATGGCTAAATTTTAATCATGAATCCTAAACTGGATTGTGTTATCAGAATAGAAAATTAGGTTTCTTGTGCTACTGCTCATTGCCAAGACATTAGATTTTTTTGGGAAATAAGGAAAATGGGTCAGGAGAGGAAGATAAATGCCTGCCATTAAATTAAAAGATAACCCCAAATGTCATACCTAACCCTCATTTCTGCCCAGTTACTCCTAACAGCTTAATTTTTCTCTAGACCCTCACATAGGTGTCAGCTGACCTAGAAATATTTTGATCAAAAATGTGATTAAGCTTGTTTAAGAATAAATTGGCTTTAACCTCTGTCTTTTCTTTGCCAAATCCAAATTTCTCAAAGTTCTCTTCTGCCAGTTCTCAGCCAATCACTCCAATTGCCCTTAATCCCAGCCTTCACCTCTGTGGACATAGGTCTTCCTGCAAGAAAGACTACACTTATCTCACGTGCCACCTAGCCCTGGAGATATAGAAAGTCCTTAATCACTGTACTTTTTAACTGTAAAGAGTTTTAACTCTTTATCTGCCTAGAGCTGTGCTTCTGTCTATGCTCAGAAATGTTTCAGCCTTGATGGTTTGGGGCAGTTCAGCAACTAATCCAAATTTAAGCTTTACCAGGATTCACAAGCTAGCTGTTCTTCTTGTCTTTCTTCCAGGCTTCACCTAGCAGGCATCTTCTTAGCATGTGCAAGAGACAGAGCTCTACACAAATCGTAGTCTTTTTTCCCTTCTAGCTAGTATCTGAATGGCTAGAGCCCTCCCTATGGCAATTAGGATTCGATTCCTTTCTAACCTTCTTAAAGAGACTTTCCTAGCTGCTAGGTAGTAAGGTACTCTGGAATGGGTATTTCACATTTCTTCTTTGAGCATTTGTCAATTTTGTAGGGAAAAATGACAGCAGAGCCAGAGAAAGTGTAAGTGTGAACATGACACTGGAAGCTTAATAACAGAAAAGACTGGTGCCCAGAATCTTTTTGCGCTGAAGAACTTCCTATTGTACGCTAAATATGCAGTAGAACAGGAACTAGAACCCACCATTGTTGACCATGATGGTTTGAAAAGGAAACATGATTCCTTTACCATTGCTTAATCTTTTTGAAAGAGAGTTGGTGGTCATACTTCAGGTACATGCTTGCAGTTGTGAATACTGAACAGATGGAAGGGGTCTCTTGCACACTAGCTGGGATGCCAAAATCCCAGCATTTGGTCTATGAGACTCATCCTTCTCTTCAGCTTTTGACCGACAGGTAAACAGGGTTGGAGGTCTGCCTTTTGCAGACCCTGTTCCTGAGCATCTAAGGCCACCCCATTAGGTTTCAGACAGATGCGCCCAAGTTATCATCAGCTCTGTTGAGGAATACCTTGCAGAGACACCACAAGAGCTACATGCATGCAGGGACAGTTAACTTTGGCATGGCATCATGCAAATCCTGTGATATTGCTTCTAGACCCTAGGCAGCAAGGCCGTGCCACTTACTAGGTCAGGAAACTGCTGCACTGTGTTTCATTGCACCCCAGGTAGACATGTCCTAACTTGCTCTATATGTTTCATAATAAGCTGAAGAACCCACTTGGACTTTGTAAATTCCATTAACTACTTGGCAGGAAGGTGCTGTAAAAAACTAGATACTGATTGACGTGCAGCAACAGATGAAAGTTAGATGTCTGTAAGGAGTATCACCCTCCCCTCAGCACCTATCATGTCTCATTCCTGATAGGGGCAATGAACGGGACATACTTCTACATGTAATGCGTGATTCCCTGTGTTTACATAAACACCGTAACTGTGGTGTTTAATGCAAACTGAAATTCTAAATTTGCCAACTTTTTAACTGCTTGTTTGCACGCTTAAATGTCCACGTCTAGTAGGAGGGCATTAGCCTCTGGGACAGGTCATGACCGTGTAGGGTGGTAACTACTTTAGCTGTCCCATGCAGCTGGCTGCTACATGAAAATCAGTATTTCCCATAGTCAGTGCCTGCTTTGTCCTGGTAAGTTCAGCCCTTAGGTATCGACCGAGCTAATGAATGACTTTTCAAAGCTGAACTCAGATATTCGAGAGCTAGGGGGAGGGCTGAAAATCAGAATGATGAGTAAAACCTCAAAGGTTTGATAAGACATAGGGTTTATCTGGAAGGAACTTCCGCATTTTTTTTTCCTAATTACTATGTTGTTGGTCTGCTTACAGACGATAAGGCAGTAAACACTGCCAAGAGCCTTACACAATCCCAATGGAATTCAGATTGCAACTGGTAAAACAAATAATTAGTAATCACACTGAACATTGTAGTATTGTATATGCAGATGTCATTTTCCAATACACAATCCAGTGGAAAAAGTTATTATTTGAAGTGAACTGACCATCTCACATTGTACCTTCTGTGAAGTAAGGTTTAATTAGCACCTCTGTGGCTGGACTAACACTTGTAAGTGCAAACAAGAAGATCATAGAATCAGACATATATATACAGAACACATCTCAGCTGTGCAACCACTGGTTGTGGGAGAAAGGCAGCAGAAATTTCAGCAGTTCTGTTTAGCAGCTTTGGTGACAATTATGTAATAAATTTGGAAAATTTGCCTTTGAAAACATCCGAGACTGCAAACTACTCTTTGTACTAATTCCAAAGCAATTATACAAGCCAATTATTAATTTTTTCTAAATACAGCTTACTTTACGGGCTTTGCTTTCTGCTTTATTAATTAAAAACACTTCATATTTGTTTGGTGAAAAAATAAATTACATCTTCAGCAATGATGACAGCTCACACAACTGTTTTCAGAAAACTGTAAATGACCGCTCATAGTTGAAAACCAGTTCTTAATTTGCTCGACTATAACTATGTACTTATAAATTATCTCTGTACTATCGGTAATCCAGAATCCTAAAATAGGTAGTCAGCTTTAACTCAGAATATTTTCATCCTTAGCATGACTTTAATACTTTTGTAAATCAGAAATATTTTACAGTCTGAGAGCAGGACAATGCTACATGATTTTGCAGTTGTTTAAATACCCTACGCTATGTGACTACCATTTCAGCAGAATCCCTTCTCTACAGTTACTACACTCCCATGGTGCATAAACATCTGCAATAAAGTCAATCACATAGCATACAGTACTATAACAGACTGAAGAACAACTTGTGCAGCTAAGATCCTTTGAAATACGTTTTATATCAGTTGTACTCTCATTAATGCTCAATAAAGCCTCATAATAGCATGGGAATAGTATGGGAATAGCTTGGTAGTTTTATCTCTGTGCTTGTAAAATGCAGACTCACAAAAAGAACTGCTCTGACGTGTTCTGACATGATTCTAACACAATTACAAGCACCACTACATGGAGAGATAGGAAAGTGGCAAGTTGAAAAAACTTTACTTTTTTTTCCTGGGAGGAATCAGACTGGTTTGTCTCTTCCTGGCTTTGCAAAAAATGTCTTTGGAAGCTGGGGTAAGACAAAACCTTCTTTGATTTACCCACAAAGGAAATAAGGAAAACCTCCCTAGCCAAAAGAATAAGTCATGCTATTACTTGTTTCAAGCACGTCCAACTGCAGATCTTGGAGATGCTTAAGAATTACAAAGCAGAAAATAAACATGCGAACAAACACACGTAGTGCATTCTCCTGCCTTGTGCACAAACATTGCTTCTGTCTTGTGTCAAGCACTTCTTATTTTCACACCAGCCTTGTATGGTTGTGTGAAGCTGAAGTGCAGCCCTGGCACAGATCTGCCAGTTCCTATTACAGTCATTTTCCTCTCCAACAAAGGAAGATCTGTGGCACACGTCCCTGTGACAGCTCTGTGATACTCAGATGTCCCACTGGCAGAAAGCAGCTGCATCGCTACTCAGCATTTGGTCTGATGAGTCTGCTCAGTTTTCTGCATGAATAAAATCAAATGTGGCAGGGCTGAGATTAAAGTCCCTTAGTTGCCATTCCTTTCATATTGGAGGCTAAATGTTACAGTGCTGACAAACCCTCGTTCCTTTCCTCAAAAGGACCAATTTAAGGCGCAAGCTGTCCTCATTCTCATCTATGCAAAAGTTTCCATCAGCAGTGAGGACAAGAGGTGGCATAATGAGAATTATGATGATAACTCTCTACTCAGCATGATGAGAAGAGCTTGCCAGAGGCTGTGTCATGTTGTAGTGCTCTTAGAGACATTATTTTATTGTATTCCTCAACTTCTTAGTTGTATTTGAACCATGTAGCTACTGCATAGAAACTAAAAGAGATTCTTATGAGCACACAGCCATGATGAGCAAGGGCAATTACATTTTTGTACTAGCAAATGCTGTTTGAAAAAAACCCTTATTATTGTATTAGTATGTAAGTGTCTTGAGAAATCCCTCTCCCCATCTCTCACATAGGTCTCTATTCTCTTCCTTCTGATACATACCCTACTCCAAAACTACAGTTCTGGTGCATTAGCCATAAATATTCTGCAGTTGGTACTCTGCAAATCCCAGACCACAACACTGTAAACTGATATACAGCAATTCTCTATAAGAAAAACTTGATGATATTTTTGGATTTAGTTTTTTCTTTCTCATGAGCAGCAAGTTTAATGAATCATACAGTTGTGGAGGTATTGAAACTGTTAAAATTATTCAGATCAAATTTGGTTAATAATTTTAGTTGAAATATAAAAAATATTTTCAAAATTAGTTATATAACTCTGCTTCAAAACAAACAGTTTTGAACAAACAAAGACAAAGTTTAAAATTAAAAAAAATATTTCACGTAATTTCAGTTATCCAACAGATTACAGTAACTGGATCAAAATACTCCCTAGTCACACATTTCTAGTACTAATATGTGCAATTATAGTAAGGAATAGTCAACCTCTATAAGAAACAGAAATATGCATACTCAGTATCTCACAGTACAAGAGCAAATGTAATATATCTCTATGTTAAGGTCTAGTTTCACTTCTTTCAATTTTGTGTGCTTTTCAGGGTAGACATCTAAAAATTCTTAGTTGGTGATTTACTTTTTCCTTGTAATTTTGTGATTAATTTGACTTCCCTAAATAGGCTCAACAAAATAATGTGTGAATTGTCAACTTAAAATTTGCAAATCTTGTAACAATTTTCTTTTAATCGTGAATGATCATGAAACTTTTGCAAGACAATATCCAGATTTCCAGAATACCTTCCTGTAGCTTTAATACCTGCTTTGCGGTTGTGTAATGGAATGAATGAATCTTCATGACTTGCAAATGCCAGGAGGTTTCCACTTCTGATGCACAGTCACAGCCTCCTCAGCAATCAGACACAGCAGCACACAGCATTTTTTCATCGCTCTGTCAATACATTTCACAAAGGACATGAGGCTTAATATTCCTATTATACAGAGGAGGAAACAGAAAAAACATGGAAGCAAAGTGAGTTGGCCAGGCCACCACCTTGGGGTGTGGCCCCCAGGAAAGCAGATCACACTGCCTTACAAAGTACAGTGGATATCCAGTCCAGATCTGAACACCTCATGGCACGTGTGTGGACCCGAACTGCAGGTTCCTTACAATGTTCCTCCCATATTGAGAGTAGCGTGTAATGCTCACATGATGGTCAGAGTATTACAAGAACTTTCCTGGATTTACCTGCATGACAGTAATACACCTAGACTTACAGAATACTGTATACACTGTACAGAATACAGAATACACTGTAATAGCAGTGTATTTTTAGATTACACAGAACAGTATGTGTGGGTAGTTATTTTGGAAATGTGGTTCCTGCTTTCTATTTCCTTTCAAATAAGTCAAGTTCAGGATGCTTCCAATGAAAATTTCTTAGCTGTAAAATCAAAATACCTCATCAGTTCAATACAGACATGTCTCTGGCAAACTATCTCGCTCAGACTAGATTTCCTAGCAATAGAGGGTGATCTGTCCTATCCATCTGTGTGCTCCAGTGTATACACATGCCACCTGATGCAGACTTCATTGCACAGAGACATAAATCAAGGAAGACAGTGGGCATTCCAAGACAGGAAAAGGTGTTTTGGGTGAACACCTCTTCCTGACTGAAGGGAGGTGAGCAGTATGGGAACTTAGTCCAGAAGAAAAACTTTAGCCAACTCAAATAAATGCATCCCCCAGGCTATTGGAACTTCTGCCAGCAACTGATTAATCCATGGTAGGTTTCTGAATCTGGGTGGTGGAATCATGATGAAAACAGCAAAGCCTCAGTGTTTTTCACAAAACAAGAGTTTTCTTCCAGGTTTGTTCTTCTCCCATTCCTATTTGCAAAAGTGCATCAAGCCCTTGGAACGTTAGATAGAGATCTATCTTAATAGCATTGGACAGGTGTCTTCGGACAGGACTTTTTTTTTTTTTCCATTTAATCAGAAAGTATCTTTTTTTAAAATGAAAGACATTCCTGAAATAGGCATAGCATTTCAGGTAAAAGCTAAAACAAGAAGAAATCCTGCTTACCAGTTTTATAGTATTGAAAACAATTTTGAAATTTTCAAAAATTTATTTAGGTCTAACAATGCTCACATAAAATTAACAACTCTAAGTCTTAAAATATTCACTTCTGGAATCTTTCCATTGGCAACTACTATTAAGAACGCATGTACACAAAGTGATGCCTTGTCCAAAACAAGGCTGGACACACATTTTATCAAGTTAAGAAATGTATCCCTTTCATCAAGTTAAGAAATGTATCACTTCCATATCTGCTTTTGTCTGCCAGCATAATACCCGTACTTCTCGTACCATGCTGGCCTTTTTCTGTAGCACCGGACATGTGAATTAAAAAATGCAAAAAGAGACTCATAAGATAAAAAGATGCATAAATTCCTAAGCACAAAATTAAGTTCCAAATTTATATACACAGTTGTTGAATCTGTGTAAGAATATTTGCATAAATATCTACATGCAGGTAAATAATCTCCATGTGACAGAGAGATAGAGGAGGCATCTAATATTTTACAAATAAATCACATAGATTGTTATTACATGAATGATTATTAGGAAGAGAATCAAAGGGTGAACTAACATGAATGATAGTTATTTTAAGAAGTTTTGTTCTTTCTACTTATTCTTCTATTATTCCTGATGTAAAAAATCTTGTCATCGTCAATGCCAAGGAAACAGAATAAACAGAATAAAACCTGTAAACAGAATAGAATTCCCTTGTCTTTCATCATCATGAAGGCAATGATTCATTTGAAACACAAATTAATTTTTGACTCATAGAAAACCAATATGCTTTGTTTTTAATGTTGTAAATTACATGACCTCAAAGCAATAATAATATTTTGCATTTTGACAGAGATTCTCACCCTGATTTTTTTTTTAATTGTGGCGTGTTTAATCAGTTGGTAGTTATCTCACTATATGCACACTGAGACTGTAAGGTCTGTGAGGGAAGAACCTTCTGATCCTTTCTAATAACTACTGTAGTGGGATTCTGTCTCATTATAAGAACAGTTTAAGTCATCCCCAGCATTCAAGCACTTCAAAACAATTAATGAAGATCAATCATTATTAAATTTGCATTACTTGTAAAGGAACTCAGGCCTGAAGAATTTATTTTCTGAAGCTTTCAGGCATTTGATTCTGCCTAAAGAGACTCAGTTCAGAGCACGTTCACATATGGATGTGTCCAGGCACACTCAACACACGCACATGCCAAAAGATGTTCTGCATTCCGCTGGGCAAGTATGTGGAAGTAACAGCTCTGTAAACATCCCACTTTCACAGCCCAGTGGGATTGCCATAATCCAGCTTGGGCAAGTATCAGCTGGTACACAAGCAAATATCAGGTATCAAGGTGAATGCAAGCTGCCTTTTCTGAATACTTTTAAGACCTCTTGCACATTTCAAAAGCAGCAGCCGCCGAGAAGCAAGGAGCTAGAGGAACAAGCTGATGGCCTCTCTACGGAGTTTGTCAGTTTTCCATGCAATGCTTCAACTCTCACCTGTCCTGAGTTTAGCAGATTCCAAAAACACAGATAAGAAACTGCAGGCAATATCATAAAGCTTACAAAACAGGAAAGTTACTTTGACCGTCAACATGCTGGGCAGCTGTAATGACACGTAAATCTTCGTTGCTTTGTTTACCAAGAAAGTGGGTATCTAGGGGACCTTAGGCATGACTTACACAACCTTTTGGAAGTAATGAGGAAGTACAACACATGGAAGTAATGAGCCACTGTACAACCCAAGCAGGCTGTTCTTGCTTCTGAAAAAAACCCCTTATGTATACCAACGTGCATCTTCAGTGGCCCAGTATACGTTCTGCTGTTTTGAAAAGAGAGACAGAGGACCTTCTTCCGTCATTCTCTAGGCCCTGGGAAAGCAAAACTGCAATAGAGTTTCTCTATCAAATGACTAATAGACAGAGTGACTGTCATTGCATGGGCACAGGTGGATAGGATGTATTAATTGTTAATGAGTACTATCATTACTGACCCGTAAAATGTAGGTCACCTGGACAGTTCTAGTACTCTCAGCATATTGGCGCTACCTTTCCTTTACTCATCTTCTATAACTAAGGTTAGAATCCTAAACTCCTGAAGATCTGACATTAAAATTGTGAAGTCTGTAAATTAAGTTGCCCAAAATCTTTTCTTCCTCGGGGAACACTTCCTGAACAGTATTTATTTTATGAATTTGTGCAGTTCCTGGATTTGCAGAAATGTTTATTTGGTTCTAGACATAGCAAGTGATAGCCTCAAGTTGGTATTCTCAGCAAAATAATTGTTTAATGGAACCTTCCTGTGCTTTCCTACTTGATTCCACCAGAAATGCAATATTCTTAAAAGCAGCTTTATTCTTGACTCTTCATTCACAATTGCTATTCTCCTCTGATATTTGAAGCGTAGAAAGCAATGGAATATATATCATATAACACTGTGATGTTTCAAAATATAGTTTAAACGTTTTACCATATATTTACATACTTTATTATTTTTGATAAATGTTTCCCTTTTTTCCCAACAGCTGCAATTGTCAAAAATTGCTTCTCAAAATATTGTCAAATGTTAATGAGGAGAGGAGAGCATTTAAACTCTATTTTCTGCCACGGAAGAGAACTAATTGAACGATATTTAAAACCCTGATAATGAATGGTCATTTCGATGTGACGCAGTGGCAATTCTACATGTGTGAAGCTAATATTTAAAAGGCATACATTATAATACCAGGAAGTTACTACTGCCCCATTAAAAACACAGAATAATATATTCCTGTTTTGGAGAAGGAATGAAGAAAGTTTTGGTAACAGATTCAGCAATGGACATTTCATATTTACTCTTACTTACCTATATATGCCTCAAAAAGCCTGAGTAAGCTATAGATTGATTTAGACCAAAATGGAAAATAACTTCTGGCTTTTCAACATCTAAGGCATGAACTCTGACTCTTCTGGTTTTATCCTTTTTAATCAGTGTCTGATTTTGTCTCCTGACACTTTGGGTAGAATCATGGGCCTAATAACATAATTTGCAAAACTCTCGCTGGATTTCAATGAATCTAAGCCTATTAATTGCCAATCTGTTCATCACCACTATAGAAAAAAAGAAAAATTACTAATCTATGTCATTGCTATAATTATCTGGGTCTCAACCCATCAGGATCTCTCAGCCCATCAGTAATCTCATATTTGCTAGGAATTGTGTCCCAGGCAACGCAGACACAGGAAGGTTACGAATCACTGTAAAATTATGCAGCTGCTTAGCGGTGGCTTCCCATGTACGCAGTCTTACCCAAAGCCACTCTGAGGTGGTGCAAGATGGTATTTAAAAGCACCCTAAGTGAAAGTGAAGGTAAGACACTTTGTTTAGGGCCATGAAAGACAGACCCCTGGAGAGGGGATAAAAACTGGACTAACTGACATCCTAGCCAAAAGTATAGAAGCAAGGTCTGTGAATTCACCATGCTGTTTGTTGGCAGAGGCAATGCATGCTGCTGGGGTCTTTTATCTTTTATTTTTGTAGGAAATTCACATGAGGAAAGAAAGGGAAATTGTTCTTGCTACAGCACTGCTTCTTACAATCAGAGGTGTGACTCTTCATGCCTAACACCCTAAAAGCTGTGTTTTCAAGAAAAAAATAGTACGCTCATACATACATATAAGACAACTGTAATGAGCCTGCATCAGACAGGGTAATTTTATGAAGTGTTTTACATGGACATCTTTATCTTTTGTGATCTTAAAATAACAGCACTGTAAAACAAAGGCACTCTTTTCCTTCCTCCCATGGAAGCTGAAGGACACCTGGAAATCTGTCCAGAGATGAAATACTGTTTTACATGCTCCATTTCCCTGCTTCTGTTTAGCTAGGGAACAGCGTTGCTTTTTCCTTAGCATGACTGTGGGGAGATAAAAGATGTTTGTGATGTTAGGACACTATGTGCTGGTTATTCAGAGACTGTAAACGGGAATGTTCATCCGTGTGTGTTTTGAAAGTCAGAGGTTATGGATGCCACAGAAATGCTGCTACCTGGCTAAATCATGAAAACAAACTGATCACTGCAGCAGAATGACATTTTTAAAAATGCTCTCAGTTTACATTGTGACCGTCGAAGACTGACAGCTCTGCAGTGATCACTGAAAGACAGTGCCTCTTCCAAACGTATCCAGGTCAAATATCACGACCTACGCACATTCACAAGGTCAACAAGTACAGCAACTTACTGAATGGCTTGTTTCCTTCTTTCTAATGCAGTCATGGAAACGACAGTAACAGGCCTGCAGATAGGGATGAGGGTGAATGAAAGAGGATTCCCAGAAAAGTGAGGGACACCACATCTCGCACCAGGCTGATAACAGGAACAGTACAATACATGTGACAGGGATCATGCCGTGTGATGACTCGAAGGTTAGCTAAGTAGTCATTTCCCCACCCACCATTCTCCAATCCATACTAACCTATATCCACTCCTGATCATATTCCCCACTCTTCTGTAACAGGAATGAAAAATGCCATAGTATTTGAAAAGGTCTACACCCACTTCTATGAGAGGTTTTTAAAATGTTTCCTTCCTCTTTCTGTAAGCACCTGGGTACCATCCATAGGGAAGCATTTATTATTTCTAGCCATGCATTCTCCTCCTCCCATACCCCGCAGGGGAGTTAAGAGGCAACTGGAAGGAAATGCATCATCTTAGAACAGAAAGAGTTTTTTTCACTTTCCAGTAATCAGACACTGCTATAGTATTTTTAAAGGTAAATTGCCTCTGATTTCTCATTTGATAATTGCATCTTTATTGCCCTAGACAAAACACCTTATGACGCTCACTTCCATACATTTACTTTATGAGCTAATACTTCCTAGATTGTCTCTTTCACACCCATGTGTATTAACGCAAGGCATATATAGCACTCACAGCACAATAACTGTGGTGAAGAACTTTCCAGGCTTTTGGCAGAAAGCTACAGGGAAAGGGATATAGAGCTTGGGAAGGCAGTTCTACACCCTATGCAGAAAGGAGATACTCTTAAAAAGTGTCTGAAAATCAGCTTATTGTTTTCCAGGTAAGAACAAAAGGCAGTGGCAGTTGCAGATGTTTGTGGGTGAAAAGTATGTCTTTTATATAGTTGCAATCTGATGTGCCAAGGCAGCAAGGGAATTAAATGTGTAAATGACATCACGTTTACCTCAGCACATTTTCAGTCCAAAAATTGCAGACAAAATCAGGAGGCAGCTTTTCAAAACCAAGCTGACAGGCTGAAGAAAAAGTGTTTGTAAACAAACCCTGTCTGTTTTTTTGCATAGTAGGTAACCGTCCTGAGCCTTCTTCCTAAACTGTTCTAACAAAGAATGAATACTGACGCAACTTCGTCAAACCAGACTGCGAGATAAGAGCTCTCTCAGAGCAACTGACCTTTCCAGACAGCCAGTCAGCTGGAACATGAGGACTTACGTAGCCCCTTCACATTGGCAGGGTTAATGTAATTTTCATATACAAGCCCACATTACAGAATGATACAAAACGATGATGTGTCTTACCAAACAGAATTTGAGCCTGACTAGATATAAATTAATCCTGAGTTTTACAGTTTTACAGCAATCTCTCTCTTTTTTTTAGTGGCTTTCTCATAAAAGTCGGTAAATTTGGGCAGGGTTTTTTGATCAGTTTTTTAAGATTTTTAGTTGGTATTTTTGCTAGGCAGCACCAACTGTTTAAGATACATATACCTATAAAACACACATATATATGTTTTAGCTTTTGTACAATATTTAGAAGCTAAAAACAATCGTTAAATTCTTAGCTGTACCTTTTTTATTGACACAGGCTTCCTGTTCCTGTGACTAGTTTCCTCTAAGGAAAATGTGACGTGTTGGATGATTTCCCATTTTCTGTTCAGAGAGGAAGTATACAGGCCAACCAACATTTGGCTTTTCTGCTAATCTTCAGTCACTGAAGAACACCTGCAGCCTAACTGCTAGCTTGTTCTGCTGCTCAAGGTCTATAACTATCAAAATGCATTGTTCAACAAGGGAAGAAGTTGACATTATATGACCTGGGAATAAAATAATTTCTAATTTGTAAGCAGTATAAAGGAGACACACAGAGCAGAATAATTCAAAAGAAAGATAAGTAACCAGTTAGATTCATATACAGAAAGCCTACTTCTTCCTGCCCCAGGAAGACAAAAAGTGTGACAAAATTAAAGGACTTTACATTCTGCTTTCATTATAGCCACAGCAATAGTAGCA
Organism: Larus michahellis; assembly: GCF_964199755.1. NCBI lineage: Eukaryota > Metazoa > Chordata > Aves > Charadriiformes > Laridae > Larus > Larus michahellis. Next base: position 20,984,758 of record NC_133930.1, read on the forward strand.
CTACTGCTGCAACCTGCAAGAAGAAAGCAGGAGGGAACAAAATCTCCCTCCCACTTCATATTTCACCACTAGGTTGTTTAGTGTTGCACATGTTAAAACAACATATCTAATTAGCATTCTGGTATAATGACATGGCTTTCATATGATCAAATTGCAAATAAATACAGGGAACAGACCCAGGCACCTAGGAATTCCCAGAACACCTCCACAAATTTTGCCACACCACAGAGGAAGAAATATTCCTATTCAAGCTTTCTGGTAGATGTAGGACCATGGAGATACCTGAATTATAAAACCGCATACGTTGATATTACGTGTTACACACCAGCTGACAACATTCCAAAACAGGAACGTGCTTTGACCACACAGTTATATTACTTCATATCAGTTTCATACATGTTCAGGTCATGTTTATTTCTCATGCCTTATCAACATCATAAATTCCAACATCAGCCATCAATTGGTGTTCTGTCGTACCTTGCAACCTACAGACAGGCAACCTCCATGAATTTTTTCTTTTTGGCCTTCACATCTCCTGCTGTGCATTCATTACATCACAGTATTTTTTGTGACAGTCCAAATCATATGTCATACATGTAATGCAGTACATTATTGTAGAATATCAACACGTGAATGAAAGTCTCAGAAAATCTGCATTAGGATCAGGATTAGACTAAAACTAGAAAACACAAAAGAGAATCAACAACTTCAAAGACTCCAAACCGCTTTTAGAATTTCTAAAATTTAGAGTACATCCTAATCATAGGGGGTTTTGGTTAAAAGCAAAACAATTGTTTGTTGTATATAACAATTCATATTGCTTTCCTTTCTTATTTTACCATATTAATACACTGATATATTGAACAAACATCCCTGCTATTATTTCTCTACATCTGTACTAAACTATGAAATTTCTTCTTTTTAGGCTTTGTGCTGAAGACGTCTTGCCACTCTCAAATATTGGAAGGGGGCAATGGGAAAGTCCCATCAGAGAGAGGTGAAAGCTTTTCATCAGAGGAAGGAATGCACGTTTGTCTGTTCGGAAAGACAGATGAGATTAAAACAGGACTTCACAAGAAAACTGGTGACATTTTCGCTGTTAGACAACACAGAGAAAGAGTGGAAAAAATGTCAGGGTGATGTCATTTGCATGGGTTGCTGCTCATCAGTCAGCTGGTGTGTAGAGGCTGACTGATGAGAAAGATCTGACTGTGGATGGAGGATAAATGTAACTTGGCTCAAGGCCCTGTCTTTCAGAGGAAGGTTTCACAATAGATTTGAAGTCTTTCATAAAACTGACGTGTCTGAAAATAACAAATACAAATTGGTAAGTTTTGTTCTTATTCTTCCCTTTCTGTCATTAACTTGTTGCATGACCCTAAGCAACTCTGTTATCTCTTGGTGTCTCAAGTTGCCTGCTGTGAAAAGGCAGATTGAGGATGCTTGCCTTATCTGAAGGGGTTTCATTACAGGTAACTACTTTCAGTAAGGCTTCTTGTTGAAGCTGATCGTCTGGGCTATTTCTACATACAAAAAAAAATAGAAAATAAAAAAAATAGAGAAACAAGGACTTGCCAAGGGTGTTACATCCTATCCGAAGAGAGGTGTAAAATATCGGAGTGCTCTGTTTCTCTTCAAAAGTCTTGTCGTTGTCTCTCCCTTGACTACAGAGGGAGCCTTGATGACCAGCTAAAGCAGATACCTAAAATGAAAGCAGACACCTATGAAAATAGAGGACAATGAATCTCATTTGTCAGGAACAGAAATTATCACTTAAATACTACATTCCTATATATTTGTGGCCCAGTAGCTCTTCCATATATGTACCCTTATTAAACAAGTAAACCATGCATTTGTAGATAAAATGTCCTCTTATTTTTAATCTTGAATCTTGACTGCAACGAAGGATTCAAAAAAACCTCATGCTGATCTCTCTGTTCCAGTCATGCCCTGAGCAGAACTTAGTTTGCTTTTACTATTGTCTGTGATCTCATTTTATTTAGATGCCTGCTTGTCACAACCAGTGTTCTTTCTCAGAAACAGCTAATTCCTTTGCTGGCCTCGGCAGCTGTGTTACACTTCACGCCACTTCCGTCTGGGAGACCAGGGTACTGCAAGGGAACAAAATGCATTTTCAAATCCCCAGTGGCGTGAACTGAACACGCTATTTTGGCCACATAATTACAAAAGATCCAATATCAAAATGTGGACTTGATCCTGAACTCTTTGCTTGAGTGATGCTACCACTGAAGTCAGTAGAAATTTTGTTTAAATAAAAATGCACATCAGGGGTTTTACACTATGAATGTATTTTTATAAACACCAAGATTATATAAATATATATATATATATATACACGCATGCATGCATGGGTTTTGTTGAGTAGAGGGGGATAGTAAGAGCTAGGAGTGAGAATTAATCGCGCAACTGCCAGACTCAGTACAAAGCCCCTAAATGCTTTTAAAAACCTCCCCCATCATCTACATCTTTTTTTCTGACTTCGTAGAGCTATTGCAAAGGGGACATTTCACTAGTGACAGCTGTTGTTTTACATTTTCCTTTAGCTGGCAGGTTAAAACAAAAAAAAAACACAACAAAGACTCAAGGAAACAATGAGCAGTAGGGAGTGCAGGCAAACAGGCAGAAAGCAGCATCGTCAAGATACCTCACAAGGGAAGGAAGAGCAAATCTGCCAGCTGTTCCAGAGAAACCTGTAGTCTCTCATGTTCCTTTTGTACACTTAGTTCAAATGATACTCCATTTACAACAAATGCAATGTTTATTTTTTATTTTAATATATTCCTTATACAGCCATAGCCACGGTCTTGTAGACAGATGCAGTTATTTGCCTGTTTTGCTGAAAGACACCAGACTATTTACTCTGTAGTAAGTAGCTTCCTGAGTTTTGTGAGTTATGATATTAAGCTGCAGAAGACTGATCTTTAAATCCATAATATCAAATATTTGTTCAGTAATCGCATTGGCAAAGGCTTTGTTTGGCCTACAATAACCTGCAAAGCTGCAGAGACCACACTGTTAAAAAGGACACAGTGTCCTAACAGGTGACCCTTTTAATCAAACTCTTCTGCAATACATACAGGACCGGGCATGGTTTGTCCCAATTATAATGACTTCGGAGTCCTACTGACTCTGATAGAGGATACTTAAGGATTTTCACAAGGGTAAATGACAGCCAAGTCATGCTGCTTTGAGTGAAGGATAAGAACTTAGCACCACTACAGTCAGGTAAATTTTAGTATCCTGACAGCTCATTTTGCACTGGCTATGGTGCGTTACACTGCATGGTCAGGTCTATCTAAATCTGTAGTGTGTATCTACAAGTTTGACTTGTCCAAGCTTGGGTACGTAAACCAAGAGCTGAACAGTACTACATCTGCCATTTGTACTTGCCAAATTTCAAGTCCTACACTCTGATGTGTGACTGTTTTAGAGCTTTTATTTTAAAAGTTTCCTGAAATGAAGTAACACCCTAGTATAGGGTTTTTTTCCCTTAACCTCATTCCTGCAGAAGGCTAAACCCTTCATGCTTATTTCCTCCCCTCTCCCACAAACATAGAAAGAAAATAATCGTTCCAAACTGGTTATCCAGCATGAAAAAATTCTGCAAAGGAAGTATGAAGTTGAAGATATGTAAGCTGTGCACACCACCTACAACTGAGAAATAAAGTCCAACTGAAATGGACCCCAAGTAAATGCATTCTGCTTGTTCTACTGTCCTTATACGTCTGTCCACTCTTTGCTAATAAATAAGCTTTACAATATCCACATGTGCCATTCTAAGATTATTTATTTGTGGTATTTGCATTTGTATCAGTAACATATGGTGAATATTACCTCTTCAAAAATGTAATCAGCATTCTGTCGACTTTCTTAGGAAGTTGTTCTTGTTGCTTTCCCTAAACTAAACATATTGCTAGAGCAAAGGTCAAACACTTAACTGTGTTTCAGAACTGATGTTTGGTTCATATCTATGGTAATGAGGATTTGTCAGTTCTAGTTCCTTGCATGAAATCTATTAGTATTCCTTATCCCTTGGACAGGCTTGCTCTTAATTTATCAAGCCCCTGGCGTTTTGCTTCCGTAAACTCCAGTGCAGAAAATCTGGCAAGGTGCTACCCAGGGGCTTTAATTTCTGTGTTGCTAAGGAAACTGTACATACATAAAAAAGGAAACAAACATTTCAAATCATCCACCACTCCAATTTAAGCAATTTTTACAGATTTCATATAGTTGTATTCTGAGGGACTAAAACAAGAACACTTATGACACTTGGCTAAAATATTCTGTATCCTTCAAGTGACTTTCCAGCAACAGAGTTTTAATTGCACACAACAGAAATGTGCCCTATACTTTTCAGTATCTATCAGCCTGTAGCCATTGTCATATGCTCTCATCTGTTGCAGACGACTGTGAGGAGAAAATTAAGACACTTCATGCAACAGATTCATGGTAGCAAAGAAACCTGGTGGAAGTAAACACTCTCCTCTTTTGAATGGCTGGCACAAGACTACTGCATTGCTGATGCCATCATCTTCATATGGTACCTTTGTAAAGGACAAGTTTAAATAAGCCCTAACACTTTTGAAACACTATTCCACTGCACAACAAGTAACTTGCTTTCCATTTTGCACACTGCTCTACCAGATTTCACAAAAGCTATTGTGCTGTAATGGACTACACACCAAAGGAGAGAGATCCTCACAAAGCTGGGAAAAATTTCAAGAATTTTCTGTGGAGATATTCAAAGACATTGTTACAAGACAATTCACAAATAAATATTTGGGGGCTTTTCTTTTTTTTAGAAGCTGAAATATCCCTGAATAAAAAAAAATAAATTTGTTGATAAGGTATCCAGAGCATCCCTTAGTATCATGAGGTAGTGTCTGATGAAAAAAATATGAGTTCACCCTTTTCTGCCTTAAATAATTCTTTCTCAAATGGAAGAGTGACAGGAGTTAGAAGAAGCATGCAGAGGAGGCAGGGAAAACAGAAGATGAAGTGATGATAGACAGAGAACATATCTCCTGCCCTTAGACAGGCAATGACAATGTCACATTCAGGTTCAGGGATCACATTTCCAATTTTTGAAAATACTTGGGGGCAAAAAAAAAGGAGAATATGCATTGTTATGTGAGCCCTAGGACTTCTCTCTATGTAGCAAAAAATTCAAGCTAAGCAAGAGTGTGATATACAGGTAGTCTGTGTGAGAGCTAAGCATGAAGAAGCCATCTTTGAAGACCTGTACATCTAGATAGACCTTTGAAGAGCTCAGTCCATTTCGTCCTCCACACAGTGACCTTAGCTGACTTATCACAATATTTGACTTCATGAAGGAATAATTGTGGCTGCAAAAGAACCTTTTTATTCTAAAATTCTTATTCTTATATCTCTGTTGCTGAGATACATCTAAGTGGTAGAACCAGCACCAGTGAACAGAAGCTAAAGAGAGGAAAAAATTAAATAAGAAATACAGTGCAAGTTTACAGCAAGCGTGACTGTCCCTTAATATAGATTAATCTAAAAGAGAAAATAGACAAGTTGCAGCAAGCGAAATTCCCATTAGACATATGGAAAAATTTCTTAACGGGGGGGCATGTGGTCAAACAGTAGAGCAGGCTGCCCTGAAAGTTTGTGGGATCTCCATTCCTGGCAATTTTAAAAACTCAACAAAAAAGGCCTCTGTAACCTGATCAGACTTTGAGGTTACTCCTGCTTTAAGTAGCGGTCTGGACCAGATGACCTCTAAAGGTCCATTCCAACTTAAGCTATTCCAAAATGCTGTGATGGTCTCAAGGCCTTTCATATCTTTGTATCAAAAGTGTATGCAGTTATAGAAGTGTTACATTAACCAAAATGAAAATAACTCTTGAATGTAAATTATGGCATGCAAAATAAACACAGTCCATGTGACAGGAGGACAGAGCAGGTGATTCAGAGTTCCCTTTTCGTCACCAGGAATATATATAAAAATGTATATACATACAAATGTACTGACTTAACCAACAAAATAAAATGCAAAACCTCCGCCGGTTTATTTTTCCCTCCCACCTGAACATCAGCGGCACAGAAATATGTTTGCTGTGATTTGCATGACACACGACAGCATTTTTGTCATCCCTACAAGGTCCAGCAAAGCTGAAGATATTGTAGTACAATATTGTAGTTCAGAGCTACGGTCAGACTCATCTGGCTTTGCTATGTACTTTAAATAAAAGAATGAACCAGACATGAAGCAGGTAGGGACAACTTCTGGTATCTGGATTTTTGAAACGTTGGTTTCCATGGTGACAGATAGTTTTTTTTAAAAAAAATAATTTTTTTTTAAGTTATTAAGAATCTAAATTTAGTTTGGAAAAGGAATTGGATTTTTAAAAAGAAAAGAAATTCCTTGCTCAGTGGATGTTTCCTAGAGAAATTCCAGTTAAGAGAGAAGAATAATAAAGGTAGAGAGAGAAAACCTTTTAAATTCCTAGATTAAGAACTGCACCCCTTGGAACTTTAGAAGTGCATTATTCCCCCCAGCACCAAACTTTTATGAGAATTCCTAAAGGCACGTTAGACTGCTTTTCCATCTCTCATGTCCCAGAGGTGTTTTTAACAGTGTGAAAGCACCAGCATTCCTCATCGTCATACAAAAGAATAGGAAGGCACTTTACCAAGACAGATTTCAGCATTGCAAGGCCTGGATGCAAACTATTTAAGCAGATCCTCCTAATTCTCTCTACTATATCTTGTGTGCCACCCTCTGAAGCAGGTAATAAAACTGTGTACCAGTACATCCAGAAATACAGTCCTGTGTTGGATTCCATGTGCAGTAGCTAACTGGATGACCTTACACTGTTTAAAAGCTAAAAGAGCACAGTAACAGAAGCTCTGCTCAGAGCCAAAACATTGCAAATTTAGAAAGAGACTTTACAGCAAGACAAAAGCTTCCGAAACAGCTTATGAAAATCTTAAAGATTTTGGATTCATTCCAGTGTTACTTAATACATAAAATTTTTCACGCAAATGCAGCATTCATGAAACTGTAGCTTTGTTCCCTCTCTGGATGCAGCCACTACTCTGCCCAGCGGAAAGATGGAGGTGCCATGTTCTCTCCAAGCTGGCGGCAGGCAGCGTACTGCTGGTGTTTCCTTCAGCCCTACGCTACCCAAAGCCTTTGTCAGGGACATTGTCGACTCACGCCATCCTGGTCCAGGGCCATAGCCCCCTGCCATGTCTGCCACATTAGGATGTTGGCTGTTGACACGAGGTTGGTGTGATCTGGTTAATGTCTTCACTCAATTTAAGGCATTTTAACATAAAATCCTAACAGATTGCACTCAATGATAGCAAAGGAAGCTTCATCTGCAGCATCTGGCTTCCAGGCCCTCGACGAGAAAGAGGAAACAGGCTGTATTTCCTAAAACAGGATAACCAATTGTAAACCAGCAAATACGCTTCTGTTGTCTTCAGGAGAAGCAGAGGTAAATCATATTGTCTACTGCCGTTATCACTGTGAATTTGCTGAAGGGCAAAAAAAGCTCCACCCTGGCACACAAAAGAGCCTCCTGCCTGCTAACTTTGACATTTTGCTGTTCCTCACTAAGTGTTCTGCTTGTGCAACCCCACCAAGTTTCCCCTACGTCACTCTCGCAGCCTGTTTCCTGGTCACTTTGGCCTCTGCAGGAACTTGGCAAACCTCTTCTCCGTGTGGATGCTTGTGTGTCATAATAAATTGCCCCCTCCCATCCATCCGCCCACCCACCCATTTAATAAACGTGCAGAAGTGACCTAGGATTTCCTCCACAGGGAATGGACAGCAAATAAGTTTAATCTGGCAGCAATCTCCACATTTCAGTGACTTACACACTTTCCCCTACAACCACAACGTGACAACCCTCACACACACTGCTGGCTCTCCAGCATAACAATAGGTCACAGACATCATCTTCCCCAGTTACTGTCCCATGACCAAATATCATTTTCCCCAGTCACTGTCCCGTGATCACATGGGTCTTGATCATATGGCTACAACTGCTATTACCACACCAATGCTTAGTTGTGTCCCAAATAACCACTACATTATCTCTTTCCTTCCAATCTCCAAAAAGCATCCCTGCTTATAGACTGGGATGGGCAGACACAGACAAATTGTCCTTCCCTTATATTTTTCCCCCAGGCTCCAGAGTCCACATCTAAAGCAATAATGCCTTGATTTCAATGGATATTTAGCTTAAAACGTGGGTGAAGGTTTCAACATTTATCATTATGCAGAAAAGAGGTTGCATAACACGGGATTCACCTAACTATCTTAAGTTTTCCATATCCTAGTTCGTTGTTCTACTAATGGGTGTTGATGATCAGTGGAGAAAGCAGGCAACCCTAGCACATTGGTGATTTCATCCCCATTTAGAGACAAGGGGTTTTATATTATTAAAGTACAAACTTATCTCAATTGGCTATAAAAAGTCTGGATAACCTTCCCTGAAAACTACAGTGCAGGAGAACAAGATTCTAGTGTCTCATCCCTTCACAGAAATGGCTGAAAAAATACTAAAAAAATGGTTAAACAAAGAGCCAGGATACACCACTTCAGTGCACGTGACTCTTGATTCCACTCTGAAAGCTGATGGTAGCCACTGGAATGGTGCATCAATAGTAATACAACACTTCATCCACTGCCAGGGAAGAGCAGCTGGTCTCACTCATCAAGCAAAGCTTTTGAAGAAAATTATTCAGTCATTGAGAAGTTGATCAAAACCCATATAGATTAATGCAATACTGGCCTGTATTAGACAGTCCTTGCAGATCTGTTGCCACTATGAAGAAGGGTCACGAACAGGCCATCCTTTGGGCCGTATTCCAAAGACAGCAATTCCAGTGTAGCTCTGCGTGTTGGAAGTTGTGTTCATGCAACTGTGATATTTGCAATTTTGCAAAAACCTTCTTTGTTCTCTGCATTTTATGTAATTATAAATCTATTTTTGTTGCTCATATGCCTAAATATGGTACTGCAGAAAGTTACTTTCTAATCTGAAACTGTACTTGCTACTTCGTAATCTGTACTTAAAAAATAGAAATGAAGATAAAGAATCAAGATCCACATAATGAAATCTTAACTGACTACTATCCAAAGTGGTTCTGAATGGTGAATGTATTACACCCCTCCCAGAAACAGTCTTCTGGGTCAGAAAAGAAAGCCATAGAAAATGAGTCTTCACATAATTCTGTAGCTAGTTTTTTTCAGTCCTGAAGGTAAAGCAGTGTGATTTGATCATCTGGGAACAAACTGCTTAATCAAATGATCTACACAGAAAACACAGGATGCAAGTTAAAAAACCCAAACAGGCAGGAGATTCATTAATCTATGAACAAATTATCTATAAATTGTATAAAGCAATGCTGGTGTTGAATACATTCTGCATTAAAATACTTTGTTCTCTGGGTTAGAATGGAGCAGCAGTATGTGTGGGGAAAGGGAAATTCTGGGGTAAAGGGTGAGTGAAGGTGGAAGACTCAGAAGAATAAGAGGCACAGTGGGAAAGGGCAAAAACCAGAATTAGAGATGGAAGGGGTCAAAAATATTCAAACATTATTCAACAACTAAACTAAATCAGTCCTGTCACCAACGAAGAGGAAATGTTAGGATGACAAACAAGTATATTAACCCTGGTGATATAATTTGCTGACAATGACTGTTCAAGCTCAAGTGACACGTTGTTCAAATATGGATCGTTTCAAGCACATTTCAAGCCAGAGAGAAGAGTATAGAAGATACTTTGTGTGTATTGAGCGCTGCTGTCCTGCAATGGTCCAGTCAGATCTGATTAAGCGGTTTCCTTGGGGAAGAGAAGGGAACAGGTGGGAATTTGCTCTTCCAGAAAACACACAATAGTAACCTCTGGAATTTAGAAGGAAATATTACTCTACCAGACTGCACTGCAGGTGTTAGCCTAAATCTGCCTGCTCAGGGCTACCTTCACATCAGTCCAGGATTCCCAGCATAGAGCTGCCTAGTGCACAAAACATTATGGAGAGTCTTAAGGGGGGAAACTCGTAGCCTTGCTTCAATTCTTAAAATGTCCAGCCTCCTGCCACATACGTCTCAGTGCTCTTGGCTGTTTCAGCAAGTAGAATGGATCCTGGGGGGGGAGCCAAAGGAGAAACACATCTCATAGAAGACTGACCATTATTGTCCTGTTGTTAAGGCTCCAGAAGATCATGTTAGAAAGGGCAAGACAGTGCTTCAGCCATTTAGAGAAATCCTGCTGGTAGTCATTTTTAGGGAAGCATGCTAAGACCATATGATAGGCTTGAAAGAAATTATCCACTGGGAAGAGGGGGCTGAAAAATGTACATACAGGTAAGAAACAGGGAAAATAAGAAAATGGCTTGCTTCTCCTGCCATTTGACCCATGGAGTAAATGGATTTAATTCTATTCAAACTACATCAGCCCTTTCCCTTTTCAAACAGTCATAGAGTTAACATTATTTTTTATTACCCTTTGCTTTTTGGTGGTATTCTTTAAAGTTCGAAAAACGATGTCAGAATTCAAGTTTCAGTTACTTCAGCTACTTTTTTCAGCATGTTATAATCTCAGACTCTTAGGATAACATTCCTGTTTTAACTGGAGGCAGTAGACAGGATGTCTCCTTGGACTCCAGCCTTGCTTTCCACTTGGATATACCAGAGCCCATATTAAGCAACCTTCCTACTGTGCTACAAGACTTTACTCCCTTCCCTCCCCTCCCCATCTTCCCATCTTTCAAGAGCCTTGAATAATTAGATATTTCAGTTCCATGATAGCATTTCTTCAACCCCACTATCATAAAGCTTAGCTACTTCTGATTCCTGGATCATCTGATCTACCATTCCCCAAATCCAACTTTTCTCAGAACTTCATGTTAAATTCTTCATTCAGCTAACCAGAGTAACCCTATTAATATTAATGGTGTTTCTCTAGACTTCCAGCAGCCCACAAGGAGGGCCTCATCCAGCATGAAACACCAAACCATGTCATTTCTCATCTTGTCAAACTCATTTATCCATTACTACTGCCTCTTAGCTTTGGGGCATTAGTAGTTGCTCTAAATTATTGTCACCCAAGGTCTTAAAATAAGGGAGCAGTAGTGCTCTGTATGACAGGAGCACAGGACTAGAAGAGGAAGGCGGAAACCTTGAGAGCCCAGTGCTGAACAGAGTCATAGGAGGAAGCGTGTGCCAAGAACCAAGTGCTGGTTAGGAGACCAAGGGCATCAGTGCAGTCTGTGACGTGTTTCTGCGATGTCTGGAAGGAAAAGGCTCCATACTGAAGTTGTAAATGTACCATCAAACACAGCTATTTCTTTTTTTTTTTTTTTTTTTCTTGGAGGAAGGCTCTGTATCTCACTTCCACCACTTTGATTACGCCACCAGCAGATGCTTAAATAAATGCAAGAGTTTGCCCTGGATGGAAACTTTCACATATTAAACCAAAGAATAGCAACATGGCTGCTGGGATGACATTTTGTTGGCATTCTGTTGCCAAGTCCTGTTTTCATGGTGCAGCATGTCAGTGTGTTATATACTTGGCACAAAACTAGCTCTTTATAGAGCTTTTGTTTGACTTTTTTTTTTTTTTTTAAACAAGATCAATGTTTGGAAAAAGAGCCAAAATAAATGTAAGTCTCTTTGCTGGCAGCTGTGCAAGGTTTTAGATATGAGTTTTCAGTTGATTTCTGCCAGGAACATCTGCCTTGAACTCATTTTAGTCATACTAAGGTTGTCACCCTTCCGAAAGGAATTCCTGTTTCCCTTCCTTTCACACACATATGCACTGCTTATCAGGGCATCTAGAGGAACACACAGATCTGTGTGATTAAGAAAAAAAAAAAAGATGGCCTGTCACTCATCATATCCCTTAGATTCAACAGAAAGGAAATTCATTTTAGTGAGCATTGAAACCAAACAATAGAAACTCTGCAGCTGGTTTCAGGGGTCTGATGTCAACAACACTAAACACATTTTTATCTCATTTGAGATTTATTGAAAAAGCAGAGTGCTTGATAAACAGTGGCTGACAAAAACCAAAACAGATTAGCTCAGCAAGTAAAGTGGGATGAGAGGAGAATTGTGCCATACATACTTTGGAACTTATCAAGTAAATGCATTTATTATAAAATATTAGCTAGTTGAAACATAATTTCTTTTAAGATTTATCCATAATTACATTTCTTTGCCTGTATATAAGAATTGCAAACTTAATTATTGAGAAAAAAGCTATTTTAGAAATCAGTTGCATTTAGAGCTGTTAGAAATAAAATCAGTTTTCATCAATGTTTATTCATCCCCTCAGCTAACAAACCAACTTCTTCTCTCAGAGTGGCAATGTTCAAAAAAGAAAAAACAACAGCTATTCTTTGAAGGTTTCAGAGATGACACAAACAAGGATTAGTTATAAAATATTTTTGCTTGCTTGCTTTGTAAGAGGCAGTATGATCCAATTGCTTTTTCTATTCTCTGCATGGGATCTTCCTGTTTTCTTTAGCTCCCACACTACTCTTTCTTATCTTCTACAAGAAATCCAGATGGCTAAGATTTAGGACAGCCCATGCTTGATGACTAATGCATTAATGCAAAGGATGTTACGTTGCCTGAAGAATAGGCAACAAGTAAACAATTAAAAGATTGTTTACACTGCCTGCAAAAAAAGAGAAACTTCTGAAAATGCCTTTCACAGCATCCAAATCCCACCCTCCCATTCACAATATTCCATAACTCCCTGAGGATCTTTCAATACTTTCTAGTATTTCTTAAGAGCAATGTGCTTTAGGGCTACAAAATACATCAAAAGAATGCCTCTAATGCCCATCAACATGAAGGGATTTTCATAAAAATGTGCCATTTCGGATAGCTCATCTAAACATGAGCGTGGTCAGCCTCTGGTCAAACTCAGCCCAGACAGTGGCCAATATGTGGTACCTGGTAGCTCTGCAGGAGCCCTTAAACATGGAGATGAATGTGTCAGCTGTGCCATCTCCAGGCAAGGGACCTGGAATCAAGGCAGAGATGCAGACATCCACATTGAAGATTGCCAGGGACTGAAAGATTGGTGAATTGTGTGAGCTAAATCTTCCCACGGAAGGGAGTGGGAGAGGGGGGAGGAGAAACTTGCTTCCTCTAAAGGATCAAAGCAGAAAAGCAAATCCAAACTCATGAACTAAATGCAGTGCATCATCTTAGGCTACATCAGTGCTAATAAATTAAAATGCGCTAAAGAACATTTCTGAGCACCATGCATGTTGTTAAAACAGGCTGTGGTGTGGTTTTGGATTAAATGAAATAACATTCTCTGAAATACAACCAGATGGACTGGCTGTTTTCTGCATCTGCAGTGTATATGTTCAAGAGAAAATCCGTACATACGAAGGTGACTAAAATCTCAGGAAGAAATCTCTGGAGGTAGATAAAGAATGGCAGAGGAATAAGGATTACAGGTATCATGCCTACAAATAAATATGGTTATAATAAAGGGATACCTATACACTTTTCAAAGTAAAAATATAATACCAGGATTTACAGATTAAGTCAGTTTGCAAATTTATGCTCCACTAGATGGTCTAAAGCTGGTTAACATTGGCAATAAACAGCACTGTAAATTGACTAAAAGATTGATGCTGTGTTGGAAACAGTGAGGACTAGCACAAATGATAAAGAGAAAGAAGAAAAATTATGGCAATTAATATGCCATCTGATGTCTTCCCCTCTGGGAAATTAACATTAAAAGACTTTCTACATGATTTTTCAGAAATTATACTGCTTGGCAATTAGCTTTTATGTGACACCCACTTTAAGGAAGTATGCACTTCATGCTGTCTGGAGGTTTTTTCCTTCAATTACTAGCCTCTGCTCAGGAGAAAGATGTTGTCAGTCAGTCAAGACTTCCACAGAGTGCAACAATATTCCCAAGAAACAATAGCAACCACCTTGCCCTATAGTGACTTACTAGGAAAATTCTGCTCTTGGTTTCCAAGTTTGGATGAGTTAGAATTAGTTAAGTGTACCTGTTACCTGGAAGCATTGTTTTCTGTCATTGACACAGCTAAGACCTTTTAACTGTTGCACAACTATCCCCAAACCCATGACAATATGAACTACAATGATCCCAAGCGTAAATGAGTAACCAAGCAGCTTTTGAAAGGCAGAAGAGAAGCATATTTATGGATTGATTGCATGCTACGATACTAGATAATGATATCATATAAATTGCAAACATTCCCTAGCTGCTACCTCATGAGATCAGTTTTACTGCTGAGGACACAGGCAGGCAGCCTAGAGGCTCTCCAAGTGTGACAGTGCATAGCGTCACATCCAATAGTGCACACAAGGTAACTCCTCTCCTTGTTTTACCATTACAGGACAAAAAGGGGAGGTTGTGTTCCCACAAAAGGTATTATTTTGGAGGACAGAAGAGGCCCGTGAACATGGTTTTCTCCCGTTTACCTCTGCACAGTGCTCCCCCCATTTGCCTTTAAGAGCTCGCTGTCTCAAAGGTCTAAATTCTTCAGTGTAACCGTAGCTGCTTTGCAAAACAAAGCAGCCTTCATCTAGCTGATTGAGCTTCTTAAGAATTTTCCTTATGTAAGGCAAAACTCAGGTAATCCACAGACATGAAAGCAACGCCTTCACTGTTTGAACATTTCACATCGATGGAAGGGGAGCATCTGAGGCAAACAGGACATAGTTAAACATCTCCTGCTTTCAGCGATGTCTGCTTCTTGCAGCTCTCTTTAGGCTGCTCTAAAAAGTGCTGGAGTCTTGGACTTGCACAGGTTAGACCAAGGAGCGGAGGGTACGACAGTGAATTGCTGATGCCATTTTACCAAAGTGCGCTGGGCTACAGCACAGAAGGATTAAGCTCTGACTGCCAAACTGCACCGCCCAGATCATTCCACCAGACTTTCCACTCATAACCACCTTAAGCAAATACTTTTTCACTTCCAAATGTTTTTACTAGATTTGAGCAGCAACTAAAGAACAATACTGCAGAGTTAAAATAGAAATGAAAATCCCACACACTCTGCTGCTGGTGGAGCTTTTGCATTCATTAGTCATATTTCTATCCTGTTTGACTGTGTTATTACTATTTTCTTTCATTCTTTTTCCAGAGGCTGCCTATAGTTACGCCTGATGACAGTTATTGTTTCCATTGTTGCTTTTCTAGCGCAGTGCCCAGAATGGCATATTGCTTTGCTGTATGTAATAAAACATTAACAACAAAAAAAAGCATAGAAAGGATCTGCCCACTAAAATAACAACAACATGCCTCTGGCACAGGAACGGCACTGAAAACCTTCCATTCAGGACTTCCCAAGATGTCCCTGGATCTGCAGAAACATCAGTACAGAAGATTAATAGCTGTATATATTTATTTCTTATCTCTTTCCAGAAGACAAGAAGGAAAAATGGGAAACACTATGAAAAACAAATAATGCAACCTATACATGCTTTTATTAGTGTAGTATTTGTTAACGAGGAAGCTTCTCCTACCCTGAAATTTAGAATCCTGTATTGGAAGGCAGCAGTTACTTAACACTGAAGATGAACGGTCTTCCTCCACATTGAGCTGCAACTGAAGTCAAGGACTAGTCAGAGTGGACTCTCACTGTAGGATTCAAGAATGAGGTAGCTGAGGTTCCTCAGGTCTGTAATGCTGTTATTATTATTTTTCTTTCTCTCCCATCTCCTCTAACAGACAAGCAATGCGGGGCGATTGCGCACTCCTCTGCAGTAGTACACCTGGGTTTGATGACTATGGAGAAGAATGTCAGTGCTAAAAAGAGTAGAGCTTCTTTACTTAGCTACAAGTTCATTTGTGGTAGCCACAAAGCAATTTCCAGTACAACAGAATTAAATATTCTTGAAGTTAATTAAATATTCAGAAGTGGCAGGACAGCAAAGTGAAAGGGTGAAGGAGCACACATGCACTAAACTGCCATGCTCCGTGCTCAGAATCCTCCAGGACTGATGGGGTCTTCTCCAGCCCACTGACCTCCACTGTCCTGTCTCTTGAAACATTTGTGCATAAATAAGCCTGACTTTTTAATCCTTCAAAGTATGATTGTATCGTGCAGTGAAGGATATTTTCACCATTTTATATTAGACATCAGACTTCAGTGCTTCAGCTGATATTCAGGATGGTCTACATAGATAATGAAAGGCATCAGCAAATCACTCACGGGAAGAGTTTGACCGCTCTCCCTTCACCAGCTGTTCAGGCAGTTCAAAGCTTTCTGCCTAAATTCAGGCTGCCTGTGTGCTTTAAGTGAGACATTGTCACTTTTATCATTGAAATCCAATACACTAACACAACGTTTTCACATGGGGACTCTTCAAGATAAAACCAAATTCATTTCATCTCCCCAAAAGAAACTCAATCAAAACAATCAAAATAGAATCAAGACGCAAACTAGCCCTGAAACAATTAAAACCAACCAAACTCCCCCCCCGCCCCCCCCCCAAACAATGAAAAAGGGAAAAGTACCAAACAAAAAAAGAAAGAAAAGTATCACAGTATGTGCCAGATTCATGGCCTACTATAGATTTTCCTGTAACAGTTTCTGCAACGTTGGGAAGTACAGTGCAATCCAATGTTACAGGTGGGGATTTAATATAAAAATGTTAAGATTCATAACATGTACTGTGTTCAGATCCATATACTCAAATCTAAGTGTTGGCTCAGTGCTAGAGTGCTACAGTCCTAAATGCTTTAGAGGAAATACGCCTAGATAGGTCTCCTTCAGGTCAGATCAGATACTTGTGTCATTGGAATGGATCTTCCTAGCCCAACACTAGATCACCTCTTGGGACTACTGGGGAAGTTGTCTTCTAAGGCTAGTTTGAACAGTTGAATGTGTTTTTGCCAGATGATGTTATGTAAAACCTCTTTGTAATCATGGGGAGATTTCCAAATATAGGTTGTGTGCCCAAAAAGTTAAATGTGCATTTAGGAAAAAGTGAAACAAAAGACACAGGGAGAATAGACTAGACTAGACTGGACTAGAATAGGTTCAGGTTGGAAGGGACTGACAACGATCATCTAGTCCAACTGCCTGACCACTTCAGGGCTGACCAAAAGTTAAAGGATATTATAGAGGGCAATGTTCAAATGCCTTTTAAACACTGACTGGCTTAGGGCATTAACCACCTCTCTAGGAAGCCTGGTCTAGGGTTTGACCAACCTCTTGGTAAAGAAATGCTTCCTAATGTCCAGTCGAAACCTCCCCTGGCACAGCTTTGACCCATTCCTACGTGTCCCGTCACTGGATACCTGTGAGAAGAGATCAGCACCTCCCTCTCCACATCCCCTCCTCAGGAAGCTGGAGAGAGCAATGAGGTGTCCCTTCAGCCTCCTCTTCTCCAAACTTGACAAGCCCAATGTCCTTAGTTGCTCCTCATAGGACATTCCTTCCAGCCCTTTCACCAGCTTTGTTGCCCGCCTCTGGATGTGTTCAAGGACCTTCACACCCTTCTTAAATTGTGGGGCCCAGGACTGAACACAATACTCAAGGTGAGGCTGCACCAATGCTAAATACAGTGGGATAATCACCTCTTTTGACCATCTGGTCATGCTATGTTTGATGTATCGCAAGATAGGGTTTGCCCTCTTGGCTGCCTGGGCACGCTGCTGACTCCTATTGAGCCTGCTGTCAACCAGCACCCCCGATCTCCCGTTGTTTTTTGCTCCAGTTCTTTTGTCTGATTAAGTTTTTAAGTTCCTTCTTTTTCTGCAGAGAGAAAATGAAGCTGATAAGAACCTTGCAAGGGTTAGGCACATAGATATTCATCCAGGCTTTTCTGTTTCAAATACACACAGGCTGAAAAAGATAATCTTTTAGTTCTTGCTTTTGCAAGCTTTGTGCTACTCAACGTATTTCCCATGACATTTCCATAAGTAAGCCCCTCATCATTTGCAAAGAGCTTTCACTGTCTTCTTGCAAACTGGAGAAAATGAGCAATGGGTATACCACAGCCTGTGGGAATATTTGGATCAAAACCTCCAATAATCATAGTCATTAACATTTTTCAATGTAATGTTATTTAATAACAATATTATTGGCAGATAATCTGAATTGATAGGTCAATAGGCAATACACAGAAGCTGTAGTGGTAGGAAGTCAGCATATATATACAGAAAGAGACAGACATTAAAATAAATACATATATATTTAAATTGAAATAGCATTATAATTCTTTTGTTCCAAAGCAGAGACAAAGACAAGTAGATAATTTTTTGCTCCTGAATAGCATGTACAGGCTATCTGCTCAGATTTACAGTACATTGAAAATAAAACTGATGTGAATATTGCAGGTGGGCAGCAAGAGGTCATTTTTTTCTGTCTTCTAGCAAAGTATTGTGTTTTCCAAATACTTAAAAGCTCTTCTTCAGATATTTATGTGTTTTGCAAAAATGGAATTTTACAACAGAATATCATGGGAAATTTTCATCACAACCTGCTGTACACAGGAGCTCAGAAAGCATTCAAAATAAGATAGATCAAAAGTTCACCCTGGCAGTGGTGGCATGGGCAGTGGAAGAAGCTACTCCACTCTGCTCCTGCTGAGTCAGTGCTAGCTGACTGTTTCCAAAAGCCTCTCTGCCTTCACCTCACCTGGAAGGGAAAAAAGTTACAGCTCTGCTGCCATAGAAAAAGATATCAGGGAGCATCACCCTGACGACCTCTGGTTCCAGCCATAACCAGGGGTGGGGAGAAGACTTAACTTGTCCAATTCTTGTTCCCTAACCCTCCCCCTTTCCAGAATGGCCAAAATTGCTGAGCTGTAATCTATTCCACATTAGCAAATCAGACTTCCCAACTCAACATCCAAATATTTTATTTGCTTCCAGTCAAAAACTAGATCCTTGGTGATGTTAAGCTGTTCGATGAAAATATCTACTCAATGCTCTGTCAAAAGAGAAAATCAAGGTTCAAGAATTAACAGGAAAGAGACAGAATCACGTGCCACATTATAAATTCATTACGTGCCAAAAACTTGACTGGAAAGCAGTTCTGGTCCTATAAAGTTGGAAAAAAAAGCAGAGAAGAGCAACAAGGTCAAGTAGAAAAGCTCTACCAGCTTCAGATGGGTAATGATTAGCGAGACTAGATTCTTTAGCCTAGAAAAGAGATGGTGGGTATGGGAAGGGATGTCTACAGGAGGACATAATAGAAAACTATAAACTTTTGAGTAGAAGGGAGAAGGTGAATAGAGCATGACTGTTCCTTATCTTCTTCTGCATGAAACATGTCTGTATCAAATGAAAATGTGAGGTGGCAGACTCAAAATAAACAAAATATTTTTCTTCAGTGACACAGTTAAGCAATGGAGAGCCTCTAGGCATAGGACCTTGTAGGTACCAGACACTCACATGGGTTTAGAAAGCATTTGGGTAAGTTCAAGGAAGAAAAATGATTCCTGGCAGCCCTCACTGATATGAATTATGCTCCTGTTGGCTAAGGCTTGAGCCTAGAAGACTGTCCTGGATTAGAATTATCATGCAGTTTCCCTGTTGTTATATATTTCTTGGCACCAGCTGGCAGCCACTTGCAGAGCCAAGTTAAGAGAATAGATGGACCTTCCTGTATGTCCTATTGAACTATTCATATGTTCAACATTCATTTTTCTTCCAGACTGGTACAAAAGAATAGCTGGTGTTGAAAAGCAACAGAAAAGAGCCATTCTTGTACACAGGTACCTTCTCTAATTTTTCAGCGCTGGCAGTATTACTGCAGCCTGGTTAGACACCTGTTAAATATATTGACATGCATTCCAAATCTTCCACAGGGATCCTCTAGTTCACTGATTTGTACCATCACACTCACAAGCACCACATAAGTAAATACTTATTGGATACATTTCTGTTGGTATTCAGCTCTCAGGCCTGCAGCCTTTCAAAGTCCAGCTGTTCCTTTAGGTACAACCATAAACAAAATAAAATGGAAGCTGTCTCCAAAAGGGAAATGGAATGTCTGGAAAGTCCTGTACTATCTGTCACTTTGCAATGTTTTCAGCACATTACTTAAGAACAAACAATCCAGAAACTGAACTTTGCTCTGTATTATCAAGTTGGAGCTTTCCCACCTGCAGCCAAAGCAAGCGGCAGGATCACAAAGGCTGCCTGCATATTGATTTTGCAAGACTGCACATAACTTCAGAGGGCACCAATGACAGCTTTTGCCATCAACATACCTCACTTTCTAGCAAAGTTGGAAATAAAATCTTATTCACCTTTCAGATGAAGGTTTTCCATGTTTCTGACCATTTCTGACTAAACAGCTCATCAGATGCTACAAGTTAGATATTAAGGGTCTGAGATAAACAGGTCACTTTAACATAAGTACTTTTTTCCTTTCACAAGCAAATTGCTGAGTCATTTATACCCACCCCTCTGAGAAAACAAATAATGGATTCCACAGAGCCCTTTGGATATTTAGGTTTTTGCAATTATACCTTTTATTACATAGCGATAGAGGAAAGCAATTTTCTTCCCCACACTTACTTGCCTACAACTGAAAAACATTAAATGTTTCAGGCTGTAGTAATTATCATATTCATTAAAAAAATCCCACTTAACTCAGCCATGTTGCGATCTTGTGTGTTCTTTTGTCCCAGTAAACTACCCCTTTTCACATGAATTACAGGCATTTCACTGGATGAGACACAAACACACACCATTCCTGGTCTGGGGATGTATCTGTCTTTCTGGTCTGCATTTGCACAGTGCATATTTGAACCTGGATGGCAGTCCATGACAAAAGTAAAATTCTTTTTATTGCTGCAATAAAAGATAAGCACAGCTCAGTAGTGTAAGCATCAGAAATGAAAGCAAAAATCTCAGTAGTTTTAACTGCAAAGACAGTTTGTTCCACAATAATATAGGTAATTTAGCTAATAGTTTTTAATTGTTGCACATACTTGTTTACTGTTTATCTGCTTACCCCAACTGTATGGAACAGGCATCCCAGCAGCACGGGGATAACAGAACCACTTTAGGAAGCTAAACACGCCTCATAACATTTGATGTTCCCAGACATCCCTCGGTGCTTGGTCAGGTTACAGATTATTTAGCCTTCCTGAGAATTTCCCTGACCTGAGTTAACTGTGGCTAAAGTTTATCTCTCATTTCCTGCCCTATTCCCCTCATAAATCCCAGCTCCTGGTTACACTATCCAGCACTGAAGTCAAGCCTGAGTGTGTCACACCTTAGCAACTCTGGGACAGCTTCTGCCCTGCCCTCGAGGCTGGCCGCTTCCTACTTCTTCCCCTCTCATGCCTTGCATGAATTGAGTGAATCTTAAACAAAGAGATTCAACAAAATCTCAACACTGGTTGTCAAAATACCGTGAGCCTAGAGACAGCTCTACTACCCAAGACCCTTTTAGTGAGGCAAAAAAAGCAGCAGACTCTACCCTAATTGAATTGCTTCAGTTGTGCTCCATTTTCTTCACCAGAAAATATGTCCGTTATTCTATCTCTTCCCCATTTCTCTTTTGTGATTGTATAGGTTAAAGTATTCATTAAGTTTTCTGCTCATATATATTGTCTGCCAGCTGTCTCTGAGAATATATTTGCCCTTCAGCAGGGCTGCTTTGAGCTCTTTGGCAGGCCTTTCAAAGCATCACCCTTGCACTGAACTGTGTTGCAATCAACCAAGAGCAGACTGTCAGTTCATAAACATTTCAGTTTCAAAGCATCAGAATTGTTTTATATTCCTTTACTGACTGGAACTTAAAGCCAGTAAATCTGCTATTGAATTGGAGTGTATGGCAGAGTGCACGCTCCGTTGGAAGGGGAGAGGGGGAAATGTCAGCGCAGAGGATTTATGGCTGCCTCCCCCGTCAGGGATAGCCTTGCCCTATAAACTCTGACGTGCTGTCTTCTCACACCAAGTCTGGTATCCCTAGAAAGCCAAACCCAGCTTCATAGCCTGCTTTGTTCCTAGATCATCTACCAAGCAGCCTTTGAATGAAAGATGCTGTGCATGCATGCCTATCCAACACATTTAAAATCCAGACTTTCTTGGTTGCAGTCTACAAGGGCAGAGGGTCCCATGTCCTACAACACTGGTGACCATGCGCAGGCCCAAGCACACAACTTTCATTGTATGGAATCAAGGCCTCAGTGCACACTGTATAGAGACAGAGAAGTAGCAGAAGAAGGGTAAGAAGATGTAGAAGGTAAAACAAAGAGGTTCCAGATTCATTAAATTAAAAATGTCAATAGTTTAGGCTGGGATTTTTCATAGATGTTCAAGTGAGCGCGGCATCTGAATCCAGTAAAAATTCAGTGCAACTAGAAATATTAATTCACATAGGCTGTTTTAAAGATTCCAGGAACCACAGGCTTGTTTTTACCAGCAGTAACTTCCTCCATATAATTTTTGACTGATATTTGAATAACCGTATTCTTAGACTCCTTTTTCTCCTCTAGTGTAAGAATACTGCCCCAAAACCTAAACCACACATTCGACTGCCTTATGCAGAGTTAGGAATGCTAGTTAGCTTCATTACCACAGAAAGCCTGATCCGTAAAATGCTATAAAAGAAGGGATTTTTCTTGGATAAAGGAGCAAGGGACCTAGCAGACAAGCTGGAAACCATAAAGTGGTAACTTTCACAGTGATGGCAGTGTGTCTTAATTATACACCGATTTGAGCCTGCTTAGATGTCAACAGATCTTTAGATGCAAAGGCAAACTGTCCTCTTCTACCAGGGAAAGAGAAATTCTGTCTCAGTGTTTGCAGAAGAAGAAACGACATGGAGGAAACAAGCAAGCAAGCAGAGTGGTGGGTGAACAACCACACAAGCTCATCTCTCACAGGAGTCCAAGGAAGAGGAAGCACACCCACTGATTTGGACCTCACATTTTACCCTCTATTAATTTCTAGGGTTTTAATGGGTTTAGTCACAGGCTTACTTAGGTTGCCTATTTCAGTCTTCTCAAATCTAAAAGAGAAGAAAATAAAAGAGGAAAAGGTATCCACTGTTTTACTACACAGTGTTTGTATTTCCTAAATCTGAGGTTTTTTCCCTATAATTTCTTAATCCTGTTACTGCTTCAGGTAATCACTGAATAGTGTTGCTTTCATTTTCTTCTGCTATGTCTAAATTTAGATCAAGGGTTTGAATCTGTTGGCTGCTGCTCTAGAGTCCTCTGTCAGGTTACTTCATGATTTTCCTCTCTAGAAAGCATTTACAATATGTCTGAAGCACTGTGTAAGCATACATGAACTAATTCCTATAGCTTTCCTTTGCAATAAGCACTTTGTGTACCTCATGCTGTTTAGTAACCTGAGGCAGATCTACGGTAGAAACAGTTTGTCTGGATTAGCCTCCTTGATTAAACTGCAACAGGCTATGCCTAGCAGAAAGAAAAGCTTTATACACCATTCCCTGTATTTGGTTAATTTCTAATCCCTAAAAGACTTTTATCAGAAGAATGCCCCCAGCAAGTTCTGCTCACTGCCCCTGCTGATGTCTCTTCCAGGGCCCATATCATCCAGGTTAACAACACACCACACAGGCTGCCTTCTGGGTATTTTTCCAAGCCTTCCTCACTTGAAACTTTTGTTCCTTTGCCTCCGTTCCACTCAGGTCATCACACAATCTTTTAAGAATTACTGCAGCTATTCTGCAGGCATTTGTTAATACAGAAATCACTTAAGTGTAAATGCAGCTTGCAGCTAACTCCTTGTAGCCCGCTACTGTTCATATTGCTTCAAATATAATGGCCTTTAAACTCATCTCCAAATTCTTGCTTGTGCCACTTCTGTTGAAGATGTACTTGTTTCCACCTAAATTGGACTGTTTTTCTTTGAATTACACCATCTTCAATCTCTTAATTATCAGTACAACCTGTTTCCTTAGACTCTTCTATATCATGTTTGCTCAGGCTTCCCCTGCACCCACTCTCACAAAGTTCTTTTGATCTTGGTAATATGTATCCCAAATCAGCTATGATCAGTTTAATGGATTGCTGTTGTTATTGTGGAGGCACTGGTGTCCCACTGCAATACCTGTGAGTGTTTTCTGCAATTGTTTTGTGTGAATGCTTACCAGCAGGACCAGAGAGACCTTAGGTTTTTGGCTGCTCTCTCATAGCACACTCCCTTAATGCTTGGTTTGCCATCCCATCTGTGGTTCTTCCACTCATCTCCAGCAATACTACCACTTGCAGCCACGAAAAATTTCAGTTCCCTGGTTCATCAGTCCCTCTTCATTCACTTCTAACTTCTGTGTGGGTTTATCAAAGTATCTGTTACTGTAAGATAATGAACCTTTGTCACCTCTGCTTTGGCTACCTTTATTCAACCGGCTCGTTGCTTTCTCTTGGACTGTGGTCTAACTTGGTACTGAATCACTTGGATGTTTCCTGAATGTAGCCCATTGCCCAAACACACTTTGAGAGACCATTCAATATCATGATAATGATATGAAACCTATATTAGCTCTGACCAGTATTTGTAAAAAATTACAGAGGTGGATATTTCCCAAACAGTCTATCTTATACTGACGTTATTACATTTCTCCTAGTATTTAAACCAAATCTTCCATTCTAAGGAATGATTTTTGAAGATAAAAGCATTTGAGAAACTGCTGAGACGCAGGACTTACTGGCTTACTTACTTACTTACTGGCTTGAGGACAGTCCTATGCTAACACCTCTATTTAACTTCCATACAAAATCTTTGTGTTTCTGTCCTTTATCTATAGCATGTGGACTTCAGTTGTCTTGTCTGTCTAGCTAAATTCTTCAGGACAAGTTTTTCTCCTCAGTATATTCACATAGTTCATCCAAAGAGGGAAATGTGGATGGGGAGTATATGAACTCCTCACTTCTGCATGCACCAGTGCACAACAATCAGTTGAAAATAAAAGTCATTAAATTAAAATTTCCACTTCTGATCTTTTTTCTTCTCCCGTATTGTTATTCTTTCATTATAACACTAGCATATCAGCAGTCACAGAACAGGAGCATTTTAGAGACCACCTACTTAATCTCCTTCAACTGCTATATCCAACAGCAACATCTGAATTTGCAAAATTATTAAGGAAAAAACTAATGTCATATTATAAAAGATGTTCTTAAATGGCTTAGCTTTACGTGAAGTTCTGGTGCTATATACAAAAGATATCCCTGTTTTCAGGTGTTACAGGTGCATTAGTCTGAAATTTGATATACAAATTATTAACCTCAAAGAAAGTTTTCAGATCAGAAGTCCGGGGCTCCAGTTACTTGTTTTAACAGAGGACTACTTAAAGGGAATTAGAAGGTGTAAGAAATGTGTGTTTGAGCTTTATTGTTGGAACTAGATTTTTCAGGGCAAGCAATACACTTGGAAATGTGTCTAGTGCCTTCCCTCAATCTAGATTTTCAGGATTTTTAAACATAACCCAAAGATATTACATCCCTTTCATTCAGCCTTGTGAAAGCTGTCTAGGGGTAGATAGCACCATATGCTTTTCTTTGAGATAGAGATGACGAGACAGAAAGTTTGCTGTTCAAGAGTGACAATTCAGCTGTGTTGAACTCAGTCTCCTCACAGAGCATATCTGTTTGCTTTACAGACAAAGGAGATCAAAGCTCTACCTAAGGATTATGTTTGCACACATTAAATACCTGAAGCAGCTCTCATTCCAGGCTCACAGCACACAAGTAAAACTTTATGGGCCAATTAGAAAATCAGAGTGTAATATCACTTGACCACAGCTGCCTCTGGGATAGAGAGATCAGCAAATTAGTTTGCTTACAGCTTGACTACATAAAAAATAAGGGCACCTCAAAGGAAGTACAAAGATAAGAATTTCTTCAGGATATTGCTTAAAAATTTCAGCTTGAAATTGATTAAGAGTGTTTAAAAATTTACTATATGTTTTTCTTACACTTTTTCCCCTGTTCTTTCAGCTCTAAATAGTACCTAGAAAAGCATTCATGCTCATTTTCTCAGGCAGACATTCCTGCTCCTTTGCACTTCCAAGAGCATGGTAGCTGCATTCATATACAGTTTTAGCCTATTAGTTTGCTGGGGATTTTAAAAACATTTGTCCCCAAGTACAAATATATTCAGGGTGACTCAGCTGTGATTTTCCACAGTGACTATTCAATTAACATGCAAATTAGGAGGCTAGTGTAAATAGTTAATGAGCCCAGAATCTAAGGAGGAATAGAGGGGAGACAGGTTGCATATTTGCCTGAGACAAAACACTGTGCATCTCAAACGTTGTCCGAACCCAGAGTCAGTGGCAGTTGGGCCAGTCGTACTGGTATCATGTATCTGTGCAAGTAGAGAAACATCTTACTGCCTTTCCATAGTACAGGACTTACATAACCAATGACAGAGCAGGCAAGATGTGGTGCTTATTCCAGCAATATGTCATTAATCTTGACTTTAAAACAGGGTTGAAAATAACTTTCCAAGAAATTACTTTTGCATTCGAGACCCACATATTGTGCTCATTTTAACTTGCACAGTATTTACTTCTAATATATTTGCATAGCATGTTTTTAGTTATAACTCTCTGACGCTGAGCACAATTGTAGCCAAAAAAAAAAAAAATAAATCCAGCGACCTCACTTCCAGGCATGCAGAAGAAAACTACTGGCTAGTCCTGACTATTAACCTTGAACAGGACCACAATGCAAAATGTCCGAACATCGGCATGTAAATATCTATAACAAACATTCCAGTCTTTCAATATTTTGGAACCAATCCTGGGTACATGAAATACAAACACCACATGGGGAATTCCCATCACATGTTCTACCTGCCATTGGTCAAAACAGCAGTGCAACTCTTCAGCCAAAACTGGCTGTTTAATGAAGAGCACGGGATGGAGCTTCCATCCCCCATTATCCTGAGAGCAGCTTCCTATACCAGGAGCACATCTGCTTGCAGAATAAAGATATGTCAACACCTTAGTAATAACGTGTGCATGGAAATGCGCATCTCACACTCATTTGTTAGCTGTAGACAAATGGTATGCATTCAGTGGGGCTGCAAGAAGCAGTTAAGGCCATAGCTGAGTATAGCAGCCCTGAAGATCTCAGTGGCACACACAAAACGCCAAGCGGCCTCACCCTGCTGTTTCCTCAGTACACTCACCCAGCAGTGCTCCGTCCTCAGTAAAGGAAAGGTGGGAGATCAAAGAGGAAATACATACAAAGAATGAGAAGAAACAGGTAGAAGAATGAGCTCATGCTGTAAGCAATCTCCAGATATCACAGAGTTGCGTTATTTCTGTTTTGGGTATTTTTTGGTGAATACATTTTCTCAAGAAAAAAAAAAAAAGGGCGGTGTGGGGAGTCTGAAGACAGGAAACAGCTGAAACCTGAAAAACTTGTAAAAGTGTGTTCAGCCTGCTGCCTCTTGATTGCAGAAGCCAGAACTTGAGAAAATAGCATTTGTTTTCTTGCAATGCTTGTGTTAAAGACGCAGAAAAATTGAGATAATGTGAGATTCTTGTGGAAAATAAAATATAGAATGAACAAGACGCACTGGTAAACAAGATTTTTTTGCAGCTAGCAATGGTTAGGAGGGGAACCAATGGAAAGGTAATGAATGTTAACTCAAAACTGCACTATGTTCCTCCCATGTATGTAGCCCTCCGTTGGTCAGCTGCGCCTCTCATCACTTCCCTTGCCCTCCAGCCTTGCTACAGAAGCTGGCTCCTGTGCAAAAGGGTTAGAACCAGACACTGTGCTCCACCACAGCTGCAGTCACGTTTTGGGAGGAGTCTGTAATGGAAAATTCAACTCACATTTGCATTTTTCCTCAGCAATATATCTGCACACTGTTTTCAAAATGCTTATTCCAAGGAGCTGGACATTGTCATTGCGATTTCCATCATTGCCCACAGGAGCTCTCAGTGTCGTTTTGGGCTGAGGCTTTGCTTTGCTTGCTGGTATTCCATGGCACAAAGAAGCAAGTCTGCAGACCAAACTTGAAAATAGCACAATTTTATAAATAGAGAGCAGCTAACTCCTCCACTGGAGGAGTGGAACCTTGCACTGGAACCAGTCTCTCGTCTTTATCTTTACAGCCTGCATTCTTGGACGAAAAAAAAACCACCAAAACCAAAACTCACCAACAAAGAAACCAGCAAAAACCCAACAAAAAACCAAAAAACACCACCACCACAAAAGCAGAAAACTCAAAGAGGAACTAAAGAACCTGAACTAGTTCAGAAAAGGAAAACAGAATATACTGTTCCTTAGCAAAGAGTAAAACCAGCCAGGCAGGATTCCTCCATTATATACAGGTGTTAGGATGAAAAGTTTCGATGCAGTACATTGTAGACATGATCTCAGGGCATGAACTGCAACAAGATTTGGTGACCAGCAATTGTGAACGCAGCGGTACTAATCACTTGGTCCAGCACAGCACTGGTCTTGGTAAACTGTTCACAGTATCTGCAGTAGCTCTCTCTGCGGCATGGCTAGACTGTCTTCTCACACTGAAAGATAGCATCATGCACCTTTACAGGGATTCCCCTTACAAAGAGACGAACTCATGCGGCTTTCCACCAGTAGGAGTGCCAGGAGTATTTAATTTTCATAACTGGAACTACAGAAGTCTGCATTAATCCCCCATCAGGGCACGTGTCACTCAAGCACGTGTACATAGCATCTCAGTATTGAATGGAGTAACACAGTCTGTGGTGACTTTTGTAAAACTAAATATGGAAACAGATATAACCCACGCCTCAGTGAGTACAGGTCCTCTTCTGTGCTTGCCATGTCTCAAATCTGTGCTTGGGAAGCTGTCTTTAATCTTTAAGAGTCATATTTTTTAAATGGTAGAAGTTCCCAGCTTGGTCACCTGTGTGAGACAAAGTGTTGGCCACAACACAAAGAACTCCAACCCCATTTGTAGCAAATGTGGCTTTGGCGCTCCAAGATGTTACCCACTTTAGTTGCTTAGTTCAGTCCTGCAGCAGACCCATGCAGCAGGAGGTGTATGTAGGCCTCAGCTAGCACATGTCACAGTCTCACACTTAATGTGTATTTTCATTAACTTCATCTTTCAGTAATACAACAGAATGATCTAAGACTGAGAACATCATGCATCAGTTTTGACAATGTACTTACGAAGACAGCAACATCCATAAGAAATACAATTTGAACAGCCAGTGATTGCCTAAACTGTTATCCCAGCGTGCATCCCTACGTACCATAAACATGAAGCTACTTGGGATGGAAAGGGGGGATGCCTTAAGCAAAAGGTGATCGTAGCTTTAAAGCCAGGACAGCTTCATGAAAGTATTTTGGAGTTAGCAGTCATACAACAATCAAAAATTATATCCCTAAAATATTAAAACTAACTTCTGATTCAACAGGTACATGCATGTTTCTTGAGCAGATTTTCTCCACTTAATATTCTGAACAAGATTTTAATGAAACTGTGATCAGGCATCATTAACTTCCGCTTTGAGCATATGAACAACTTCGGTGATATTTATAATTATTTGATTTCTCTTCAGGCCAATCGCTTTGTGAACTAGAAGCAAACAACTCATAACAAAATGTGGTGCCAAATGACTTGAACATATGTATTATGAAGTGAAAATCTTGATTAACAAATGAAACAACCCAAAAACCAAATCAAACTGTTGTACAGGAGGAATACTACCAACAAAGTGTGAGGACACATAAATAAAATTTTATTTATTTACAGGATCATAAGTAGAAGCAGTACAGGTTATGACTTCCCTCAGTGACCCAGTAAAGCAAGTTTCAAGTCTTAACAAAATGCATGCCAGTTTTAGCTATATACACCAATGCACGTTAACTTCAAAACACACAGCCTGATATTTGGAGTCATTATGCAAACAACATAGGACTGATCCGATGCTTCTTTTTTCAAAGCATCGTTTTTCACTGATGTATTTGTTTGCTGATAATGCAAACAGTAAGCAACAAATTTGTGATACAAAGCTCTAAATAAACATAGCAAGTAAGCTACCTAATGTGAGTTTGTATTCACCCACAACTTTACTAGAGTAGTTTTTGTCTCTTCAAAATAAGATTAGAGAAAAATAAGAAAATAAGAAGCTTTTTGGGGGGATTGATGTATCTTATCACAGGTGAGTTCTCCAGTATCCAGCAAAGCCTGAATTCTCTCTTTTTCAAAAAACAGGGTGTCAGGGGATGGAGGGGAGAAACTCCAGCTTCATCTAACTGCCTATTAATGAAAATTGCATGCACTTAGTGTCCTAGTGACCTTAACCTCTGACTGAAATCAAAACACAATCAGAATTTATTTGCATTGACAAAAACTGTGGTCACATTTTCCCCATAAATCAGATTAGAAATCAGATTAGAAAATAACCCATTGCCATTGTAAAAAGACAAACTAATATTTTTGCACTGAAAACAATGTCACAAATAGGTGTGATGTAAAGGAAAGAGAATTGTAAGCCACACTTCCTTATTTAATAAGCAAGAGCATGAAAATATTAATATCAAAGTTTCCCTTCAGTTTTCCATTTCCTTATGGAAAACTGCAGGTGTCTGATGGCACGCCACCATTCACAAAGATCGTCCCTGTTTTACTCTTATTCTTTTGTCACCAGGCCTTCACTGCCTTAAACTAAGGCAATTAAAACTTTTTTTTAGTCTGGATGCTACCTCTCCCACTCAGCATAGGCCCAGGAGAAGATTAAGTAAGCACATACGGAAAATCTAAGCTACGAGACAAAAGCAGTAGTGCATCAGCACCAATCCAGTAAAATCTAAAGGTACTGTTCACCCACTTTCACCCATACAGTTTCAATACCTGGCAATCTGAAAGCAAGTGCTAGAGCTAAATAAGCTGCAGTAGCTGGTCAAATGCATTTTTTTGCTCCTTTTATCCAGCAGAAGCTTTCATTATGCATCTATGACAGCACTACTGAGAAAATAATCTTACCAGCTTCTACTAAAAATTAAACCCCGCTATTCTAAATAGCCTGATATGTCTAAGCAGCACAGATCTGAAACTTTATTTTGCAATGTCTCCTGGCTATTCTTTATTTACTATAGTAGGAAACAAGTCCGGAGCTTGTCTGGGCGTTTCATGCACAGAACTGCAAAATATTTCTGAGAATGTTCAGAATATTGAATTTCCCTAAAACTTAAAGCATTTTTGCTTCTTTCCAAAGTTTACTCATTTTTCATTTTGTAATGAAGTTTTCAAAACCCTCAGGTGCTTTATCCAAATTAGTCTTTAATAAGATGAATTCTTCCCTCCTGATGAAGTGATTTAGCTCTCTCACACAAGAATAAAGTAGTATGTATTCCACATGTGTATAACATATATATACATATATACATTGACAGGAAACAATCATTTCACAGGAGCAGGAAAATAATGTTGTACATAGTATGGCTGGTTCTCAGTGCTTTGCCTTCAAGCTTGTACACATTGGCTCCAAAAGGTCAGTATGCTCCATCCACTTTACATTTCTATACATGGGAAACTGTTCAACTGTACTAATTTCATAGTTTTCCTTGTGTGGATGTATAGCTGTTTTGAATTAGTTTTTCTTATTTCAACACATTTCTAATTGTGTGGAATCCGTATGATCTGTGAAAAAGAGTCCCCAAGAAGAAATCTGCACCAGTTTATCTGAATCTATTCTAAAACTACTTTTAGCTAAGCAAAGATATACAGTCTAAAGACCAGCCTTTAACATGGTTGCAGCATTTTTATCTTTGTCACATCAGGTATGACCTGCAAGAACAAAAGCCACTAGGATTTGAAACATCTTTTAGTATTTAACATAGAGTAACACCTTCAAAAGGTCACATTAATCTTAACATTCATTTTGATCTATGAATGAATGTTTCCACTGTATGGCAATAAAACCAGCAATCTTTAATAGACATTCCAAGTCCTAAAGAGGACTGAAAAATTGGATGTACCCTAGGTAGGTTGTCCAACAAACTACATAATCCAGGACAAAGCTAATCTGTAGTAGTTGTTAGGTAGGAAAAAACAGATCATGGCAAAACATGATTGACATGCATAAACTATTCATATCTAAATAGTATTAAGCAAATTCCTGTTCAGGAAATGATCCTGTTACATAGAATCAATGGGACACTTCCAGGTACAGCTTTTTTTTTTTTTTCTCAATCTTTGATTTTTTTTTCCTAATTTTTTATCTTAATTATACAGAAATGTATGAATGTATAAATATGCATACACCCTTCTGCACCTTTCTTTAAAACTGCTGATATTAGCAGTGCAAATAGTATTAAAAAAATCACAGTTCTCAACCTTTGACTCTAGTCTGTACTATACATGCCCAGACATAATCAACATACAATACCCAGATTGATCAGACAAGCAGTGAAGAGGACGCAAGAACTGACTATGTTCTACAGCTATACCGGACATCCAAGTCTTAAAAAAAATAGTGTTAGGTAAGCTCAACTACTAATGGCAGAGGCAGCTAGGGTTTTCATACAAGGCTAGGAAAACCCCATCCAAGTATTGAAAACAAAATGTAATTTATTCAGTATTTTATGCCATAAAAGAATATGTCAATGTTTGGTTTATAAACCTGTATGTATATTACTGCCTTTTTCTGCATTCTGTGTCATTCAGATTGCATAAAATAAGGAAGGGTTGTAATAAGTACATTCAGCCATGACTAGAAGCAGTAGTTAAAGACCAGAAATCCCTGAACAAAACAAGGGAACAACAGTGACAATCTTCTGTAAGGCCCATTTTCTCTAACTTTTATGATGAGGTGGGAGAAGATGAAAAGAGTAAAGTCCAGTTTGATAGAGCAAACTTTTTCCAAGAAACTACAAGTCAGATGCTGGCACTGGAACTTAAACCTTACAAAAGGCAATAGCCTTCAAGCAACACTGCAGAAACAACACATGAGGAAGAATGGCAAAGGAATATGATAGAAAAATTTAGGGACTGATCTAGGAATTTAATACGCGACTGAAAGACATGGAGGTTGAAGGTTCAGAGTGTTTTGAATTCCTTGAAGGGTTTGCATATGAACTCTAAAACACTCTTCCATGTAAGGAAAATACATTTATGTGTTTTATTACTACATCTGTTTAAGTCTTATATTACTTAAAAACAGTTATTTGATTTCAGATTGACTAAGAAGTTCCCAGGAACTTTCCCAAGGAGCCTGAGGAGCTGCTCCATTTGTTGCCCTCTAACCTTCATGTGCTACTAAAGCCACGAACAATGCTGAAGCAGCAGGAGCCATAATGCTGGCCTTCTGCACATAAGCATGCTTTGCAAAAGTAGTGCCACCTGCCCAGCCCACTGGGTTTGACAGAAGGATCATAATGGTGAACTGTCACGTATTATTCAGATCCCACCGGTCTATCACACAGGACCAAACAGGCAGCCTGATGGCAGGAACATTAGCAATCTCAGAGCCAAATCCTAGGCTTTTTGATCAGACCTCCCATCACCTTTGACAGGAACAGAAAGAGTGGAAACAGGAAAAAGGTCCTCAGCAACTGTTGACTTTTCCTTTAAAAGACACATGTTGAAATGAACTAGCACATTCCATCAGCATTTGATCTAGTGTTTTTAACAAACCAAAGAAAAGGGAAGGATATGTTTGCTGGGAGGCTGCAGGTAGTTTTGTTCCAGGTGTTTAAACGACCCTGGCATCAGATGTAAAGTTAAAATTAAAATGAAAAAAATATATATATTCTTCACCTTATCCTTCAGGATGAGCTGCTGTTGACATGGATGATATAGCATTATACATCAAAGCACCAGCTTCTTTAGGAGGAAGGAAATCCCCTTACCTCTGCTTTCACAGAGGAATTTTAATACTGAGCGCCCAGAGCCACAAACTGCTCCTACCCTGGCATGCAAAGCACACGTCTTAAAGTTACAGTTGGTGTTCTTGAGATCTGCAGTTTTGAGGTCAGCTGTTTCTCAGTGGTAGCACAACAGATATGCACTGGATGCACAAATGCATGCCAGCAATTTTGTATACCAGGCTTGTACAATGCCTTCGATTTGTTTTGAAGTGTTTGGGAGGTAGGCAGGTCTGTCAGCAATTCAAGTGTGAAGTTTGTCGTTCTGGACAAAGGGTCCATTTCATGGTTAACTGCCGTTCCAGAAATTTCCTTCCAGGCCTATCTCTTGTGACCAAAGAGCCAACTGCTCCATTATCATAACTATTCACATTTAGTAATCAGTAGGGCAGCCTGGGTAGTAGACAACGGCAAATTTTCATAGAAATCCTGAAATGGATGTTCACTTTATCATAATGACACTAAAATACAGTATTGTCTTGCGAATATCTTACTCTAGCATCGATCTACCCTGTAAGGTAGATTAGGCGGTGGTAATAAAATAAAGAAGAAAGAATGATTTCAAAGTCTCAGGCTCGGGATATCTAGTCTTTACTACTTTGACTTTACTGATAGAAGATATCTATATAAATAAGTTCACAAATCCTGTGAGATTTAAGTGTAGATAAAAGAAATGGTCTGATGTCAAACAGTCATTATTTCTAATTGTCAAGACTTGTGGACTGCCTAAAATAACCAGAAATCCAGCTTATTATAATGCCATAAAATAAGATAGATTACACTACACTTTAATTTGGAAAACTTCAGTAAGCAGAAGATTTAAACCCTAAGGCAATTCAAGTACTAAATGCTATATATTTTATTTGCTATAGGAAAGGAAAAGAGTGAGTCATCCAAGCTATTTTCCGCCATAGACAAGTTTATACTGCAGTGTGAGCAGATCTCTAATTGAAAGTGTAAAAAGAAAACATTTTCTGTTACATTCTATTGCTAAATTCCAACTAACTAATCCACCTAATGGACCGTATGCAAAAAAAACCCAACAGTTGAAGCAAAGCATTTTTATGTGTTTAGGTTGATATCCTGCATTCTACTTCATAAAGGGTGGAACTCAGTAGAAAACTACATTTAGTTAGCTTACACAAAGAGGTTTTCTGGAGTTAAAATCTATAGCTGGTAGTTGCTAAATGGATTCAAATTTGAAAGCCCTCTGCACAGAGGAGTTTAACTGGTTCTAAATGGAGTGATCAGCCACATCAGATGTATGGTAGACAAGGAAGTTATTTTTCTCTCTACAGCTCATTGATGCCAGGAAGCAGTAGGCCTTGTCTACCTTAGAAGATTTAACATTGCACATTTATGAGTGCAGTTGAACTGGTTTTGAACATAATTGTAAAGGGAGATAGGACCAAAACATTTACCACAGGTACTGTGTAGTTTTATACCTGTACCTGCATTACAACTTCTCAACAATGAATGCAGACCTGAGCATCAGCTGACTGTGCCTATACTTGCACTAAACAACAGTTGACTACTTCTCTACTTCAGCTGTTGAGAGTATCCTGGAGCATACAAAGCATTTAATACACATAGGCAAGTTTTTGCAAAAACAGTGTTTTCATTATCACACTCCATAATGCAAGACAGTTAACACTTTCGCTTTGAATTATTTGTCCCCCTTCTCTGTGCAGTAATACAGCAGTTTGTCTTTGAAATATTGCATGCTGCTTAGACTTTCTATTTAGGAACAGAAACCTTAAAATTAGGTATAGAACAAGAGGGACACTTTTTTCCACATAATTTCCCTGTGTTTAAATTTCTTAGTTCCTCCTTCACCTTTCAGAGAGGTAACACAAACTAAGAGGAACCACAGGCACCAGGAAAACAAATTTATCTTGTGCAAACAAAGCTTTCATCTTGTCATCTCCATGTGCAGTATATCTTGCTTTACTAGTTTTCAGTTACAATTAATGTTAATACCTTCTTTTATTGTTTTTCTCATTCCTTTAAGGACATGCTGTAGAGAAGAAAGACAGGTTCCTTTCAGTACTCATTTCTGTGCTGGCAGGATTCAGCCAGACTCTGCATCGCTTGTGCAGAATCCCCTGGGGAGGGAAGTTACAGAACAGAACCACAAATCAGTGCACTAGGCTTTGTGCAGTGCTCTTCATCTGTGGCAAGAAGACCTGAGTGCAGTTCGGGTTCGCTGGGGTTTTAGCAGCCTAAACTAGTACAACTCAACCAGATTTTGCTGCTTATGAGACTTATCTAACTCCCTAGATACAGCTGGCACATTCCTTCCAAATGTAAGTTTTTGAGACGTTTTGAGAGCTTTTGTGCCCAGCAATGTGTTGTTAAGATCACTGCCTGCAAATCTATAAGGGTGGCTGCTGTTACACTCACTGCTACCTCCACTGAGCTCCCACAGCTGAGGGAGAACAAAAAATAATGGGCTTGGGTGGATGTCTAAGTGTCAAAACAAGTATTTTTCATGTGGTTTTCTTCTTCAATGCTAGCGTTCACGATTAAATAACTTTCTGGTAACATCAGTTCTCAGGTACAGGCACAGAGGTAGCCAGTGTATGTTATTGCCTAGGTGACTAGAAATAAGCAAAAGCTAAAAATAGTTAGCTAACAGTAGCTAAAAATAAATAACAAGAACTGAAATAAAAGAGCAGGAAAGGACATTCCAGTAATAAAGGCAAGACCAGGAATGGTAAAATCACTTGGACATGCGCAGTTTTGAAAATGTTGACAATTTATATATGTTGGCTAATCTGAATTAACCGTTTGTCATATTATAAAACTCAGAGATATTGATTAAAAACATTGTTAGATAATTAATATTTTTCATTCTTTTAGTCTTCCCTAGGTATTTTCAAACCATTCAAGAAGAATTTTTCCTTGCCAGGTCTTGAATTTAGATGACATTAACAGCGCTAATTCAGCAGCAGCTTGCGTTACTATCTGAATAAAGACACTTAATGATAGGTTTCTATTGCCTTTTACTGTCACGTGAAAATTCTGGTATACACACAGTCTGATAATGTTAGAAAGTATCTAGACATCACTAACACAGGATACTGTCAGCTATCCTCTTTGTTCTGCATTTGAAGGGAGAAACTTAATACATTGTCTTCCAAAAAAACCAATCACTTTTCACTGGTGAAAAAGGAACATGACTGTCTACGATCTACAAGTGTTAAATGCAACCCTAGAGATCTTGCCATAATCTCAAATATTTCCATTTAGCCTGCTGTCCCTCATTACTTACCTATGTTTTTCAAAGCTATTGAATTTCAAAATCATTATTTCTCTTAAACAGCTATGGGCTGCATTAATTTCCCAGCTGTAGTTCCCATCACTTTCTGCAGCATCAGCCACAGCCATCAGCTTCACCTTTGTTTCTTGCCTTGTTTGGAATTTTTTATTGATGTTTTATAAAGATGTTTTATGTTCTTGCTTATTTATAAGCCAAATATCATGTGATCTGGAATTGAATAATATCAACTTCAATTTTTACATTACTAATTAAAGTACCAGTTGAGACCTCAACACAAAACATTGACAGATGTGCTTTGTTTTGACCCCAGTGAGACTGCTCCTGTGAGTCAAATGTTCAAGCTCAAGCAAAATAAAGACATGAAGGGGCCTACTCCACCACCAGGTAATCCTTTCTCAGGTCAGAAATTTGTTTTCCAAACCACTGAGTGGAACAGACACAAGAAACATCCCAGAAGTGTATCCCACCCACCAGACTATTGGGTATTGTAGAAAAGCCATCTTAATCTGTTGGCAATACTCCACTTGGGATAATAATTAAACACTCATTGAGCCAAAGAGAAGGAGACAAGGACTTTCAGGCTCAGTGGTTAGGGCACTGAGGTGGGAACAAGAGATTCCAGTCTCTGCTTCACTGAATATTTAATTATTTATAAAGCAGAACAGCTCCAAAAATAAGATTAAGAAAGACCCTCTCAAGAATAGTCAAACCCCTGCCGATTATCACATGTGGAAAGCTAGATTTAAGTCCCTGCCTCTTATCAGACTGGGTAAGGATTCAAAGTTTAGCCTTTTATATCCATCAGAGTACTTCAAACACTGGGCAGTTGAGTAGCACAAACCTAAACATCAGCATGTCCCCAAAATCTCAGCCTTCTTAAATGTGACAATTCATGGTAAGGGTCCATAATCTGGGAGTGCCTAGCTGGATATATTTGCAGATGCAAAAGATAGCGAGAACCCTAGAATTTCATCAGGGTTTTGGTGTGGGCTAGTAGGTCCAGCTAGCAAACTGTGTGGTTGGAAATCTGCTTTTCAGCAGAAACTTAGGGGCTGAACACCTAGTCAGCAGAACCAAGTGTGAACAACCCTGCCTGGACTTCACCATGCTGAGTCAGGGAGACGCAGAGCATAATGGTACAAGGAGAAAATGCACATTAATTGATATCATTTTTTCATTCGTTATTGGTTATCATCATAAGTAAATGCAAGGATTTATTTCAATTTTTAAGTAAAGACAAGATTTGTGTAAACCTTTAATCTTATATAGTTTGTCTTCCAGGTTGGTCTGATAAATAGTTGAGTGAGTTTACTTTTACATTATTATTTTATAGAAATCTCTGTAATTGTTTAAAGTGCTTGTTTTTATCCAACTACTTTGTCTTCTTATCCCTTCCCCAAAACATATGAAAAGATTAAAGCACTTGATTTTTCTGTTCTCAAAAATAGGTTTAGAAAAGTTTAAATCAGCTATTAGACTTGAATATGCTAGCCTTTGTAGGTCCAGAAAAAGTGAAGTCACAATGTTTCATACAAGGGAGTTAGAAATGCAAATAGAATTTGACTGTCTTTTTTCCTCCTTCCCATATAAAATACAGGCTTATACCCATTTTCTTTAAAAAGTACCACAGATAGAAATAAGATTCTCATTCTGACAGTAGGAAAAAAAAAAACAAACCCATGTTATTTCCACCAATGCCAATATCCATGGCATGGCTATAGTAAGAATCTCTTGCTCAATCTGAACTTTCTTTTCAACCCTTGCTATGTTGGATATAGACACTGAAAAAACAGGGGTTCCTTACTTGCAGCAGCTGCACACTGTACTGATAGTGCTAGAGGGAGGATTATGAGTAGAGCCCTGGGGATTAGGGGTTCTGGGTTCCTGGCGAGGCCACAGACTTCCTGCATGTGCTTGACTAAGTCATCAAGCTTCAGTGAGCCAGATATTCTTCTTAAGCATTTCAGCACTTCATCATGTAGATTGACACCTAATACCTTTAAATAACTCACACATGTTCCTTCATTTCCTGCACTGCTAAATGGGGATAATGCTGTCTTTTCCCCATGGAGTGGTGTGAAGCTCAAGTCATTAACACATGTAAAATGCTCTGAAAATCTCACACTAAAACCTGTGGAGATCAGTAAAGCACACTTGTATTCTTGTTTATGATTTCCTCAGGCACAACAGTCTCTCCAGAAAATGAATATTTAAAGAATGACCAAGCTCTATTTCAAATGTTTGACTAAACTATAAAAAATACCACTTCACGATATGTGTAACATCAGCACAGTATCTTAAAATGACATTCAGTTCCTTTGCCACATATACTGGAAACATGCATCTTCACTCACTGAAGGAAAAGAAAGTCTGGGAAAGACATGTGAAAAAAGTTATATGCTGTTAAAGCAGTGTACATTTTTTAGAATACAAATAGTTATATGCAACAAAAGTCTACACAATACCTTCAAGTCTTGTTATTCTGTGAAACAATGAGACTTTGTGAAAATAGATTTATTTCCACTCTTACTTTGCCTAAAGGCTTATACAAAACTAATGGAAATTTATGCGGGAATTAATAAAATGCTAAGCAATTTTTAGCTGGAACAAAATGATTGTATATTGGGTATAGTTAAGTCACAGAATAAACAAATAAGTTTAGAGTATTGCTACGATAGTGACATGTGAACTTTAGCTAAGTTTTGCTCAAGTGATGTGTAGATTTTCAGTGTAACATAGCATACTTAAACAGGCATGTCACCCGCCTCTTTGTGAACATAGGACAGAATCTAATTCCTGAACTGTAACAGAAATGAAATATATCATCTCTGTGTTATGGTTTTAGTATGTAAAGGCTTTAAATGCTTAATTTATTAATTGATGTTCTAAGCAAGTTAAGGATATTAGTATTTTATTGCATAACTACTTTAGGGGTAGTCAAAGGTATGAATCTAAAAAAACTCATATATACTAAAATAATAACCTTCTACAAACATAGTTTTATTCACATTTGTGAAATTTTTCACTTGCAGCTTAAGGGCATCATATGATCAGTCTCTTTTTTATCTAGGAATACAGTAGCATGTGCATATACATCTCCAATTGTGAGGTAGCTTCACACAATTCTAAAAATACACCAGATATGAAGCACCAACTCATGAAACACCTTCTAATGGTGACCATTTCCGGGCAAAAATGTTAGTCCCAGCTGGACCCCCTTGCAGTTCTCCACAACACGGGTCCAGAGTGAGGAAATTTCCCCTCTGAGCTCTACATCTCAAATCCCTGCTCTGACTGTGTATTCATATATTTTGTTTCTGCCCTCTGTGTTTATATATTTTGTATATGTGTCACATATCTCTTTTGCTCTCTTATTATTTTTGAGACTTTCTAAACAAAGTCAGCACTTTGTGGTCATCTGACATGTACTGTCTTAATGCTTCTGTCCTTCATAAATGACAAAAGTTAGCACATTAATATATCTATATGTAGCAACTGGAGATTGGAACCAACATGGAAAGGTTCCATGGAAAGGTATTGGATTCTTGAAGGTGTAAGTCTTTGGGGAAGCTTTTTAAACTTTGTGTCCCCATATGAGAAAAAGGAAACGGATCAGCCAATATAGTACAGAAATTTGGAAGATCTCAGTAGAATATTTTTATTTCCTCTTTTTCTCCCACAACTCAAACGCATAGGAAGACAGATTTGGGAACGCATGTTCTGATATTCATCTACACCAACCTCAGGATCAAAATACCTGCTTCTCAGCAGAGGAGGACAGATAGTGTCTGTCCCAGTCAGCAAGCAATGACTCACTTCCTACCCAAGTCCTTTTCTCATTGTATTCAAGAACCATTTAGTGCTATTGTGAAAAACAGTAGCAAACCGTGACAACCTAGATGGAGAAATGAGATGCACCTGCAGCTGGGAAACTACAGCCACAATTCCAAAAGGGGGAACAAAGCGTGGAGCAGGCTAAAAGTTCCTTGGTGAGCAGTAAAGCAACCTGCCTGCTGATTAGACCTATAATTCAGGGCGAGGTTTTGTCTCTTAGATAGCAGGGAGTGTTACTCTAAGTCAATCCATCTCTCTTAGTGCCACCTGTGCTTTCTATGTGAGCACTAAGAACATGCTAGAGGTGACCCATCACAGGTCAGAAGTTACTTCAATATGCTGGAGGCTTAGATGGAGTAATAAAGGTAGAAATAAACACATGAGTAAAGGTCAGTCAGCTACAAACACATTTTGGAAACAAGCACTCTTTTGCACTGGGGTGAACTGGAAAGCTTTAGCCTCTTTGACAAAGAATGTCCCAGAAAGGAAGAACTGTGGGAAAACGTTGGGCCAATCTCCCAAAGAGAGGGAGAGAAATGAACAGGTACAGATTCTCAGTCCTAGAAAAGAAGGTTTTAATATTTTAAAGGGGCAGGCGTTAAAAGACTACAAGAAAGCAAAATATAGTAATAGCCTAGTCAGATAATTAATTTCTAGAGGGAAAGAGAAAGTAGCAAGAAGACCATATGGGAGACAGGGACAAGATTTATTGGATCACATTCTGATATCTCTACATATGTCAGGAGTATAGGAAATAAAGAGAAGCAATGAGAAACTGAGCATGCAGCCAAAGCCATGACAGCACTGACATCAAGGAAATGTGTTAGAACAAACTGTGACATAAGTACTGGTATAAGAGTACAAATTATTCACAAAGAACAGAAGGCAAAGTTCAATAATACACTTTTTGCAGTATATGTACTTATTCTGAGCATCAAGAACAGGTCAAGGAGTAAAGAAAAGTGTGAATAAGAGTAATGTCATGGTAGGATTCTATCTCTAGTTGACTGTGTGAGAGACATAGTAAGTCTAATGCTACATCAATCTAAGTCCCAGCCACTTAAATACCCATCTAGACAAACTTGCTAAGAGATAATTGGATAAAACAAAGGAAAAGTATTAAAGAAGAAAGAAGAATTGAGTAAGTATCCGAAGGTGGAAGATAATTTGCATGAGTTTAATGAGAAATTAGGTGTTATTCTAAGAAATGGAAACATCAAAAGAGGGATAGTGTCCTAGGAAAGCAGACTTCATTAAACTCTGGAAATTGATTGATAATATCTCTTGACAGATAGCCCAAGGATTCAAGGAGCACTAGCTGTAATTTAAGAAGACATGTTCAAAGCACAGCAGCAAAGTGTAACCCCAAAGAAAGAAAAAATAGGGTATGTATGGAGAATGTCATATGTGTAAGAGACTTATAAGCCCCATAACACCTATCAGGAGGTTTTTAATTATTTAAAAACAAGAAAGAAATTAAAATTGGAAGGCACATAGTTGAAGATAGCTATTGGAGCGCAATCGTATGATGTGAAAATAGAAACTACAGGTAATCTTTCAACTGGAATGACACATAAGAAATAAAAATACAAGCTTCTGTAAATATATTAGAAATGAGAATATGTAAAGGGAATTATAAGGGGTTGAAAACAAATAATGAGACATGATATATTTTCTGCTCCAGCCCTCACACATATAGATACTCTGTGTGCATTTATTCAGTTAGATAAAAGGTAGCTGTGGAATGCTCCCTATCCCCAAAAGGCAGATGATATTAGTGAAAGCTCTTTGGAATTATTTGTGTTTATGGACAAACCTTTTCTATTATGAAACTACAAAAATTATAACCAGTGTCACATAAAAAACTTTGGATGGCCTTCAATATTGTATGTGGCAACTCACACACTGGATTCAGAGACATAAAGCAAAACTTTCAGTTCACACTGTTTTTTACTCCCTTATCTCAAATCTTTATTTTTCAAGTGGTTTTCAGTAGTTTTGAAACTGATACTTCCTCTATAGGAATCTTAGGGTAGCCTTCACCAACATGCTCCATGCTGCAAAACCTCGGTTACAGTATTTATGTCTGCATTCAGCAAGAGAATATGGGTGGGATTCAGAAACACTTCAGAAAATCTGGAGGACAGGATCACAGCTAACCGTAATTAGAATGCTTTACAACAAATTGCAAAACTTACCTGAAAACAGGTAATTTTTCTGTGTCATATTTGAAGTACAGAAGGTCAAAACTATTTAATGTATTTGTAACATA
Organism: Larus michahellis; assembly: GCF_964199755.1. Taxonomy (NCBI): domain Eukaryota; kingdom Metazoa; phylum Chordata; class Aves; order Charadriiformes; family Laridae; genus Larus; species Larus michahellis. The sequence goes on from NC_133930.1 coordinate 21,027,979, forward strand.
ATATGTGCTGTTCAATCATTTTTACTGCCGTGACATTTAGTTTCTGATAGAACTTCTCAGGGGATGAATACTAAGGACATGTGATATAAGAAGCAGCTTCACCTAAAAACATATGAAGTTATTTGGTATTCATTATACTGGCAACCGTCATGATGGATCGATTGAAAATGCATCTAGTAAATTGAAAAAAACTACTCATTATTGGTATGTGTTCCATTTAATCCGCTCTTCTGAAGCCACACTCCCTCCTTCCTTCCGTGCTCCAGTCACACTCCTACACAGCAACAGCCACCTGTTCTGAAAAGCACCCTTTTGCTTACCTCGGGTTAGGGCATGTCTCATTTGTTTTATATCTTCCCAGTATTAACAGACCGAGTTAGTACAATAGCAAATACAAAGGGTGATCCCTTGACTTCTCTTTGTCATTAAAAACTGTAATCTTCTCTACATTAACCAGCAGGAGACAAGGTTGTTTTAATAGAAATGAAGATAGGGTTTGGATTGGAGCAATTAATTGATTACAGAAAGTTGTTCTGGTTTTTTCTTGCTTTTTAATTTATTTCTTCAGGTGATCAATCGCTACATATTACTATTATGTTGAAAAGTAACAGCCTGCCTAAGTATTATGCTCGTGTATCATCAGCCTTCAACTCAAAGTGGGTTAGGAATATATATATAGATAGACTGTCCGAAGATGCCTACTCATCATTATGATTCATTATGCATTGGAAAAGTTTCTCACTGACAGCGAATTTCCTGACAAAAGGAGGGTGGAAAGAAATACACTCCAAAACACACTCAAATAGTAAATAGGTAGCTTAGGAAAGTTCATTTGTTTCTTTGCTGTAAAAGTGTTCTAGACAGTATTATTTTCCCATTCTACATCAGGATAAAACTAAGATATTTGACAATAATATGAAAGATGCACTTGAAAATCTTTACTAAAAAAAAAAAAAACAAAAAACAGAATAAGAGGTAAAGAGTAATTCAGAGAAGCCTAATGATTAGGGATCTGATTTGGGATGCAAAAGACACAATTTTAAGCCCTTGGTACGCATTATTTAGTGGCAGGACTCTCTGGTCCTCTGTCTCCCCAGTGACTGTTCTAACTTCTAAGCTGTTCTGACAAGTTGTGACTGAAGTTATCCTGTGGAGTTCCGATTGTATAAATAATTGAACGTTTTTTGGAGCAGAGATTTGAACCTCATTCTTCCCAAATGAGTATTCTTAACTGCTGGGTGGTACAGCTCCTCCTGTCACTACTTTTCTCTGGTTCAATGAATATTCAATATTTTATATAAAGTGGAACTGTTCCAAGAAGAGCAACAGAAGAACAAACTGTATTTTCTTTTAACTCATCTCTTTGCCATGACTGCTGCTACACTGTCATGTGTTCCTGTTAAAAACAAGTCTGTCTCAGCACCATGCAGTCTATCAAAATTTCCTTCAACCCCTTCAAAAACTGTATTTTGAAGGACCCTCTTTTCCCATTGGTGCATCCTATCTTATTCGGTTACTAAATTTATAACATTCTCCTCCTTACCTTTTTGCAGTGCCCCCAATTTCTGCAAAAGTTTTGTCCATTTTCACTGACAGATCTGTCCTAAGTTTCAGCGTTTCATGGAACAACTTGCATTTTTTCAGTTCACAAATTAAAACAAGAAAGATGTTATTTTTATGTTTACTTTGAAATGATTACCAGCTGATAGCAAATGTGTTTGAGGAGCAAATCTTATGGACTCAAGAAACTTATATCAGCCCAGCACGCAGTCCCTCTGTGTGACAGTTGTCTGAAACATGCAAATAATTCCAAAATCCAATGTATGTACATATCACACCATGTAAACTCCGGTATTCAGTATTTCTTAGAGTTGGTTATGGTATTCCCTTGGTTTCAAACCCAACATATTTTGAGGCATTTCACCAGTTGCAGCTGTGGTCCTTGCACCCACACTTCCCAGGTTTTCACACTTTTTTAACTTGTCTATAGCATTTTGAAATGCCTGGGCTTACCAGCCCCAGGTGTAGGAATCCAGACCTTTATTTCCTCAATGATCCTAAATGCCAAAGGGTATCTGATTCAATTTTCTTCAATACATGGTTGAAATAAATACTGGATGGGATAAAAAGGTTAATTGCCATACTGCTGAATAACTAAGTCTTTCTCATTCAGAAAATTAAAAAATGAAGACATCGGGTATTTAGGTAGCATTTTCCCTCACTCTGGAGGGAAAGCTCACCTGCAGTTATTCTCCAGTGCCAGACAAAGGAGCAACTTGTGGACCCTACACCATTTTCCTGAAATGTTCATAGAATATGGTGCCTCTTGAAGGAATGAGGTAATAAGACAGTCATTTTGAATTCTTGGCTGCTCCCAGCCGGCACATTCTTCTTTTCTGCCTTTCTTACTATATTATTTACCAATGCACTTAGTACAGAAACCCAGCAGATGCAAAGACAGCTTTGTCTTTGGTCAGCAAGCTGGCCCAAACCGTAACACTCCTGCCCATCACTGCTTTCTGGGATCATTACTTCCAGCAAATTAGAGTTCTAAATTTGGTCTGAAGACTAAAAGGCAAGCTTAATGGCCCTACAAAATATTGTCACAAGCCATTGTTGACTATTTTCTTATGTTTCAAGTGAAGTCTTAATTATGGTATCACAAGGCATTATGCCAAAAATCCCATTTTGTTTGAGCAATCCCATTATCCAACATTTTGCCTTTTATGATTCAGCTAGATTATATTTTCTCAATTGAGTTTCCATTTCCACTTTCAGCAGTGATGTAATTCTACTTGTACTCTTTTCCATTACTATTTCTTGGTAAATGGATTAGTTTGAATATTGTTTTGTGTTTACTTTCCAGAATTATCAAAAGAAATATTCTAGCGTATGAAGCATTTTTAAGTAAAATCTACTTTCCTTTAGAACATTATATATCATTTCATAAAGAGCTCACACTGTTTTCAGCTGTTTAGGAGGCTATCGTAAACCTAGAATGGAAATTCTAGATGCAGAAAGGTAAGGAATAGTTAGAAGCCTTTTATCCTAGGATACCTGTGCCTAAATTCTGCCTAACAATTGGTAGCACAAAAAGTGGAATGTGTTGCTACCATGTAACTTTTCAGTGACACTTGTACACTTCCAAGTAGTAAATCAGTTAGCTGAATTACACTCTTCTTGCTAGAGATACAGGACTAAAGCATACAGACTTGAAAGGCAGAGACAGAAAAAGTGGCAGAACTATGTTACAATGAGAAATAATCAGTGCCTGTCATTCTAGGTATTGAGATTGACAAGTCAACATATTTTGTATGTAACATATTTTCTCCATCAGATTATGCGTCTTCCCCTCCTTTTCTTCAACTGCTTACTTATAACTCTTGAGGATGAGGTAGAATATAAAAGCTCTCCATTTAGGGCTGACAGGGACACAACATAAGCCACACCCAGAGAAGCAACTTTGATTTGCTTTTCCAGGGCAGATCTCAGTTATGTTGGTGGAGAAGAAGATGACACCATTCCCTACCACAGCTGGACAGCTTCAGGGAATGAGAACAGGAAAGTGTACATACAGCCACTGAGAATTCGACTGTCATTATTGCAAAAAAAGAACTCCTTCTGGTACTGTTGGCTTCTGTTGAAAACTTCCTATAATAGCAATATTCTCCCTTAAAATTTCAATGTAAAGGTTATTTCATTTGCAGTGACTTATTTTCTGATGGGATTAAACTACTGGGGTTTTTTTCCTGAAGGTACTTTATGTATTTTTCATCTCATTTACTTATAAAAGACTGTGCATCATGCGCTGGCTCATCTTTTCTTTCAGTATAAAGAGAGATCAGAAAGATTCTAATCTGCTTTTTATTATTTTATGTGTTTCATCTTTTTCTTTACTTAATGCAATAGGGGCTATATAAAAAAATATTCTTTCTGTAAATATATACACATATTTCCAGGAATCAAAGGCTGAGATATGGTCTGGCATTTTTGAATGACATGTAACATGGTGGGATGCAGACTGTAATTGCTATGATGTAACAGGCAAACTATTTGGCTAGTGCAAATGCTACTTCCTTTCTCAATTAAGTCTGCTACTGCTTAATACTACAGGCTACATTCTGAGGAGAGGAACTGTTCAGCTTCTAGGAAGAGACAATAATTTATTCCTCTAAACTGTTAATTAAAATACAAACACAATGGCTTTTGAATCAGATTTAGCCTGCATTATTGGTTCTGGGTTTTGAAATGCAGATTGCTGTTGACAGCTGCAGGCTGCACACAGAAAGTTAAGACATAAAAGACTAATTTCTGTCTTACCACATGGGAGTGCAAATTATCCCCTTTCTTTATGATGAACCAAACTAACTGCTTAAGCTCTAGAATATCACTGCAGAATTAGGCCAACTCACTGGGATAATGTCAGTGTTGGAGAATCAGCAGTAAATTTGGGTCTCCAGTATAGGCAAACCAATGAATTAAAATGTAAGAGAAGCCAGCAATACAGGAGGCTTTACTCACAAAAATATTCAAAGGTTAGGGTTTAAGACAGCATTATGTTCTTTCCTATACCTGCTTACTTCTGGAAACACATTTGTATGTTTTTCATATAGAGTTGAGCTGCTGTTTTCCTACTGCTGTTGGGATTAGACTCACGACATTTGAAAACAAGATTTTTCCTTATTTTTCCATTATTCTAAGAACAATAATTATAAAGCGATATACAGTGGCCCCACTTATTTATATACCTTGGTGAGGAGACAGGTAACTAATGCACACAAGAAAAAAAAAAAATCCCTGCAAATACTCACCTGAGCTATTAAATTAAATCACTGGCATTATTTTTGCATCCCTGTTGTGCTTACTTTCCAATAGTCATGGATGAAATCAGTTACTTTTCATGAATATTCACTAGAACGGTACATTTAAGGGACAATATATTCATAACAAACATGTTTCAAATTGCTATTTACCATATTCAACAACTGAACACAATGGAGATAAAGCTGCACAATCAGACACAGCAGCCTGAATTTGGAATATTCAAAAACAACCCTGAAGGAAGTTTTGGACCTTGTATAAACACACTCATAGCAATGACTAGTCATAAAGAAAATGCGTTAAATACATTATTTGCCTCCAAACCAAATTTTTAAAAAATCTTAGAATGTTTAAGGTACTGTCTGCTATGAAATACTATGCAGTCTTCTTAACAAGCAAATTATCACTTTTTTCTTTATTCTAATAAACACAGGTGTTAGAAATCAAAGAGTCTTGTGTGATCATTGGTGCCATGGTTCTCAAGCTGTTATTGCTTTCTGTGCAATCTCTAGGGCTGCACCACACATGTGCAAGAGGCACCATGCATGTTAGATGCCCTGTGGCATGCAGACTAGCCAGGGATGGCGCTGGTCTCTCAACAGTCCTGTGTCATACCCACCAGGCCTGTGCAGGTTCCTAAAATACCCTTACCATGAAAGAAGTCACTAGGCCCTTAGCAGAAATCTGAATAATCTAATGTTTAAGAATTCCAAAACTAGGGCTTCTACCACTTTTCGAAACTCTCCCAGAGCGAACATGGCCAAGTTTTAAAGGCACCCCCTTCCCTACATACTGAACAACATTTTGCCTGATATGAATGCCTTTACCACACAAGGCCCAGTGCTGGAGATGCTTTATGTCCATTAGCACCAACAGTATTTACTACACGAAAGAATTCTTGCAACACAGTGTAAGAGTTCTCCGGAGTTCAGTCCTTACAAGGACTACACAACATAGCACTGTAAAGCCCCTTTGTGGAGCAAGTACTTTACAAAGCTGGCACAGACTAAACATTTCCATTTTTTGTCTGAACATGCCTTAGAAGGAATAATTTCTAAGTCACGCAGCAATTAGTTAAGGCATGTGGGTGCAGAGGTACTTCTGCAGCTCTGAATGCTGCATGTTTTGCGAGCTGTTCTGTATTTCAGTTTGCTTTCACCCTAACCTGAAATTCTTATCTTCAGCTGTAAAAAGCCTAGAAAGATTTTTTTTTTTTAAAAGAACAGCATTTAAAGGTCAGTATAATAGAACATCTCAATCATGCATTTTAATATGGAAATTTAAAGACTAAAGACAACAAGGAATTTGGCCTTTAGTTCTTTAAGACTTATTAGAGGAGTTTCTTTAATTATTAACTTATTGAAAATGAAGCTCTGCATATAAAGTATCTTTTGTTATTGAAGGAAATGTAATACACAGGAACATATTTAATATCCTATAGAAATGAGGGGGTGAAAAAGGCAAAAAAAAGGCAAGAGAATAAAGCATGCATTAAAGTTCAGCCATAAATCAGAGACATAGTACAGATAACTCCTGGCTATTTAACAAAGTGCCACACACAGGAGCCTTTCTTCAGAGAGCTCTGTTTCTGAGCCCTACTCACACATGATGGAGTGTATTTCTTGAGGTAGCACAGGCCTGTACACATCAGCCTCCATCAAAGCAACAAGCTAACAACTTGAGGTAAATACTCTGCAGGTAGAAAGGCCTTGATCAGTAAGCAACATGAACTATGCCTGTTTGCAATTGATACACTACTGCCGTAGCTTGCTTTCTTCTTTTATGTATTTGCATGTGAAATGGTTCAGCTAACCATGGCTGAACTAACCAGGAAGACGTGGAAGGGGCAAAAGACAAAAGAGGTAACAGGGCAAAAGTAGAATGCAATAGGTGAGCGAAGTGAGGTCAACCAGCAAGGGGAATCTCAGCGAGGACAAGGCTGAGGGGAGAGGAGGAGGCAGCCAAGCAGTGAGGGAAAGTGAACACCCCGGGACAGAGCTCTGTAAGAAACACTGCTAACTTCTACTCCAGGAGAATAACCTAATGCTCAATCTACTCCTTCGTGGCATGAGGAAGAGGGTAGTGCTTTCATGCAGTCACAGAAATCGCAAAATGCCTGCTCCAAGGAGAACTAATTGCAGGGTCAGATGATGCTGTGGTATCTTATTTCCCTCATCGTGAAGAATTATTTTCCCTTTATATCCAGCAGGAATTTCTCTTGATGTAAATTGTGACTCTTGCCTCCTGCTCTTTTGCTGTGCCGCTCTGAGAAAAGCCTTGTTCTGCCCTCCTTCTACCCTCCCTTTTAGGTTGTGGAAGATGCTGCTGGATGCCTTTTCTCTTCTCCAGGCTAAACAACCCCAATTCCTCCAGCCTCCTCCTGTGTCGTACATAACAGCCTCCTAACCATCCTGTTGGTCCTCTGACACAGAACCTCTTCAGTTTCTCTGCACATGTTGTACCGGGGGCTCCATATTTCAAAAACAGTTATGCATGCAGATTAGAGGGAAATAATATTTTCCACCATCCTGCTGGCTACACTCTTGCTTATGCAGCCTAGTACATGGTTAGGCTTCCCTGCTGACCCACATTCAGCTTGGGTACCAGGACCCCAGCTCTCTTCCACAGAGCTGCTACCCAGAGTGACACAGTATGGTCTCATGCAGTTATTCCACCCAGATGCAGGACTTTGCATTTGTTTCTGTTGAACTTTCTGAACTTCCTTTCATCTCATTTCTTCAGCCTGTCTACGTTCCCTTAAATAGCAGTCCTGCCTTCCCATGTATCCATAGCTCCCCCAATTTTGGTATCATTTACAAACTCACAGAGGGTTTGTTCTGTCACATTATCCAGACCCATTATCTTTTCCTGATGAACTTGTTAAATAGTATTGGCTACAACATTGCTTTCTGAGGAAGACCACTTGTAACTGGCTGCCAGTTAGAAAAAAGAGAGTGGGAAAATAATTATACCTCACAGTACTAGAACCTTATTCTTGCTGAATTTAATCTTTTTTTCATCATTTTCCAAAGCCGCCTTCCCTTCTGTGCATCTTTTTCTCTTTTAACGTTCCTGCTATTTCAAGGCGTTGTTTATCTTCCGCATTATACTAGATATCTAAAAAAACTCCATCACCTTACAACAGCAGGTCCCATTCATTGATTGAGTGGTTGTTGTCAGAGAGAGTCAAACTCTGTTACCCAGCACAGGAGGAATGAATTGCACTATTATTACCTAGTTATGCTAAACGGCAGGCATTACACTGAAAACCAGCCTACAGCTGAGATAATGCTTTTTGACATACTGATGGGGTTGAAAAGTTTTCTTATAGAATCATAGAATCATGGAATAGTTTGGGTTGGAAGGGACTATCTAGTCCCAGTTCCTTTGCCATAGGCAGGGACACCTCCCACTAGACCAGGCTGCTCAAAGCCCCATCCAGCCTGGCCTTGAACACTTCCAGGGATGGGGCATCCACAGCTTCTCTGGGCAACCTCTTCCAGTGTCTCACCACCCTCACAGTAAAGAATTTCTTCCTAAGATCTAATCTAAATCTACCCTCTTTCCATTTAAAATCATTACCCCTAGTCCTATCACTACACTCCCTGATAAAGAGTCCCTCCCCATCTTTCCTGTAAGCCCTCTTCAATACTGAAAGGCCACACTAAGGTCTCCCAGGAACCTTCCCTTCTCCAGGCTCAGGAACTTCAACTCTCTCAGCCTGTCCTCATAGAGGAGATGTCAGAAGCTGTATTTTCTTCCAAAACAAGGCAGAGAGGCATTGTTCAGCTTTATGTCATCTGAGAAAATATTATCAAAAGGACTTATGTGTAGGGAGAGCATGAACAGCAAGGAAATACATGGTTAAAAGTTTTGATTCAGTTCACCACTGCTTGCAACTACTTAGAGAACTGCTGTTAAAAAACACGAGTGGTGCAATGTACTGCTGGGACAAGAACTTGCAGAATTTCCAAGATCCTTGTTATTTCTGATTATACATAACCTGGATCCACACAACTTCCTTTGCTTTTTCAAGCAATAGTTTAGTTTGCCATAAAAAGGAGGAGGGGGAGGGGGAATGGGAAACAAAATAAAGTTGTTATTCTATTCCCTAAACTGAATTAGTTGGCATAAAATGAAACCAAGTCTTAATAGCCTTTTCCTGAGGCCTGATCCTTTTGCTCTTTCACATTTAAGCATCTCATCATGAGCAGATGCAGAGAGTTAAAGACCTGCTACAAAAGTTCAGTATGAATCCTCTCTTTAAGTTTCATGCCAGGGGCAAGTAATATTATACGCAAATCTGCACGCAGTGGAAAGGCGAGGAAATCTGGATCTCTAAGAAATCTCACAGACGTAAACTGACAAAGAACATTTGGAAAACACGTTTGTCAGTGCAAGAAACTGATATCCTGGAAGTGCTCATAGAGACAAAGATTAACGGAAGTTTCAGCCCATATGTGAGAAATCTTCATAACACAAGTGGCCAGTTCTACCTACATGTGTTACAAGGAGAAAATGGAACATAAGGAACAGTTTAGAGATTAAAAATATGCACTTCCAAAGGAATAATGGTGAACTATTATAATGAATACTGTAATAACATTGTATTGTTACTTATCTCCATTTGAGGCACAGGTAGAAACAACACAGACCTCACCTTCACAATTTATCACAAGCAATTTGCAACAAATGTCAGTGTTCCTCAAGAGGTTTGGTCCACAATTCCATGAAATAAGCCCTGATCTACATGAAAACCCTTTCCTGAAGTATGTGAATGGTATTTTTGATCAATGTGGCCTACTGACTTTTTCATTGTGACATTCTAACAGTTGAATCAGTAATTTACGTTTGCCAATACCAGAATCAAAAATTTAATTCTCCTCTACTGAACTGAATCCTTTTGATTTGAATTTCAAAATAGTTCTTGCAGTTTTCCAAAACTTAAAATGAATCCACTACAAAAAAATGAGACAGAAAGGTAAAAATAAGGATAACAACAAAAACAATTCTAACATCTAACTATACCAGAAAACCAGGTAACATTTTTTCCAGTGATAATGACTTGTGAACCTAAGGTTCAAACTGTTTTAACAATCAATCACTTTATTAATATATTTCAGGGAAGCTCTTTTGGCAGGTAAGAACTAGAATGATGCAGGGGTCTCAATTATCCATGAAGTTTTGAGAAAGCAGATCTAGTGGGAATGATAAATTGAGACATTTTATGGCCAAAACAAATATCTGTGATCCTCCCCTGTGGCTCATTTAAGTTTTTATTATGTTGCCACCAGTCCCATATATTGTTTTCATTCTTGACTCAGCAAAAAGCACAATCTTCATGACCCCTGACTCTGTCTGCCTCTTATGTTAGTATATCTGGAGCATCCTTGGTGCGTTACACAACTGTCCGGAGTGCTAAGCACAAAAACTAGCACCCCTGTTTTAAAGCAAGGAAGGAGATTGGGGAGCAGAGGAGAAGGAAGAGACAGCACCATGATTCAGATCCCATCAATCTGTCTGGTTTTGCTTGAGCAAGGGCAACCTACGTTTTATAGAATGTACCAGGCAGCATATAGCTTTTGTTATAAGGCATTAAAATAACTCAGATTTAACAGCATATATAGTCTTCTACATTGAAACAAGCTTTGCAATCTGACAGCAGTTTAACCCTCTGTAGCTCATTTAGTTTCTTCAGCCTTCATGGTGTCCTCACATATCACTTCCTAGACAAGCTGGGGTGACCTGGGTCTGAGGACACATGCACTGGTAGACCCACTAAAGCCTGAAACTGTATGTTTTTTTGCTTATAAGACAGGCTCAGGTCTTTCCACAAAAAATGCCCTTACCAGCACTATAAGACTAGTAGCTCAGTTTAGAGTTGAGTAGGATCAGTGAAGCCACCCTGTAGAAATTCCTTCGAATTTCACATTTCTGCTGGTGTTGGTGACCCAGTGACAACTCTGCTTCTGGGTTCCTGATAGCCCCTGCAGCCCTTCCCCTTCTTGGGTCTGACAGGGCTGTCCGCATTTGTAGCCGTAACACACCAGACAACTAGGAAGCAAAGTTCATACTCTTTGCCTTAACAATGAAAGCCAGACATTTCAGAGGATGTTTCAGCTGTAAAGTCATCTGTTTACAAACTACCTATTACAATTTTGTTCTACAGATTAGCAAATCGAGCTACCAAAAGCTGCAGTTATTTACCCAAGGCTCACCGCTCAGCTCATTCAGCTTCCTCTGAAAATATTAAAATTCAGCTCCCATACAAGGTACCAAATGTACGTAAAAGATGGGATCATTCTTCTGAACCTTAACAGATATCCATAAGATTTAGCGCGCACAGTCCAATGTGAAAGAAATTTCTGCAGGATTAAGAGATGTAAAATAGCTCTATAAATTGACAAATTAATTTTTAGTCATGTGTGCCACCCAGGACATGACTCTTCTGTGTTATTACATGAGTTCTCTATGTAGTGTGGTACATAGCCAAGAAGAGAAGTCTCCCACAGCAACAGCTTAAAGATCACCCTGGTAATGAGCTGTCTGCCCAGGACTTAATAAATAAATAGCTATTTCTTCCCCTTTAGAATGGTGGCAACTCAAAATGCTAAGTTAGCAATACCACAAAAGAAATCTAGGATCACTGACATAAAAGCCTAAAGCATTCCACACTATCAGTCAGGTTATCCAGACCAAGGGGAGGAGATACTTCTGCTAAAGAAAAACATGTTTGTTAAAAGTGGAAAGCATGGCACATGCTTCTAGCTCTATCTTAAATATTAGTTTACCTGCTCAAGGAGCCTTAAGATGATGCAATTAAGCCTAGCCACAGAGAAAGAGAGAGAAAGAGGAGGGGAAGGGGAGGGGAGGGGAAGGAGGGAGGGAGGGAGGAAGGAAGGAGGGAAGGAAGGAAGGAGGGAAGGAAGGAAGGAAGGAAGGAAGGAAGGAAGGAAGGAAGGAAGGAAGGAAGGAAGGAAGGAAGGAAGGAAGGAAGGAAGGAAGGAAGGAAGGAAGGAAGGAAGGAAGGAAGGAAGGAAGGAAGGAAGGAAGGAAGGAAGGAAGGAAGGAAGGAAGGAAGGAAGGAAGGAAGGAAGGAAGGAAGGAAGGAAGGAAGGAAGGAAGGAAGGAAGGAAGGAAGGAAGAGTTTAGTGGATGTTCATGTTATTGAAAAAAATTTAGAGTCATCAAATGTTGCTTAATAATTTTCTCCAGAGTCATTATTTGTGTGTTACGTTTTCCTGAACTGGAGGATTTATGATGGGGTAGGTTTGTTGTGTAGGGCTGCAGCACTGCCTGATGTACTGTCTGGATCATGTAACAGGGGAGAGGCAGCAGTACCTTGAAGTACCACCTTTCTCCCAGCAGAAACCTCTCCACATTAGAACTGTGCTGCTTCAAACTCCTTGAATTATACCAAATAGTAAATCTCTCCAAAGAGACATGTCATCACTTCAGGGTGTTATATGATGTAGATATTAACCAGCTTCATTCTTCTGTGTAAGTTTAGGAATTTTTGTTTCTAAATGAAGTTCTGTAGGAGTTAGGTGGAAATTGTGATTATTTAAGAAGGGTACCAGTGGATACAGAAGTGAAAGATAACATAACTGTTGAAGTGCAGTGGCATTTCTCTTCCTTGATGCTGATGATGAAGTAAGCATGATTACTAATAGATCTTTTAAAAAATGTCTTCCTGTCTGCCCTCTTGTTAAATAGCCTTCCTCTTAGCCACTGTTGGGTTAAGGTGTATTCAGGGGTCCCTTACTATCTGCTGTAATAGTTTGGAACCTGCTCTGATCTATACACAATTTCTCATGGATAGTGAAGAGGGAAGGAGAGCCACCAGAGCCATTCTCAATGCATGCCCTCTGCTCACTGATGAAGTTTTAGTAGCAGAGCGCAGTTCTGGCATCTCTAGACATAATCTTTTCTCTTAGGTTCCTGGAGACAGCTTTCTTTTCTTTAATGCCCAGAGCACTAAGCAGAAAAGTCATTCCACACTTCTCTTCTTATACATCAGTGTGGGAAAGCCAGTTCTTTACTTAACCATTCCCTCTGACACATAAGCATACACACCCCTACATAATATACATATATAACAATAATGAACTGTTTAATTTAAATTACATTGAATCTTGTCCTCTGTTTAGCCCTGTGGACTAACATATGACAAACCTGGTCTGACCTTTTTTCAAAACCTGGTTTCTTGTTTGCTAAACCAAGAGGAAAAAGGTTTATGTTAGTTTGGAAGAACTCCATGATTATGTGAGGAACGGCTCTGGCAGCATCCTATCCCTTATTTGGTCACCCATTTTTGGCTACCCCTTTGAGCAATGTGGAACAGGATTAATTTCCCCAACTATAAATGTCTACACTGTAGCCACCTACAGCAGAGTTAGTCATCTGGACTCCCTGTGCAGTGGGAGGAAAGAAACAGGCACTTGTAAAATGAAATAAATCTTGCTTATTTTAGACATCTCTCTTAGAATGAGATTAATCACTCCATGCATGCGTTTATTTTTCATTTGCTAAAAGAGCTCAGAGATCCCAAAAACAACTACACTGTAGATTTCTGAAGATGAGCTGAATCCCACCCATTCATTATTATGACGGAGTCCCTTATAAACAGAATGTTGTGCTACCATCTTTTTTGTTTCTTACTGATGTGATGTTTTTAAGTGCTTCTGAAATTTATTAATTTGCAAATGGTTTTTGACAATTTAAATGCAGTTAACATACTGAAATGTTGTGCAAAGCATGTGAGGAAACGGTTGTCCCCTTCACTGCTTTAAAGAATTGTAATCCTTCAGCCAGGCAAGTATAGCTGAAGCAATATAACCAGCTCAGAACATATGCAATTATCTCAATATAAAGAGTTTATGTCTTTTGTTCTAGACCAAGAAGGGAAACAATAATCATATATTGAAATAAGGCATTTTTATGTAAGGAAAACTGTAGTCATCCTATGGACTTCACTGGCAAAGGTATGTATATTAAAAACACCAAACTCTGGTGTGGTTACATGTTTGTGTAGCTCAGGCCTTAGGAGAAACACATTTTAACAGTGCCCTTGAACATTTCATAGCTCTGAGCTTGTCCTAAGTGTGCTGCTTTAGTGCTGAATCCGCAGACATGGGCAGTGTAGTCATCTTCCCCAACTTTTTGTGTCAACAATGTAGATACCTATCTCCAAGCTCGCAGACTTCCTTTATACTCAATGGAGTGGGATGCCTTTTGGCATTTTAAGGGCACAATTAATCTGACCTATTTTAGACACATACTTTAAGAAGAGCTGAATCGTGCATTAGAAATGCCTGTTTCTTTTCATTGACTGTAGTCTCCCAAAGACTAACATAGATGTACATTGCTTTCTCATATATGTCTGTTTTTCAGCAAATGAATCCCAAGTCACTGTTTTCTACAGTCTTTCTTATTCTGACCTAGTCACTGTTAGTGAAACACAACCACAGTGGAAGTTCTCGCACTGGCATACCCATATCATTACATTCATTCATACATTACATACCTTACATTAGGAGCACAGTTCCTGGCATGATTTTGGCTCATGCCAAACAGCAGTCTCCCAAAGAGAGGAGGACCAAGGACCATCCTCAAAAGGTAGTTTGAATGCAGCAATCTTATTTTGAAGCATAAGAGATTTTAGACCTATGGCCTTGAGCCATACTACACCTTGCAGCTTTGAGGTCCCTTTTGGTACTTAAACAACACGGCCACTATGGTATCTGGCCACATGTTGGACAGCCGATTCCAGCCAAGTCCAATAGCTAATCTCTACCCCACCAAAGAAGAAAGTCACTGTATGCCAGTGTGTTTCACTCCACTCAGGAACTTTTACAGTGTGGAGAATATAGCCTGTAACAAGCTTTTAGTTTATGGCATTCATAAATGTCTTTTATGAAGCATGAAGAAATCCATTATCAGATTTTAAGTGAGCATGTTTCAAAAATGTCATTATGTCTGTGACTAACCAAATACCTATGATTAGTTCTGTTATTGCTGACGTTTCTAAGAAAAATGGAAATGTTGTGTGTGGTAACCATCTAGCTGGTTCTCTAATTGCAGGCTGAGAAGACCTGCACAAACATGTTATTGATTGTCATCTATTCTTACAAAGCATAAAAGCTTTGCCAACCGTCTGGTCCCACTTCTCACATTTAGAGTTGAGAAGGGTTCACCACGGAGAATGCCCCGCCCCACACTTGTACCTGACTTTGTACCTCAACAACTAGACACATACACATGAACTGCCTGGTAAATAACCCCAATATGTGTGCCCATCTTTGCCAGCACAAGTGCTGGGATCTCCAACAGGTGTGTTTTCAAATGTGAGGATTGAGACTATGAATATATCTAGAAATTACATTTGTTGAGGTGAAATATCATGTGTTAGAAAATACACGACTGTGCCCTTTTTCAGGAAACTGAAATAAAGTAAAGCCATCTGCACTCTCTAGTTTTGCTGGCACTACTGGGCTTGATAATTGCTCCATGCTTACTGTCCAACAAAGGCAGTTGGAAATTTTGGTAGCTGTGAGAACTCATAGAAAACAAGTCAGCTGGCCAAATTCTGTTAACTTAGTAGTGGTATAACTCTGGAGTATATCTGCCTTAATATTAACTTGGAATGGAAATAAAAAAAAGAAATATAGCTTAGTGCAGCAGAATTTGCTATTTGATCTCTATTTCCCAAAGCTGTTAGTGACATTACTGTAAACTCTTCATGCAGACATTAAGTTCCTGAGACAGAAAGTTCTTGTGCTGTGTAGGATGCCTACCACAATGGGATTCAGACTTCCATCCTTTAGGCCATAGTGTTATATAGAACTTTGAAAGAAAACCCAAAAGCCGTCAAACATCACACAAATATCAGTTAATTTCCAAATTCTATAACAGCTCCAGAGACACTACTTTTATGTCCCTGATAAATAAGATTTTTAGTCTTTATTCCTGCTGGGAAGCAGAAGCCATTTTCTTGCTAGAAAATATGGAGCAATTTTCCAATAGAAGGTACAGTCCAAGAACCTTAATTAATGTCGAGACAGAGACCTATTTCTTAGGTGATAAAAAGGAAAGGACTCAATATCCAGTTTGTGCCTTCCGTTCAAATCTGCTCTTATTCTTAAATTTTCTTGTTTTGAGAAGGTTAAGATAGGACTCATCCAACCAGTTCTGAAGAGCTGTTGTTTTGATAGCATAAATTATGTCACAATAGAAGGAAGCTACACTTAATAGCTTAGTCTAAAACAGCCACAGGAAGATCCTACTAGGCAGTTTTGTGACTTAACCAGCACCTTGTAAGACACAAACAAAGTGAAAAAGGACAGAGGAGATCAGATGCAAATATTCTTCATCCATCATTCTGCCAGGTCTACTGTACTTTATGGATTATGTCAGAGAGGAGCAAATGCTGTTCCTCACTGAAATCAAAGGCAGTGTTTTTAATTATTACAATAAAAGCTGGAGCAAAATTTCCATGAAATTTCCTGTTATGATCATTTTCTTGGGTTTTATTTGCTTTGCTGCTTTTTCAGTATACGTGTTCTAAGGCAGAACTGAAAACACTTCACAGTTAAGGCAAAATGTGGGTGCTTAGGTCTCTATTTAAAAAAAAATTTTTTTAAAGGTCATTGTGGTTCAGTGCATCAGCACACTGACCTAAAGCTCAAAGGAAACATGTTTTATTAGTTATTCTGCCAGTAAACTGCCTTGAAGCTTAAAGCAAGTCACAGTACCTTCTGTTTTAACATGTTGTCAACATGACATGCTGTGGCATCCAATCTCAATGCCTTCTAGTGATTCAAACAGATAAGCTTTAAAGAAAATATCATTCAAATAAGTAAGTTTAGGAACTATGCACTTTTGTAGAGTCCTCCTTCAGTTGACTGACTAAACTTTACATACAGGAAGATAATGTAAATATGAAGCAGCTTTAGGTATGAGGTATTATAAAATGTGCTTTTTGTATCAGCCTCCTTCTAACTTTTTTTATGTAAATTTGTCCCACCACACAATTAGGCTGGTGGTCTCTCCTGATGCATACAAGTCTACTGGCAAGGCAGTCCACAACTTGGCATAAATTATTCTAATTTCTTGAATGGAAAGCTTTGATGGTAAAAGGACATTTTCTTTAGTGGTGGTATCTATGCCTGTATGAGGGTTTCTGCTGTGTCAGTTAGGAGATCAGATTTAAATGCAGACCAAGCCAAAGATTGTGCCAGATTTCCCATTAAAAAAATTATCTCCAATTACTCATTGCTTCCTGAAATTGTTTGGTTATAATTGCCCTGGGCTAGTTTTTGCCCAGTGCTGTCGTTCTGCTTCAGGATTTCAGCAGAGACTACCTCTAGACGTGCTTTAAATCCAAGAAAGCGGAAGAAAAAATCCACTTTCCATACAAGAATGCATTTTCATTACTGGTCAAGGACCTTTGAGAAAGAGACACATTCTGGCAAAACATATAGTCCTCAATGAGGAAAATGTCTTGGAAAATATTTCTGGAAAATCTGATGATGTTGTTACTGAGTTATACAGAGTTCAAAATTGTATTTTGGGAATTATTCTGGTTTCATTACTTACTTACCCAAGCAGGACTGTGTGTGCATGTGCAGTTAAATTAGCTGATAAGAATATCTCCAAGGTATGCATTAAATGGTATCATAATTAGATTAAAAAAAAAATAGTCAACATTTGTTGTCCATATTCTTTGCTCTTGAAAAGTATTCAGAGTGGTAATTGCATTAACTTGTATTCTGAAGGCTGTAAATCAGGAGAGGGTGAAATTATGGTGTAATTCTCATTAACATATTTTAATGACCCTTCTTTTTTGCCAGATACTGTACTGTACATGTATGATCACAAGGTAGTTCTTAACATATAAGACACATGACTCTCTATTCAAGCTCTCATTCAACACATCTGCATCTTTGATGAATTCATGAGCTTCCTAGTTCAAAGTCTACCCAGTGACTGTTATAAAAAAAGCCTAGTATGGTTTAAAAGGGAGCAAATGTTTAAGTCAGAGAATTAAGTCATAATTTTATGACCTGTATACAACATCCTGCTGCAAATGTTTCTGTAATTTCCCTCCTACTGAAAATTTCACTGTTTTCACTGTTCCTTGCCACAGATCAGAGTTTCATGAAAGCTTTAAAGGAAACAATGAATGGGATGAGGAGCTTAACACCCCCCACCTCCCAACTAAGTATCTTGGAATAGAAAAATAAGTATCCAAAGGCTGGAATGCTATCTTGAAGCTATAATAGCAGTGCAAATCCTATTGCCTTCAAAGGAATAAAATCAGAAAACAAGATCCTACGGGTTCAACCTGCATACACCTGCCTCTAGCCCTGCATACATTTATGTTCTATGGGAAAATCCTTCTGAGAATGGACAGGTGATTATGTGTCTTGGAATACCAGATACAGGCTTGCCAATTAAATTTCTAACCAAACATCCTTTCATCCCCACTCCCTCAATTAAAGATAGCTGTTCCACATGTCTTTTTTTCTGGACCCCAGCATGTTATTCTGTCCCCATGTCATAACCCGAAATGCTGGAAGTGTTCCCATTACCAGAGCTCAAGTAGAAAAGAGAAAGACTCCTTGTAGGAACAAATCCCAGTCATTTAACCCAAAACACAGTGTTTGATCTTGACACATGAGTTTGGCTCTCTGCAACGTGGGTGTGTCTTTATTTCCCATGAAGGTTACGGGCCTGCATGTAATTTTGTTTTTTTGATTTGGTCACTCCTCCTTATTAATTCCTGTACAATGGGGTCACTGTTCCTTTCAAACAGAGTCATAGGATCCAAAAGAAATACAATCACAGACCATACGATTTGCATCTGGAATCAGACCCATGAAATTCAGGGTGTAGATGAAAGGCTTGGCAGAAAATATGTGAAGACTGCTGCCAGAACTATCCCAAATAAAAAACGACGGGAACTACCCATCTGTTTGGTATCCCAGTTTCAATCCTAAGGCTTGACAAGCAGAGGTACACCGTAGAATAACTAACATCTGACCAGGCTGTGAATATTTTCAGGATCAGTGTCAGATCTGTTTAAGAGATTCTTTGTGTGTGAAGAACCATTTTTAAAGTCACATCACCCTAGCTTCAGTCACGGCAGTCTTAACTATGAAGCACACTGAGCTAGCTTATGAAGATATTTATAGATTTCTACATAAAACCAGTGCTGCAAGTTTGCTAAAGAGATTTTTATTTCTTTGCTTCTAATACCTCCAATATGTTAGAAGCAACTCGTCTGGCTCCCATTTGGGATCACTTCAAATACACATGCAGAAATTCCATGCTGAGAAACTCCTTGTAAGTGGGGGGATCTGTCTTCCTATTCCAGTACTAATTGAAAAATGTTAGGGTTGTCCCATAGAATCTGAATTACAAAGAGAATTTGGGCAAATTAATCCTTTCTCTCATAACACACCCAAAGCTTACACAGATGCCTCAGGCTTGTACACCCTGGTCGGGTTTATTGCTGTAATTAAGTACTAGACCTGTCTACATTTTTTTTTCCCACTGAAGTGGTTAACAACAAGCACTATCAAACTTTGCTTTGCAGTTTCAGCCATCCCTAGTCTCAAAAGCATCATAATGCCATGCAGGTGAATATGAAAGCTCAGACAGTTTCTTGAGGCTCTCTTGGAGTTGGAAAAGACAGAAGATATAAAATAAAATGTCCATGCATAGAGCTGACAATGGCTAATTTTCTGTCTGGAAAACAGCTGCAGTAAAATTTACAAATGGAAATAAAGATAATTAAATTCCCTAGGCACTCTAAGAGAGTTCTCACCAATTTCTCAGGGATTATATCCAACTCTACTGAAACATATGGAACAGTTACAAATGCAACACAATAGTTTTCTAAATAAATAGTGTGCCCATATAAGCTTAAATTGTATCCAACTCCTTCAATTATTATGTAGTAATACTTAATTGAAAGGATAGATCAAGAATTACAGTTTTTCAGTGTTAACACCACAGCTGGTATCCTACTGCTGATGAAAGGGGTCAGTCAAACTGTAGTATTTGAGGGGCATCAGTTTTTCTCTCACAGGTACATCATTATCCTGGCTTTTTTCCCCTCCTAGACTGGCCCTCTGATCATAGCCTAAACTATGCTACTGCCCTAGGCAGGGAGCAGCTAAAGCAGGCCACGAGAGGAGGAGAGCTCCTTCTGCTCACCGAAGTGCACTGGCCATTCATTGCATCTCAGCAGAGCAAAGCCTCAGAGGAGCAGCTATTCCAGTGCTGTCTGAAGAACCGGGACAATTGAACTCCTCAGGGCACGCAGCATTATTGTATGGACATATGCCTCATAATGCCAGAGAGACACTGCTTGGAGGGGGATCTCTATGCATAACTGCACCACTCAAAAAGCATTATGATAAAGATATGCATTTGAACTGAGCAGTCAATATACAGAATGATAAAGACAACCTTAATTAAAAATGTAGTATAAGAAGCAACTGCCCTGGGTGATACAAAAGTCTGTCTAGCCTCGTATCCTGTTTCATGCAGTGACCCAGACTGGATGCCTAGCAAACCCGATAAGAGCATGGTAAATGTACTGTGATGGTTCACACAATGCACTCCCCAATTCAAGTTTAAGGAACTGCTGATTCATAGGTGTTTGTCCTCATGATTAATATCTCCTGATGGATTTTTTCTGTGTTTTCTCTAATTGTCTTATGAAAGCATGTAAACTTTCCAACGTTCTCAGCATCTTGCAGCAGCTAACTCCACAGACTAACTACATGTTATCTAGAGAAGTATCTCCTTCTCCTGTTTTGAAAGTGTCATCTGACAATTTCCTCTTTGTTTTCTCCTTGATGGTCATGATTTTATAAACATCCATATATCTTCCCTCAAATGTCGTGTCCGCAGGTTGAATACTGCTAGGCAGTATATGTATGTAATTCTTTACTTACCTTTCCTGCTCTTCTCTGTATTCTTTTTATTTCTCTGTACCACTCTTGGGCAGTAGCTGGAACTATATGGAGTTTTCAAGGAATGTGTGTATCATGGATTCCTACAGGACTTTTTCTGTGCTGTTTATTATTTCTTTCCTGAACATTAATATCCTATATAGGATATTAAGTTCATGTATATACTTTTTGTTTGCTTTTGGTTGCTATTGAACACTGAGCTGAACTTCTCAGCGAACTGTTCATAGTGGCCTCAAAATAATTTTTTCTAAGAGATATTAGTTAACTGTCCTGGTTTCAGCTGGGATAGAATTAATTTTCTTTCTAGTAGTTGCTCTGTTTCAGATTTGCTATGAAAGGAATGTCAATAATGCATATTATTTTAATTGTTTCTGGGTGATGTTTATACTATTCAAGGACATATTTCAGCTTCCCATAGAAGCTGAGAAGGAGCATAGACAGAACAATAGAATGGGCAATGGAATATTCTGTACCATAGACATACTCAGTATATAAATGGGGTTGGCCAGGGGGCAGGAATCCATGATCATTGCTCAGGGAGGGCTGGGCAACAAATTCACTGGGGAGTGAGAGTGAATTCTGTTTGTTGTATTATTTTATCTTGTATATTCTTTTACCATTATTATTATTTTCCTTTTTCTGTTATTGTTCTATTAAACTGTCTTTATCTCAACCCATGAGTTTTGGGTTTTCCCTTCCCCTTCCCCTCCTTTTCTCCCTCTTCTCCCTGCCCTTCTTGGGGGAAAGGGGAGAACTGTGAGAGCAGCTGTGTGGTCCTAGCTGCTGGCTGGGGTTAAACCATGACATTAATGCAATGATTTTTGTTATATATAGCTTCTCAAGACTGTTTCCCTCAACACATTACATTCCATCTATCAGCATTTCGTTTCATTTGCCATTTTATAGTGCACTCACTGATTATGAAACTTTTCTGCAAGTCTTTGGATCACCACACATCATCATGTTCACCCTGTTCCTAAATTATTCTTGACTATGTTTAACAGCACAGGATTCATCATAGCTTTTTATGGACTATAACGAGAAGCTCCTTCCACTCTGAAAACTCACAGTTTATTTCTATCTTTTAATTCCTGAATGAATATATCATAGGCCCACAAGATCTCATTCTATAAGACTATAGTTTCCTTAAAAGCTTTTGGAGAGGCCAAAAGTGTTCCGAAAATCCAAATAAATCTTATTATTTTTCCAAACAATCCGTATCAACAATGATTTCTTCAATGAATTATGGTAGAATTATGAGATATGATTTTCTGTACAAATCAAGTGTTGGTTATTTGCCATCATACCATAGTTATAAATGTGTTAATTAAGTTCATTCTTTAATGTGATTTTTGTCAGTTTTATCAATATGGTTTGTAGTTCCTTGTATCACCCCTGAAATGTTTTTAAAATTGGTGACACTTAAGCCATCTTCCAACCCTCTGGTACCAGAGCATTCAGTGTAAGGCTTACTTAAATATCACAGTTAGCAGTTCAGCAATTTTATATCCAAGTTCTTTTACAACTCTAAAGAGAATACCATCTGTCTTAAGCAATTAGTGTTCATTATATTGATTTATTTTAGAACCTCTTCAACTGTCCCTTTATTAGAGACAGTCCCTCGGTGTAATCTCAAATGCTAATTAAGCTGACTCACTAAAATATATTATATATAGCTGAAAGCAAAATCCCTTACAGTTCTAAAGAACAATGGATGCAGACCACATACATAGAATGAGTGACTACATCTTAGAAAGTTACTCATGAAAAGGATGTAGGTGGTGGAAAAGCAATAAAACTTCAGCTTGAAGGCCAAAGACATTGGCAAATTAGCTAGTACTACCCTTTCACAAAAAAAAGTAAGAAAATAGGAACTAAGAGAGAAAGCATGAGCTCCTAAGTAGGAGCTAAATTGAAAATAGGATCTACATAATTTTACCTTAAGTAGACCATAGGTAAAAAATTACTAAAGCATGTCAGTGCTGTTGGTTGTATTTTATAAGACCTTTAAATATCAGAAAAAGTACAGAAGAGAGTCAGAAAAATAATCCGAAGACTGGAAAAGACACCACCTCCTCAGAAATTAAGCAATTAGTTACTGAATAAGATCCAAGGCGAGCTAGGTATTCACTACTGTTTCATGTCTTCAGAACAATTTAGAAAGCTTTTTGGTATATAAGCTTTGACAAACATTAAAAGCAACTAATCTCTCCCTTTGCAAATTTCTGTCTGTAAGGGAAAATTTTTTCATATGAAAATTACGGACTTACAGTTTCTTTAGCATGCTTCACAATTACGTCATTTCTTCCCCAGAACTCCTAGGCCTGTAGCCTGGAAAAAAGGGGAAACAATATGGATATCAGAAATTCTGCAAATCTGTAAATAAATACATAAATAAATAATTCAGCTGTCAGTGTAGGTAAGCACAAAAATGGTCCTGAATTGCTGCTGACAACCTGATACCTGTGAGATTGCATCCTTTACTTTGGTAGAGATGCATTTCTTTTCAGATCATTTGTCTTTCATGTACTATTGAATGTAATATGTGTCTCAGTGATTGACTGACTGATTGAAATAAGAACAGAAAGAAACAATCATTAAAAATTTAAGACCTTTTCTGGGTCATCTTTGAGGACGTAATTTTGAGGAGGCCAGGCTGCCAATGAAGTTAAAAGAATACAAAAAGAAAGCTCATTCAGCACTTACAGTGGAAGAAGTCCTGGTGAAAACTCATGTTTCGGTTGTAACTCTTGCCAGAAAAATTTATTTTGCTTGCATATGAAGTCTTACACAACAAATTACTAACTTAGAATTTTACAGCAAAATGTGGAACTATAAACATCAAAAATGATTGTGATCTACATTTCATAGAATCATAGAATGGTTTGAGTTGGCCTTAAAGGGAAGTGGCCTTAAAGATCATCTTGCTCCAAACTCCCTGCCATCGATAGGGACACCTTCCACTACACCAGGTTACTCAAAGCAAGCAAACTTACTGAGCATGCACTCAATCATACTGTCCATGTCACCAACAAAGATGTTAAACTGCATTGGTCCCCATACTGATCCCTGAGGAACACCACTCATCACTGGTCGCCACTTGGACATTGATCCGTTGACTGCAACTCTTTGAATGCGACCATCCAGCCAATCCCTTATCCATCAAGTGGTCCACTGTCAAATCCATGTCTCTTCAACTTAGAGACAAAGATGTCATGCAGGCCAGTGTCAAATGCTTTGCACAAGTCCAGGGGATGATGTCAATTACTCTTCCCTTATCCACCAATGCTATAACCCCACCATAGCAGGCCACCAAATTTGTCAGGCACGATTTCCCTCAGTAAGGCCATGTTGGCTGTCATTGATCATCTCCTTATTTTCCATGTGCCTCAGTATAGTTTCCAGGAGGATCTGCTCCATGATCTTGCCGGGCACAGAGGTGAGACTGACTGGCCTGACTTCCCCGTGTCTTCCTTTCTTCCCTTTTTGAAAATGGGGGTTATGTTTCTACTTTTCCAGACAGTGGGCACCTCACTCAACTGCCATGACTTCTCAAATATGCTCAGTCTTTCTGGTCAGGTGGCCTGTAGCAGATCCCCACTATAACTGTCACTTGTCCCTGCCCTCTCTTTAGTCCTGACCCATAAACTCTCAGTCGGGTCCTCATCCATCCCCAGGCAGAGCTCCATGCGCTCCAGCTTGTCACTGACATAAAAGGGCAACACCCCCTCATCTCCCCTGCCCATCCTTCCTAAAGAGCCTGTATCCTTCCATTACAGCACTCCAGTCATACAAGCCATCCCACCACATCCTCATGATGCCAATAAGACCATAGCCCTGCAGGCACACGCACATCTCTAACTCCTCTTGTTTATTCCCCATGCTATGTGCGTTTGTATAGAGGTATTTAAGTTTGGCCCACGGTGAAGCCGACTTACTGGCTGGAGTGGCTGGAATTCCCTTGTGCTGCACTCCAGGTGCTTCTCTGCTGACGTGTGAACCTTCTCCAGACTGTGGGCATCTATTGCTGGCACTGGCATCAAACTGACAGGAGTGGGATGGATTGAGGTTCCCCTCCCCCAGCAACTTTAGTTTAAAGCCCTCTTCTCAAGCTCGGCAAGCCTCTGACCAAAGATGCTCTTTCCCTTCTCTGACAGGTGGACCCCATCCGTGCCCAGCAGACCTTGTTTCTCAAAGTGAGTCCCATGGTCTAAGTAGTCAAACCTCTGGTTGTGACACCAGTCCTGTTCAACAGATCTGACTGGCCCTTCCAAACCCCTTCCCTTTGACTTGGAGGACTGATGAAAAAACCACCTGTGCTCAAGTCCTTTTCCCCCTGCTCCCAGGGCTCTGTAATCCTTCTTGATTCTCCTCAGACTGCTCCTGGCAGTATCACTGGTGCCCACATGAAACAACAGCAGCAGATAATAGTCAGTGGACTCTACAAGGCTTGGTAGTTGCTTGGTGACATCCCCAATACGAGCACCCAGTAAACAGCACAGGTCTCTAGAGAGTGCATCAGGTTGGCAAATGGCTGCCTCCATACCTCTCAGAAGAGAGTCACCTACTACTATTACCCATTGCTTTTTTTTAGCGGGACTAGGTGTTTATATGGGGAGCAGATTGAGCTGCCTTACTCAGCTGCAGCATCTCTCCTGAAGTGACCGGTCTTTCCTCTTCAGTCTGAAGAGCAGTGAAGTGGTTCTGCAAGGGCACCTCAGGCTTTGGGGGATGTTTCTTCCCCCTGCTGGTCCTTGCGGTTTCAAGCTTCCAGTTTTCTGCATTACTGGCTCCCCTCCCTTCTCTGTGTGCCGGTGGGGCAGTTTTTTGTATATGTCTGTGGGCTGTGTGTCCAGTGCTGACCAGATACGTAGCTCCTTCTCAGCCTCCCTGACGTTGCACAGACTCCTTGCCACCTCCTGCAGCACAGTCACCTGCTGTAGGAGGTCCTCCACCTGGGAACACCTTTTGCAGGCAGGTGTGTTGCCTATTCCTGGCTCAAGAGAAAGGTCAAGGCACTTCCTGCAGTCTGAGGTCTGCACTGCAGCCTCTCCCTTCAGCAGCTCTATCTGGGTGGAGGCATTGGCCACTGCTGGGGTAAATGGTGCAGACTTCCCAGCCAGAGCTGCAGCCTTTGGTCTCCAATGAGCACCCACCATTCTGTCTTGAGGGTCAGGTAGGATGAGTACCCTTGACCTGCGCAGATGGTGGATAAGGAACTGGTTAGATGGCCGCACTCAAAGGGTTGCAGTCAACGGCTCAATGCCCATGTGGAAACCAGTGACGAGTGGAGTTCCTCAGGGGTCAGAACTGGCACCAGTGCTGTTTAACATCTTTGTTGGTGACATGGACAGTAGGATTGAGTGCACCCTCAGCAAGTTTGGCAACGACATCAAGCTGTGTGGCACAGTCAACACACTGGAGGGAAGGGATGCCATCCAGAGGGACCTTGACAGGCTTGAGAGGTGGGCCTGTACAAACCTCATGAAGTTCAACAAGGCCACGTGCAAGGTCCTGCATCTGGGTCATGGCAATCCCATGCACAAATACAAGCTCAGTGGAGAATGGATTGAGAGCAGCACCTGAAGGACTTGGAGGTGTTGGTGGATGAGAAGCTCAACATGAGCTGGCAATGCGCACTTGCAGCCCAGAAAGCCAACTGTATCCTAGGCTGCATCAAAAGAAGCGTGGACAGCAGGTCAAGGGAGGTGATGCTGCCCCTCTGCTCTGCTCCGGTGAGACCCCACCTGGAGTCCTGCGTCCAGCTCTGGAGTCCTAAGCACAGGAAGGATGTGGACTTGTTGGAACATGTCCAGCAAAGGGCCCTGAAGATGATCAGAGGGCTGGAGCACCTCTGCTATGAGGACAGGCTGAGAGAACTGGGGTTGTTCAGCCTGGAGAAAAGAAGGCTCCAAGGAGACCTTATAGCAGCCTTCCAGTACCTAAAGGGGGCCTACAGGAAGGATGGGGAGGGACTCTTCATGAGGCAGTGTAATGACAGGACACGGGGTAATGGCTTCAAACTGAACGAGGGTAGATTTAGATTGGATATCAGGAAGAAATTCTTTACTGTGAGGGTGGTGAGACACTGGAACAGGTTGCCCAGGGAAGCTGTGGATGCCCCATCCCTGGAGGTGTTCAAGGCCAGGTTGGGATGGGGTTTTGAGCAGCCTGGTCTAGTGGGAGGTGTCCCTGCCCAGGGCAGGGGACTGGAACTAGATGATCTTTAAGGTCCCTTCCAACCCGAACCATTCTGTGATTCTGTGATTCTATGGTCAGAGAACAGTGCCCATTTGCTGGATTATGTGTCCCCTCAAGTTTCACACTCAGCCAGTGGAATGCACCTCCTTTGAAGAGGCACCCTTCTCACACTCCCTTCCAGGTGAACTGTGGCACCAGGCCCTGGCTGATGCCCCACACTGTTTGCCCGCTGTGTTCATGTCACCTCTGGTCACTCACACCTCCCAGGCTGATTTTTGTAGCTTTGGGGGTGGTCACAGTTGCTCTGGCAATGCCCAGGCCTCATCAGCATCTACCCCGAGAGCTGACAGCTCCCGGAAGGTCTCTCTGCTGCCCCCGCATTTTCCCACATCAGGAAAAACTCCTGTGCACCAAGCTCTGCTGCTCCGCTGCGGGTCAGACCAGCTCCGGAGCAACTCCCTTTGGCAACTGACCAATTCAGCCCAATATGAGCAGAAAATCATGACTGTGATTATCATCAGGCTAACCTGCATGAATTTTCCAAATTGCAGCTGACTGGAAACAAGAGAGAGAAACAGTCCCAGTCACATGGATTTGAAAACTAAACTTTCACAACATTTAAGGCATTCAAATATGAATGTAAGAATCAGGTCTGGGGTGAAGGTTTGGCTCTCAAATTGTTAAATGGAAACCTGTATCTATTCGTTGCTAATTATTTTGCTAAATCAGAACCTGTTCTCACTTGTGTAACTTCAGTTGCTGTATTCCCCAGCCCACTCTTTGTCAAAGTTTGCAATTAACTCTCTACCAAATGGCAACACGGCGTGAGAGCAATTGATCTGCTGGCAAGGTATCAGTGCAACACATCAGTAATCCATCATTCTGCTTCATTCATTGATGAAACACAGCAGGGAGCTGAACACCAGCCAGCAAAACAGTCCTGACTGTGCTTCCTGCTTCCCACGTGATTAAGATAGATGGACTTCAGGAATGAATGGAGAGACAGAAAAGGGACAGGCTAACAGTTTGAGAACATGCTCTTCCACAGCACTGCTGGGAAAGATACCAAGCTAACAAAGCCAACAAGGGGACAAATCTCCACCAAAGGAGAAGCCTGCCTCACACCTTGGTCAGAGGTTGGACACACTTGGTCAGAGTGGACCATCACATGGACCATCAAACAATCCCAAACAGTCTCTAAAGCCTGCACTCTGCATGTTACTTCGTTAGCAGTCAGCTGCCCTTGGCAGACATGAATTTAACAGGGGGCCTCAAGTTAGTTTGGTGCCTCATGCAGCGTACAGCCACAAGTGGAGTCTCTGAATGGCTATGGTTACTCATGTTCTTTCCCTCTACTTTCTCCTCCCCCCTCCTTTGTCAGCTTCCTTGACAAAGAGAGTCGTATTGCAGGGTAACTCAGTAATCTGAGACAAGTCTCTAGCAGAGGCCAGGTTCACACCAAGTCTCTGAGCCCTGCTCACCATGGGTAACTTCACATCACATGACCTTGATCCAGGTATCTTGTACCGGAGTCTCATAAAGATATCGTCTAGGAAGCTGTTGTCTAGGAAGGATGCAGACTAACAGCATTGGTTAACTTCTTGGTTAGAGTCTTACCATTTTGTTAACAAACATGTTCTTAACTAACATGTTCTTAAGCAGAAAGTCTGCCACTCCAAGCTTCACCTATGGGATTATTTGTACATGCCATAGTCATAGGATTGGTGTGAAATCCTGAGAAATTCTGTGCTAATAGTAGGGCTTCTAGTTATTTCCATCAAGGCAGCGTGCTTGGACAGGACAGGACCTGTGAGAGGTACCTGTGTGAGGGCATGACACAGTGCTACATATGTGCACCTGGAGTTTCATTTGTGCTTCCTGAAAAGTACATTGAGTACTGTAAGTTTACTCTCATATTTACAAATTTATGAAAGAAAAACTTTTCAGAAGACACTTTGCCATTTCAAACATAGAAGCAAGACAGTGAAACTGCCAGTTTTGGCATCTCTGACAGGTTTAATTTTTGTCATGGAGGATTTGGGGTCTTTGGTTTTTTTTCTTAACAGGATTAACTCAATCTGTTTGAAAGTCCCTCAGTAAGACACACAGATCAGTATTAGTAGTGTGCACAGAATGAGAAACGCACAAACAGAAAAAAAGGCAAACAATTGCACAAAGGTAGGGTGGAGATAGTCTTTGCAAAACAGTATATAAGCTGGTGGAGCCAGAGATTTACTTAAAAGGAAATGAGGGAGAAACACAGAAGAGAAATGTAGTCATATCCCTACAGCAATAATCCATGCTTGTAAAATTCACCCTTAGGGGTGAAGTTAAGGGCCTAATAATTTCCCTGGGTTTGTGACAAAGTCACAGTAGCTCACGGTGCCATTACAGCTCACTGATCACTTGATCTTGCAGACCTCCCAGACACCCTGAAGTTTCAAGGGCCCTTGGAACAGAAGAGTCTGTCCAAGTTAAGGGCATGTCAGCACTCTTCCAACAGCTCTTCAGCAACAGTTTATTCCTAAGTAATTACTCATTTTAACCACAAGCATACATAGACTCCTATTCATAACAGTCAGAGGCATCTTAAAAATCTGACTACTCAGCTGATACTCATGCAAAATCTGCCCTTTTCTTCAGAAAAAAATCACAAATTTTACTTTGGTGGAAAACAAAGTTTGGGGTGCTTAATAAAAATATTTGTTACAGTAATCTCTTTGATCTAGTAATGTGATTTTTATATGATTGTTTCACATTTTACAGCTGGTTAGAATACAACAATACTGAATGAGATTTTTAATTCACCTAATTATTTATCAGCAAAGGACACCTAAAGATGTGCCAGCAGAGCCAATCAGTAGAACTGGAGGTTCCAACAATGTTCAATGTCCAATCAATTGTTCAGTCCCTCAAGAAAGTAATTAAAATGAAAAGAAGAAACAATTGCAATGATCTAATAATGTGGCTTCTTCATACAAACATGTTTTAAAAGTTTCAGTTTATATTTTTTCAGAAAGCCTGAAATATGACATCCCCTCTCCCGTGTCCAAGGACCCCAATTCCCTCAGAAATCTTGCTGTATGTTCTACAGTAAGGTATTTATTTCCTTCACACTCTCTTTTTGCAGACAGGCAATCACACTGCCACACTAGAAGAGCTATAAAATGTTAAGATTTTATTGAGGTAAATGTGGAAATGAATAACAAAATCAGACCTGTGGTTTCTCTTTAATTCTTTTATTTTTAAATTGCATGCCATCTGACATGAGATAGCCCCAGAGGCCCTGTCATTCAACTCACATTTTAAAAAATGATACTGAAAATGTTTATCTATAATTGAAGAATTCTCACAAGAAGCCAAGAGTTCTGGTGTTTGAGCTCATACTGAGCTCACACTGTTTATCAACACTAAGGAGAACAGATGTTTTAGACAGGGAGGACGAACTCACTGTTGAAGTATTAACAGAATAATCAGTTAAGCTGTTCACTGCTAAGAAGTATATGCAATTCATTTCAAAAATAAATGTCACACTACAACAATCTGCAAGCTATTCTGGTAGAAAAGGGTATTCCATGCTCTAGCTGAAGCTCTGCTGCTGCACAGAGATTAAAGATTTATTGGGCAAGAAAGCGAGACATCTCTCCTGTGTAGGAAGACACTGTCACTGTCCCCTGGCAGATGTGAGCTGTGCCTTCCTTGGGTGCCAAAAATCATTTCTGCATTTTACCTGGTGACTGATCGACATGAAATAAGGACTATCCCTAGAATAGGCCTGGGACCTATGACTTTTCCTCCCTGCCCTACGTACAGGCTGGAACATGACGCTATAGTCCTGAAGCAATAGGCTTGGACAGCCAGGCTAAGTACCTAAGTTCTCAGGTTCTGAATCCTTCGTGGGTGGAGGGATGACAGAGATCACTGACGAAGGTGAAAAAGCCTTGGTAATGCATGGGATTTAAGACACACTTTTGTTGTCATGGTTCACATGGGAGTGCTCCAGGGATCTTTTACAGCTCTCCCCTGAGCAGAATCTCATCCCAAGGAGTGCAGACCTCCATGTATGAAGACTAGAGGTAAGGCTTTGGATTCCCCTGTAGCATCAGGCATGGGAAAATAAATATTGCAATGCGAAAAGTGTGGCAGCCTCAGCATCTTTTTTAGTGAATGTCTTTATCACCACAAAGCAGTATGTTCATACAGAGATGATAGTGCCTGGATAGAAAAAAATACCTCATGGTAATAAATATATCTGTAACTGTGCATATCTTCACTTCTGTGAGCTATAGAAAGTTTGTGAAGACTTGAATTTTGGTATCTGAATCTGCAAAAGGCTAAGTTCTTCTCAAAATGACATGCCTGCAGGCTTGCAGAATATAACAGTTTCAGTTAAAACCAGGACAAATCCAAAGCTGCAACTACCAAGAAGAAATGAGACAGCAAAACTTTGAAGCTGCAATGCTTCAATGAACATCTGACATCATATTAGCCACTACAGCTTTCTAACCCGGTGAACATTTTGGAATATGAGTGCATTTGCTAAGAGAGAAGGACAGTCTCACAGCAACAGGACCTCTTCTGTAACTCTCTCGGTTCTTTATTTAAGCATTATCCCATTTGGTAGACACTCAGCTCTACATAGGTCAGTCATTGCATGGAATAATTACATTCTGAAAAGGAACATTCATATCAGAAAGGGAAACTGCCTTATTTAAATATGGTGGGAAATAATTAAATAAAGTCAGTGATAGGGAAAAGTTCACGGCAGGAATTCATGACAACAATAGGTCATGCTTGCACAGTGAAAGCTTTGACACAAAGCTTATGTCACAGTTAGCTCAATGGAAGGTTAGTCACTCTGTATTAGTAAGCACTTGACTGTATGATTTCCTAACAGAAGGTGCAGGACATGTCTGAACACTTTTAAAATAGTGAGAATTCCTTTTCCACATTGCAGAGCCTTGGCTTTTCCTGGAGGCGGGAGGGAACATGCAGTGTGCAAAGCTGTTCTGGTACTTTACAGGAATACATATCGATAAGGACGTATTTCTAATCCGTAACTACTCTCTATCTCTGTTTTCATTAACAGTCCATCAGGCTTCTCCTATAAATCTCTATTTTCATGCCTTCTAGCTCAACCATAAAAATTCACTGCAGTGTAACATTTGGCAAAAAGCCTCAGCCTCAGCACAGGTCTCACCTTCACATTTAAACCAAAAATTAAAACAACATCTTAAAAAAGAAAGAGAAAAAAAAAAGGAAAAACCGCAAATATATTACAGTGTTTCACTGAATTCGGAAAGGAAATGCAGGATTCACACAGAAGGCTAACTTAGATCTTGAATGCCACATCTAGCACTCAGATATTGAAATAATTTCCTACAGTGGACCATCTTCCTGTGCAAACAGTGTCTCATTGTGTACACATGCACTAAGTCTGAAACAGGCACAGGGTTGGGCTCTGCTTCTCCATCTGTGATGGTGAGAATCTGGCTGATCTTTGCAGCTCAGTCACTCACTGTTTGCTAAATGCATGTAGATGCTGGACGCCTCATTTTACTAAACCTAATAGTAAAGCAGATCTAGTACCAGGTCTTAGTAATAAATAGCTCCACTATCAAGTTCACCGATATGTTAAATTTTTTCACAAACTTGGGAAAGTGTAGTAGAGAAATGGCTATATCTTGCACTGACCAGTGATATTCTCCCAGAATAACATGCCATGAAGTATCATTTCTGGGTCTTCTCTTGTCTATACCTGTGCTGGAACCTGCAGGCAAAGGAAGAGGTAATGTCTATACCAGCAGCATATTCACCAAGGACCCCACCACACCAGCCTTCCCAGCTGGGTAGAGTCTATTTCTTTTGCAGTGCCTGCTGGTACAAGGGGATGGAAGAGGACAGACTTCCTTCATCTTCTTATTTATTCTAACTTCTACTGAAAACACATACACTCCAATGTTCCTGCACGCAATACAGCATACAGATAGGAAGAGCACTCTTCGGTTTCCTTTCATCTCTAAAATAATCCTCCACCTCAGTATCCTTAGGCACTTCCTAATGACACATCACTAATTAAACAGAGATGATATGGCCAAAACCCATGAACAAATGACAACATAACAACCAGGCTGGTCACAATATTGTAAGGAAAAATAAAGGACTGAGAGGAGAGTCTTCAGGGATCTGTGGTTTACTGGACATACATAGACTGAGAAAATTTCATAAGCTATAACCCCTCTTAAGCTGCAACACTTCAGGCTTTGAACCTCAGCTTTCCTGCAGGAGGTTTGCAACTTTTCACTCCATCGCATCTATGGCTTTTCACACTTGTCCAGTGTGACAGGCAGGGTGGAACTGAGCCTCCAGAGACTAAGACTGCAGTTGGTACTTGAATCAATGTTTGGAGGATTTGTTGTTTAATTTACGTGATGGTTTACATACTGGGTTTTTAAATAAACCATCTAAATATCATTAATTGTAATTAAAATATGTAGAGTGCAGCAAGATTTTAAAGAAATGTTCCTAGCATTATCAAAGCAATCTTTCACATGACAACTAAAGATTTGTACCTCTACCTCCAGTAAAATGAGATGCCAATGACACTTAAGAACTTCTTGGAGGAGCAGCTACTTTTGCTGCAAATGAAGAATGATTATGTCCCAAAACATCACATTTAAGTAGATAATACATATGTGACTAGACCAGTGTCAGGAATGATAGCAGTGGCCCTTTTTAGAATTTTTTGTTAGTGTGGTTATCTTCAGTATCAGTTAATGACACACAACGAAAAGCATCAGAGATCTTCCTGCATCATGAGCATATTCTAAAGAATGAAAGCATAACTGTATTTTCAATGGCTGGAATTATTATTAGGTCATCCAACTGAGGAAATGATAGATGCTACCAGAGAATGTAGCATTGCTTACTGTTGCAAAAGAAGTACCTGGAAAAAATAAATCTCAATGACCATTTAAGAGCAGGCTTTCCTTTTGATGTGTAGACGCAACTCAAATTTGCATTAATTAGAATTATTCTTGTCATATGAAAAAAAAACCAACAAACTTGTCTGGGAAACTATTTCACTATATTATAGTGTAATAATAAATAAAATAATCATACCACTTAAAAGGAAACTGTTGCCACAATGAAACCATTGGATTTGGTTTATATATACAATTTTCACAAAGAATTTTTTTCTCTTTTTTCAGACCTGATTAAGACAGAAAATACATCTGTCTGTTTATGTCTAATTTTCTGCTTGTAGCAGAATTTCTGCCGCATTCATGTACTTCTATAAATATGTCTGCATGGCTGAATGATAGAAATGTATACTTTTTACTGCATGACTTAGGAGACATAGGACAGAAACTTAGCCCAAGAGGGCTTGAGAAAAAGATCTACTGTTAAGCCACTGTACCCATCTGTTCACCTTTAAGGCATGATATCTCCTCACTCCATTTTGCTGGTGACTCCCTAGAGACCTTACAGGCTGCTTTTCAATCAAAAATGACCCCAGTCTACAATGTTTCAGCCACATCCTTCTAATTGTGGGTGCTATGAGGAGGGAGAACAGAAAATTATTATGTCAAGTCCAGACTGCATTTTACACAACGAGAAATCCTTGAGGTTTCATTACAGAGTCTTTGCGTGCCATCATGGAGGCATTGAGAGCCACTGTGGATGTAAAAGGAATTTTTCTCAAAAGCTTTTTCTTTTAAAGGCAAGTTACAACAGGTATCCCAGGTCCTACATCCAAATTACAAGCACTGACTCCCATGCAAGCTAACCACGGTGGAATTCCTGCAGTGGCAATTGCATTCATAGCATTTAACCAAGATGTGAAATTGATACTGTAAAAAAAATTTGTTGAAGCTTTAGACTGTTGGTTATCCTTGTCTGCTAAGCATATTTTATATTTTTGTTCTCCTCTTTTCCCCATCTGCAACTAGAAGATGAAATGCCAGACAGAGGCAAAAATGTTGCTTCTGCTATATTTCTTACTCAGATGTAACTTGCACAAAAAAGTCTTCCTTAAAACACTTTAGAGCGTTTTAAGGAAGTTTCCAGCAACCTGAACATTTGAGAGATTAGTCATTATTCTGAAGCCCATCCATTATTAGTGCTTTCACCCCTAGGGTGAAAGTCAGGCAAGTAGAGGTGATCTTATGCAAATCTCACTTATATGCCACAGCTGGAACTGAAAATGGTGGTAACCCAAAGAGGTTAAATTTATCTTTGCCCCAGAACACAGAAGAACACTTTTAAGAAAAACACAACTGGTAGTACTCCTATGGATCTACAAACTCCAATCACTTGCACAGCCTGAACAAAGTATTTTGTGGTTGGTTTTAATGCACATAAATTTAGGCAATGATATGCATTCTATCTCCCCACAGTTCCTCACCAGATAGAGAATTACTCAGTTTTGTGCTTTTGTTGTGAAAACAGGACAGAGAGAGAGCGGAAAGGAGAATTTGTAACAGTCATCATAATTAACTGTTCATAGTAAGTGTTACATTTCCACCTCCACATCAGTGTCAAGTGATGGGATTTAAAGATGTCAGATTGAATTAGTCTAGAAAAGGTATTGAAAATGAAGCTTTATTCCAAAAGGCATGATATAGGGGGAAAAAATGAAAAGTGCTTTGGCTATTGCTTGAAAAAAAATCCAGATTTCTTTCCTGCCACATTATGTTCTGTCTGGCAACATAACGTAACATATTTAGCAACACGTGGGCAATGCAATGGCAAGCCACAAAGTACCATGCAATTCTTTCAGTTACACATATTTACTTAAATATATATACATATAAAGAGAAAAAAATATTTTAAGAGACATTTGTTTAGCATTTCCCCTTCAAAGAAAGCAGGATAAACAACACATTTTTTTAATCCAGTAAAGCTGACTTGCAAACTAACTGCTGCAAAAAAGAAGGGTCTCGTCCCTGCCTTCTTGCTAAAACCTATTAAAGAGACAGGTGCTAAATAAGCTGTTGAAGCTGCTGAGTGCATGACAATCAGCGAGTAACAGCATCTCCCTTTGTTCTTCTACCTTTGTTTTCTTTTTCATTATGTTACTGTTCCATAATCACAACTCCTAATCTTCAAAACTGACAAATGTTGCTTGAGAATTTAATCAATGAACAAGTCTAGGACACTCCTGTGCCAGGCAGCTGTTCTTCTGTCTGGATTTTAGTGTCATGGTCACATCAACAGACTTAAAGTGCTGGCAGAGTGCCAATTCCACATTTCAGCTCTTGCTGTTATGTCTTTAGGTAGGGGTGGTATAGAAAAGAAAGATGTTTTGGAAAAAAAGGATAAGATAATATATTTGTCAATGTTATATCCAAGCAAGCTATAGGGAACTTGTGTTGAGGGCCTTTCTCCTCCTTCTCAAATAGGTCATTTTATATGGTTGCTTTTCTAGATTTTAATTGCTCAGGCTGCAATCCTGCAAACACTCATGCATGTGATTAACTCTGACTACCCACATGCATGAAGTGCTTGCAGGATAGGCGCTTTAATTTGTTGTGACAATGTCATGGGGAAGGGAGCTAAGTGGCAATATGTGAGGAGAGCTGTATAACTGAGGCCATCAAGAGCAGGCTGTGTTAACCCTGTACTGGGCAAGACTTTGCTAATGACTGTTCCATCTCCCCAGACCAGTAGTTCATGCTATACAGTGTTTTGTTTCTGGAGGTGCCAGAATCACTATCAAGTGATTCCTATCAGAATCACTTCTTGATAGGAAAACACAAAGAAGCTCATCATTATGCAAATTTTTCTATATATATGCCTTTCTATAACCAGTTGACTTGGGGTTTAAGCTTGGGAGTGTAATGGCTTTGCTCTCTTGTCCAGGGTGGCAGGTCAGAGATGCATCAAGTGTTTGGCATTCCTGAGAACTGACGTGTGCATAGCGAAGACTGTACCTCCTGCATTTATGAAAGCACAGTGCTATGGCCTTTTTCTCTGTACATGACTCCTGTGCTAGATGCAGCTTGTCCGCAGATTAGGGTGATTCTCTAATTGCTTGCATCTAGGACAGAGAGCAGGAGAGAAGTTGAAGAGCTGAGTTGTGTCCAATACTCAGAGGAGCTCTGCTTTGAGGCATTTTCCATAGCTGCAGTTTAGTGCCAAAACAACATGTAACTAGCCACAAGAGTAGCCCCTACGATAGGAAGACAAGAGGTACCACGTGCAAAATGGAGCGGCATACACACATCCCAATCAGGGAAAGATGACCATGCTGTCTCATGTGCTAGAAAAGACAAGACCTGCTACTTGGCTACCTGATTCAATTTAGTTATACCAGTTCACAAAATAATGTTTTTTCCTGAAGTTCTGCATGCTGTTTTTCCTGTGAAATGATGTTATTACTGTTTGGCTTGGGTTGTGCTTACTGGATATGCCCCACTGACATCTATCCCTTTTGTCTCAAGTGAAAGTTCGGTATTGCTGTCATCATCTTAAACATTGCAGGACAGAATAATTTTTCATTTTAAACACAACATAGTAAACCTTGGCAGAGAAAATGATAAGCAGCACTTGTAAGAAAAACATTGACATGTCACTAGGAAATGGAGAAAGGGCAGGCCACAAGCATTTCTTCCCAACCTGCACTAGCACAAGGGACTGTAAAGATCAGCTTGCTGTTGTAATTTAATCATAGCAATTTAATAAAAGCAAAGAATACAACTTTTAGAAATATGAGTAAACCTAATTTGTCTAATAGAAATTGGACAACATAATGCAAACGCTTATAATTTTAGCAAGTGGCTGAGCCTCTTATATAACTCCCTGCTTCACTAGACTGTGGGTGCCTGAGGAGATTCTGTCATCATAATGTATTATTAAATGCCTTACCTCCAGTTTTAAATTCTATGAACAATTCATCCACAGCTAGAAATCAAAACTTCCTATGAAATGACTGATTCACTCCAGAGGTGCCCATCACAAACATATAGGTAAAGCCATAAGGGATTGCCAGGTGTCAAACTGTAAATAATTGAGAATCAAGTGATAACATTATTGTGGTCATAATTCTGTACCGAAGATAGAGGGGCTTACAAAGCAAGTTCTATAAGCAATGGAATGGATAAAAAGTGGTTGCTCATGGCTTCCTGTAACGTGGTTAGATTCTTTCCCAGAAAGACCAAGCTCTGACTGATGCTTTTCCTCCTTTCAAAATGTCTGTCTGTCATGTAGAATCTCACATATCAAAAATAGGAAATGATACCACTGCAGAACTTCCGCCAGTGGGAGAACAGGAGGATCTCTCACTATATACTTGAGCCACTACTTCACGAGAGAATCATAGAATCATAGAATTGTTGAGGTTGGAAGGGACCTTTAAGATCATCGAGTCCAACCTTTAGCCTACCCTGACAAGAGCCACTTCTAAACCATGTCCCTAAGTGCCCCATCTACCCTTTTTTTAAACACCTCCAGGGATGGTGAATCCACCACCTCCCTGGGCAGCCTATTCCAATGTTTAATAACCCTTTAAAGTCCCCTTTCAGAAAGGGGACTTTAATCTCTCCAAGGTCTCTACATCACAATTGAACACAGAAGATATTGGCCAAAATATTCAAAATTGTTGGTAGAAGCACAGAGGCTCTGACTACAAGCTCTGCTTCTTTTGGAATTTTGCTGGTTTTGGCTGGGGTAGAGTTAATTTTCTTCATAGTAGCTAGTATGGGGCTATGTTGATAATACAGGGGTGTTTTAGTTATTGCTGAGTGGTGCTCGCACAGAGTCAAGGCAGAAAAGCTCCTCACACCACCCCGCTGGCGAGCAGGCTGGGGGTGCACAAGAAGTTGGAGGTGACACAGCTGGGACAGCTGACCCCAACTGACCAAAGGGATATTCTATAGCATATGATTTCATGCCCAGAATACAAAGCTGAGGGAAGAAGCAGCTAGAAAATCAGGCTAGAAAACTATTCATTAAAAGCTTTGTAATTTTTCCATATGGTCAGAAATTTTGAACCTACATCCACAGACAAGAAACAGAACATAAGGAAGGAGAAAAATCTTCCAAGAAGTATTTAAGTTGCAGCTTAGGAAACTCAAAATAATTGAAGGCACAACCTCACAATCTACTGTGTTGCAATGAGCCCCAAAGACATAGCCCCCTGTGATCTAACCTAATGTACAGTATGTCTACAGTATTACTCCCAAGTGTTCCAGTGCATAATCTGATAAAAAATCAAGGATACAATTTCACCTACAGTGTGTCTCAGCATATATCATTGTGAAGAATGCAAAATCTGAACCTGTATCTGGTGGTTTTTATGTCTTACAGGATTGAAATTTTTTTAAAATACTTATGGTCCTTTCAAAGTGGTTTTGCCCCACTAGACATTCAGAAGCTGCCATCACCCAGTCAGTTTTTGGATTTCCTTAATCTCTAATTTTGGATTTCCTTAATCTCTTATTTGGCCTATGGAAGCAGGGTCTATCTATTCACAATAGACAAAAGAAGCTTTCTTCCGGTCACATTCAGTGCAGTTTGGCCACATCAAGAGTTGTTGTTCTGTTGTGGATTTTGAGTTAATAGAATGGGGCAATGTTAGTATTGGAAAATTTTAACACATTCACACATAAATGTGCAGTCTGCAATGCAAAAACATTTTCTGAATTTGATTTCAGAAAACCAAAATATTTTCTGTTTCAACTCTAAAAGATTTCTGCTTCTGAAGTCTTTTAATTTTTTTATTATTATTATTACTATTAA
The DNA here is from genome assembly GCF_964199755.1 of Larus michahellis. Taxonomy (NCBI): domain Eukaryota; kingdom Metazoa; phylum Chordata; class Aves; order Charadriiformes; family Laridae; genus Larus; species Larus michahellis. Next base: position 21,067,728 of record NC_133930.1, read on the forward strand.
TATTATTATTTAAGTTTGATTGCAAGATTAGGCTACTTGTCCAAAGACAGGGAGATTCAAAGTCAGGCACCCAACAGACATGTTACATGATGCAGTCTAGGACCAAGTTACAGGTTCTGAACAACTTGGAACATTCACCTGATCCAACACAGCTCAAACACCATGTGGCTGAGAAGGCACAGAGCTGCATTAGTACAGTGCAACCAGAGCTAATTTACCTAACTCCTCTGTGCCGATTAATTAGGGTGTAGTGCTGGGCTGACATAGCAATTCCACATCCAGTTCCAGAGTTAGTTCAGATACCTCTGCCTGTCACTAAGTTGCAGGGTGTACACCCTGCAAAGTCATTTCTGGAGTATGTGATAATGTTCTGCACTATCCTATGCTCGTTATAATTCACCAAAGCTCTTAGCATATGCTTAAATTCTGATAGATGATTTTTTTTTCCCCTGAATCACAGCCTTTTACCCCTCAAATACAGAAGTATGGAAAAGACATAGGGCGATGAAACAGATTATCACAAACTGGATTCCTATCCTCCTATATGTTGTTAGCAGAAATGCCTTGAATAGCCAGCAGTACTTTTCTAATAACAAAAGTAAAAGAAGATGGAAAAAGAAGTCATTTCACCTCTTCTTTAAGTTAGGGTATAGTTAGGTATGTATAGAATATCGGGTATCCCTTTCGGCTTTTATACACATTGTCCTTCCAAAAGAAAACCCATTGAATATTTATACCACTTCTAATCAATCCATCAATTCCAGGCAGCATAACTGGTACCAATCAAAAAACAAAAACAAAACCAAAAAACACACTAAAACAAAACCAGAAAAACACCAAAACCCGAACGTAACTCCAGTAGCAGTGCCAAAATCTCTAGCAGACTTATGGTTTGTATTAGAGGTCTTTTGGGTTGAGTTTTTTGTGGGGGTTTTTTAAAGCATGGAAGCTTGCATCTTTCCCTAAAGATGGCCAGAGTCTGCAGTCAACTGCTCCCCTGTGGAATAAGTCTCCACCGTCATAACTCCAAGGCTTATTTTCTTCCCTCCTGGTCTTTCTGAACACAGGAATTTCAATTAGGTCTTTACTAAGATGCTAGGTATGTCTACCCTGCACAGATATGTGTACTCAAGCCAGCATTAAACATGCTAACTGAAAAGCGAGTAAGGCTGCCTCTGCACTGTTAACTTCTGTACACCTTGGGTCATTCTCAGCACTGAGACTTTAAATTAGCTGCCTGAAACTAGCCCATTTTTAGATTTTTAACTCCCTCACTGCCCCAAACATGATGATCACATTGCAGATGCCTTTTAGGAATGCTCCTCAAACCATGGTAAGTCCCTTACCACGTTGATGAATTCTCTGGGCCAGAGTTAGCTGGCTCAGGTTAAAGGTGTGCCCAAGTCTAATGATCTAACTGTATAAACAATTGAGTTTCAGTGCCCAGGAATGCTGTCTAGCACTTTTTAATTTAACTATATAGAGGAGTCCAACAGTCTACCAGTGAGAACACAGAATTCTGTACGGGTATATTTACTCTGACTGTCTAGCACAGCTGAGCACTCTGAACTGAGCCCTGTGGTGTAGCCACAGAATGGCTAATCAAATTGCTCTTTAAAAAGGCCGTGAGCTTCTGTTGTGTAGATAAGATATGCCCTATCTTGTTCCAAGCACTGTACGTTATTCAAAAGGGAACTGCAAAGACACTGTGGCATGAGCAGCCCCATGACATCCTGCAATCTCTACCCACAGTGTTCTCTGCATGTATAGTGCCAACCGCTATGCCCTGTTTTGCCTGACAGGAAAGACATTAAAAGTCCTTCTGTAGTAGATTACATTAAGTGTCCTTGATTCCAGACAAGATCAGGCTCTCTGTAGAGGCTTAGCCATTTATGTATTCTGCGATCATACAGGAGTGGCACAGTAACAGACCAGTCCTGTGGAGATTGTTATACACTTCAGATTATTACACAGCAGTACACAGTTAACAGCACGGGCATCTAGATGAACTACTTAAGAGGCCTTTTTCCAAGAGTGCCATCCAACAATGTTTGTATAAATACTTTAATTATCATCCCAGAGCTCTTTTTGGCCTAAATGTTTGCAACAAAGATGAATTATTAAGTTATGCAGTCTGTGTCTTGTCACTGACAATGGCCAGCACTAGACGCTCCAAGAAAGAGGTCTGAGAAAGCCTATTGCAGACAGTGGAGGAATAACTTCTCCAATCAGAAGTTTCATTCCGCTCTCAGGCAATTATAGATTGAGTCACATTCTAAAGCAACAATCTTTATATCTCCCCTGAAAAACTTACCATCTTTTGTGTTATTCGGGGTGATTATGTTTGTGCAAGTGCCAAGGGGCTTTTGAACATTTTCCAAGTCTTGGCCTCACTGCATCATTTGGCAAATAGTTTCCCAGGCGGAATATCTCTTCCCTCTTTAATGTATGCTGCAATTTCAGTATCATTGGATTCTCTCCCCATGGCATGTTCTTTGATTAGGAAATAGGACCACACAGTTTACTTTCACTCAACTATTCCTATCTCTACAATCTCCCTCTTGTTCTTTTCTTGCCTAAGTGTTGCTGACATTTTCCAAACTTGAGAAGGAAACTATTTCAATAATACATACTTGATAGGATATGTCACATACTCCCTGCAGCTCTGCATCAAGAAGATTTGAAAATAATCACCATCTGTGTGGATGTCTCTAGATCCATAATAATTTAGAAATTGCTTGGGGTTTTGATCCAAGGTTTGGGGTTTTTCTTTTTTTATATATAGTGAGAATCTTGCACAGGAGTTAGAAGAGATCTCCTGTTGGGAGGAATCTTATTTATGTTGTCTGCCCAACAACAATTGGAAGAAATAACAATAATTAACAGTCAACAATAATTAACAGTCAACAATAATTAAACGCGAAATTAGCAAAGATCAGTCATGACACAAGAGAATGTGTTACCTCTGTCCTCACACTTAATGTAATGCCTATCTTCATGCTCTGAATGTCAATCTGAAGTGGAAAGGAAACAGACTCATTTTTAAAAAAATTACAATTATATGATCTGCCTGAGAAAAAAAGGAAACCAGGATGCTAGCCCTACTCTTTTCCTTTTCTTCTCTGCAGGCTTGGTGACAGTGAGAGTGAAGGCTCTAAGCCCTGCTTGGATATAAACCTTGAAGGATTTGCTGATACAGAGAAATAACCTCAAACAGCTCCTCCACAAAAGGTATGTTGCACTGTTCTTAAAAGTGCCTCTTTGAATGGCTAGCTCAGACCGTTTCTTCAGGTAGAGAAGCTTCTAAATGCGACTTCATTTCCTTTCATCTATTGACATTAAGAGTATAACAGCATGAGAACCTGTGAAATGCTATCACAAATATCTGCTGTCCAGAGAGTATATTACCAGGGAATTTAACATGATAAGCTAAGCTTTATCTTAATGATCTAAACCTGGTCCCTGAGGAGGCAGCTTTAGATCCCTTTTATAGCATAGTTCCTTTGTCTACAAAGAAACACCAACGGACCAGTTTTGAAATTAGGCATTTATGATGATGAGTAAGAGGATCAGAATCTGGTCTTCAGTGAATAATGTTTATAAAGAGCTGGAAAAATGTACATGGCTCTTGGGCAGGAAACAATACCAAAGGAGAGGAGGCCTTTGGCAGATACAGCCTCTCAAGAACATCTTGTAGTGACAGTCCCATTTAGGCCCTATGGCTCGGCTATAGGTATCAATCTGTTTCCCTATAACTGACTGAAGAGGCAGACCTCATACTGAAAACATTATGCCTCAAGAAATGAAGAATTATATCTCCTAGGAGAAAAATCCTATATATTCAGAACAAACCAGGAGAGAGGGTAACATGGCAAAGATAAATGCAGTGCCCTAGTGCTGATAAGAGGGAACAAACATCCCTTTAAAGATACTTGTCCAAAAGTTTGTATCTGCATAAAGTGAAGACAGACATACAGACAACTCAAAGATTTAATACATACAATGTTTTATATTCTGCCATCAGGAACAAATCCACATTTAAAATACCTAAGCTTTCCTTACCAGGAGTCTCTCTAGCCTTTTTTTTTTCCTTTGAGAGAGAGAGACGTGTATTTACAGATTTAAAATTTTCAGTAGACAAAAAAAACTTTCTGTAATGTTTTGTTTAAGCTTTTGCAGGCAGAAGCTACAGAAAACTCCAAACCATCAGTGAAATCTTAATGGTGATGAGTACATCAAAATGGAAGGGACAAGATGATTTCACAGAAGAAAATTGTAATTTTCTATATTTAAAAGGGTTTGGGTGGTTTTTATTGTTTAAGCAGAGATGAGGTGTTGATTTGAACTCTAAAGTAGTGGGAGGTTTAATGATACAGAGATGGAGAATGTTTGGAGATTACATGATTCATCACACCAGCATGGTTGTTTTAAAGTAGATATTTACGTAGCTATATTGATGGCTACAGATCTTCCACTGTTTCATCTATTTCACTGTGCAATGTTTTGGCATGCAGGATATGCATGGATCTGAGGTCAAACAGAATCAAAATACCATATACGCATAGGGATCACTGTGCTTTCATTCCAGATTATTACATATTTCATAAAAGTTCTCCAGACCTCACAGTAATACAAAAGTGACAAGACCTTCTGTCCTCTTCCATGTTATGCATTAGATCATTAGATTAGGAAAAGCACAGAGCCAGTGCCATTTTCCTTACAGACTTCACATACATGCTCTCCTACTGAAAAAGTAGCACTGCTACTAAGTGCCAGCAGTATGGATCTCAAACAGACCAATCACTGGAATTTACCCAACACTCAACAGAGTCTTGCAGCCCATATGGGGCTCTGTGCTACTGATACCCACATCACGCAGTTTACACTGCTTTGGGTACATCTACAAGAGAGGCCACAACAACAATATCAGCTTCCCAGACTAATTCCCAGATTGTTAATACTATCAACCATCAACATCTTCTGTAGGCCACGAGGCACCATTATCATCAAAATTCATGCAGAAAACAAAAGCAGTGCTACAGACCACTTAACATGGCTTACAAAACTCTTGTGACACACAGGAAGCACTGATGGAAATGCAGTCTTTGACTTTATTGATGTTACGGGTGAATAGGAGGGCAAGAGGAACTCCGCAGAGGTGGAAGATGGCATGCTGCACCAAGTACTACTGAAGGAGATTCGACCTTGTCAGCCAAAGGGTATATCTGCATCTGGATCACTGCAAACAAATTGACCATGATAGTAACTTCTAGTATTTCTGTACAAATGACTATATTTGTATTTGCTTTCAATCATGTTTCCCCATCTTTGTCAACAATTCATTTTATAGCAAGGCAGGGAAGTCTTTATCAAAGAGGTAGTGAACTGTAAAGGGTGGAATATATAAACAGAAGCATCTCCGGTCTACAGAAATCACTGCAAATTAGTGATAGTTTCAGGATTCTTGATGTATTGGCCTTTAATCCTGGGAAGAGGAGAATATGGGTCATCCTTTTCACATTGTTCTGCAGAGAGTAAAATCTAGTGAAATAACATGAGCTTGTTAGTTTCAGTTGATAATTTCTACCCTTTTCACAAACTGTCAAATCAGTCAGCTGAGAAATGCAGTACTAATGGTATAAGAGAATAATGCAATCAGGGCAAAAAATACTGAAAGATATTTTTAGACAGTTCAATACAATGCAAAAAAAAAAAAAGTCACAGTGTACGGTTGAACATAAGTTAAAGAAAATGTGTCCATTCCCATAGGGGGCTTGAAATATATAGCAGAGGCACCATATGTGTCTTATGAGTAAATCACATATGGATTGAACTGTTTCTTACAAAAATAATTTTTCAAAGCTAATTGTCAAATGCCAATTTAAAAATACAATTCACAACATTAAATAATTTAATTGCACTTCATCTGCAAAATAAGCTGCTTTTCATCTAGAGCAGCTTATTTATACTTCAGCATACAAGACAAAGAAATTTATTACCTCAGATTTGTTATATTGCTTTAACAACAGAAAGAAGAAATCTGAAGAATAGACTAAGGACTGCTAATCCTGAGGAAAGGGTAAAGCAGACAGGTGAAACAACCTATCAGTCTTGGTCACAGACAAGGCACTTAGTTTTTCCTCTTCCTTAAGTACCAATCAGAAATTGTCTGAAATTAGAGGCCTATAGTATTCCAGAATTTAAAAACAGAAAGATTGACCCGTTTTTTTGGTGCTTCCTTCATTCTGGAAAGTGCTCAGAAGTCAGCTCAATCAGCAGTGTCAAGCAAAGCAGCTCCCAGCCTGCTCATTGTGGTCTGTTCCCACAGCATCCAACAGACTGGCAGTGGCAGCACAGAATTAAAGCATAACAATCCCCAGCCTAGATTACAGCATCTTGTGGCTACCTGCAAGATACTTCCTTTGCTAGCAGCTGGTAGATGAGTTCGCTTTGACTTGCCCTAGCTGTTCTACTGCTTCTATATGGTAACTTTATTGGGGTTTTTCCACTGAAGCTTTGCCTACTGCTTTATGATATCCCACTCTAGCCAGCCAGGAACTGTGCCCAGTGCGGCACTAGGAAAATCAAGGATATGATGGGTGCCAGGCCTGGTTTCATTCCAAATAAACAATGTCCAGACTGTGTTGTTTAAATAAAAGAGTGCGTGAACTCCTGCATTAGATATTCACATTGTGTTAGCCCAGAGCACAGCAATAAGATGTTCAATTACTTTTGCGGAGAACAAAAAGTGTATTAGCATATTTATCATTATACTTTAAAATAAGATAGAATACTCATTAAACTTGCATAAAAGAATGTAAATGAAATTAAATCCTCACAGGCAATTTTCAAACACAGGACATCACCACTTGAACAAAAACCTTTTGCCATGGTGCTCTGTTAAGATTAAATGTACATGTAAATTGATGTTTTCCCACTGCTCTGCAAGAAAGCAATTACATTTTCACAGTAGTTAGTATTTACGTCTCCTTTTGCCCCTGCTACCACCTTTTCATCCCTTCAAATCAGATGATATAAGAAAGTAGGCTACATTCTTTTTCCAGTCTGACTATCTACAGCCTTTGCTAACAGCTTCCTTCCTGTAACAATTCCTGAAAGCATTAGGTATTTAATAAAATCAGTACTTTTTTCCCTTTGTGATTTATAATCTATTCAGAATAGCATGGCTTGACTTAAAAGAATCGTGTTACTTTCTGTGTACTCACCTATGAGTGCCTGTGTTAAAGGGAACATATTAATTGTGATATTTGAAATTACTGTTTTTGGAAGCTAAATCTGTCTAGAGACTAACACTATATATCATCAAAATAAACCAGGCTGTTTGTTTATTTGTCAAATCTATGTTGTTATTATTTATTATGTATATGGCTTAATTGATAGATAGGATGCTTTAAAACGAATACAGATGAGTTCAGTTTTCTTTTGATTTGAGCCAGCATAGCAGTCTTAGGGTCTTGTACAACAAGTGCATCAGGCACCAGTTCGAGCTCCAGCTTTCCCAAAAGCAGGAACCTTTCTTACTAAATCTCCCTTACTATGCTAAATACACATTGAAACTCTACAGTTTATAT